>NC_058384.1:1290833-1613541 GCF_018350175.1 Felis catus
AAAGCAGAAATAGGGGCGCCTGGGTGGCTCAGTCGGTTAAACGTCCGACTTCAGCTCAGGTCATGATCTCGCAGTCCGTGAGTTTGAGCCCCGCGTCGGGCTCTGTGCTGACAGAAACAGGTTCAGAGCCTGGAACCTGTTTCGGATTCTGTGTCTCCCTCTCTCTCTGACCCTCCCCCATTCATGCTCTGTCTCTCTCTGTCTCAAAAATAAATAAACATTAAAAAAAATTTAAAAAAATAAAGCAGAAATAAATTATATAGAAATTAGAAAAACAATAAACAGATTGATGAAACCAGGAGCTGGTTCTTTGAAAAACTCAATAAAATTGACAAACCTCTAGCCAGACTTATCAAAAAAAAAAACTGAAATCACAAATGAGAGAAGGGAAATAACAACCAACACTACAGAAATACAAACAATTTTAAAAGAATATTATGAAAAACTATACGCTAACAAATGGACAACCTAGAAGAAGTGGATAAATTCCTAGAAACATAAACTACCAAAACTGAAATAGAAAGAAATACAAAATTTTAACAGATGACCAGCAAAGAAATTTAATCAGTAATCAAAAACCTCCCAAAAAACAAAAGTCCAGGGCCAGATGGCTTCACAGGCCAATTCTACCAAACATTTAAAGAAGAGTTAATACCTATTTTCAAACTATTCCAAAAAATAGAAGAGGAAGGAAAACTTCCAAATTCATTCTATGAGGCCAGCATCACCCTGATATCAATACTGGATAAAGACAGCACTAAGACAGAAAATAACAGGCCAACATTCCTGATGAACATAGATGCAGAAATCCTCCACAAAATATAAGCAAAACAAATCCAACAATATGTTAAAAAAAATCATTCACCACGATCAAGTGAAATTTATTCCCAGGATGCAAGGGTGGTTCAGTATTCACAAATGGATCAATGTGATACATCACATCAACAAGTGAAAGGATAAGAACCATATTATCGTTTCAATAGATGCAGAAAAAGCATCTGACAAAGTACAACATCGATTCCTGATAAAAACCCTCCACAAAATAAGTTTAAAAGGGAACACACCTCAACATAATAAAGGCCATATATGAAAAACCCACAGCCAACGCCATCCTTAATGGGGAAAAACAGAGAGCGTTCCTTCTACGGTCAGGAGCAAGACACCAATTTTATTCACCATAGTACTGGAAGTCCTGGCCACAGCAATCGGACAACAGAAAGAAATAAAAGCATCTAAATCTGTAAGGAAGAATTAAACTCGCACTATTTGCAGATGACATGACAGTCTATACAGAAAACCCTAAAGTCTCCACCAAAAAAAAACAATTAGAGATGACAAATGAATTCAGTAAAGTCACAGGATACAAAATCAGTGTTCAGAAATCTGTTGCATTTCTATACACCAATAATGTAGCGGCAGAAAGAAAAATTAAGAAACAGTCCCATTTACAGTTTCACCAAAGAGAGTAAGATACCTAGGAATAAACCTAACCAAAGAGGTAAAAGACCTGTACTCTGAAAACTATAAAACACGGAGGAAAGAAATTAAAGACACAAAGAAACAAAGGCTTTCCATGGTCCTGAGTCGGAAGAACAAGTATTGTGAAAATGTCTATACTCCCCAAAGCAATCTACACATTTAATGCAATCCCTATCAAAATACCAACAGCATTGTTCGCACAGCTAGAACAAACAATCCTAAACTTTGTACGGAAGAGCAAAAGACCCTGAAGAGCCAAAGCAATCTCGAGAAAGGAAAGCAAGGCTGAAAATATCACAATTCCAGATTCAAGTTCTATTACAAAGTCATAGTAATCAAGACAGTATGGTACTGGCACAAGAAACAGGCACATGGATCAGTGGAACAGAATAGAGGACCCAGAAATAAACCCACACTTATTTGGTCCATTAATCTTTGACAAAGGAGGAAAGACTATCCAATGTGGAAAAGACAGTCTCGTCAACAAATGGTGTTGGGAAAACTGGACGGCAACATACAGAAGAATGGAACCGGACCACTTTCTTAACACCACGCACAAAAATAAACTCAAAATGCATTAAAGGCATAAATGTGAGTCCTGAAACCATAAAAATTCTAGAAGAGAACACAGGCAATAATGTCTCTGACATGGACTGTAGCGACATTTTTCTAGATGTCTCCTGAGGCAAGGGAAACAAAGGCAAAAGTAAACTACGAGGACTTCATCAAAATAAAAATTTTCTGCCCAGTGAAGGAAATAATCAACAAAACTAAAAGGCAACCTACAGAAGGGGAGAAGATATTTGCCAATGACATATCCGATGAAGGACTAGTATGCAAAATCTATAAAGAACAGATACAACTCAATACCCAAAGGACAAATAATCCAATTACAAATGGGCAGAAGACATGAGTAGACACTTTTCCAAAGAAGACGTCCAGATGACCAACAGACACATGAAAAGATGCTCAATATCACTCATTATCAGGGAAATACAAAGCAAAACCACAATGAGATGCCACCTCACACCTGTCAGAATGGCTAAAACCAACACAAGAAACAACAGGTGTTGGCCAGATGCTTTATCAAACTTAATCAATGAGCTCTCTCTCCTCCCCCCAATTTACTCAGTGCACTAGCTTTATTCTTGCTGAGCGTGGACGCGGATGTCAGCCTGGAGTTCGTGGGCGGTCTCCACGTGGCTTGTGCTTCCCCGGGTCCTGCCAGCCGTGCTTCAGACCGGGTCTGAGAATCCTTGTCCAGGTGTGACGGGGACACCGCTTCCAGCCTGTCGTGCAGGCACAGAGCCTGAAACGTCCAGCCTTTCCCGCCCCTCGCGGGCTTGCCCGGGGGCTGAGCCAGGCCTGTGTGAGCCATGGTGGCAGAAGATGCCTCTTCGGCAGCGGGGTTATTTTGAGCGGATTATTTTGGGAAACAGCAAACACAGGAAGGAGAAGCTTTGGAAATAGAATGGACGTTAGCCTTTTCTAAGGGACTGGACAATGACAGAGGGGATCTATCCCCCCTCCTGTGGCAGGGAGAGAAGGATGGCTACGTCTCAGGACACGCTCACCAACAGAGAAGACACGACTCAGATCTGCATGACGAACCTCAGTCCCGTTTACTTTTCCTGGTCACCTGCCCAGAACTGGCCTCGGCCACAGCTTTGCTCTCTTGGATTTAGCTGAAGCTGTGTTGAAGCCTGAGTTCCAAGCCACCTCTTTGAGATGTACTTGCTTCTCCCCGGCGTGTCCCAGGTACACATGAGGTCTGTGTATTAATAAACTACTGTTTGGAGCGCCTGGGTGGCTCAGCTGGTTGAGTGTCCGACTTCGGCTCAGATCACGATTCTGTGGTTCACAAGTTCAGGCCCCACGTCCGGCTCTGTGCTGACAGCTCGGAGCCTGGAGCCTGCTTCCGATTCTGTGTCTCCCTCTCTCTCTGCCCCTCCCCCACTTGCAATCTGTCTCTCTCATAAGTAAACATTAAAAAAAATTAAAAAGAAAAAACTTTTTTGTTTCTTTCTTGTTAATCTGTCTTTCGTGGCAGGACCTACAGCAGAGAATTTAGAAGGGTGAAAGGAAAATGGTGTTCCCTCTCCCACACCAGAATCCCCGTCTGTGTCCACCTCGCCCTTTCTCTCGCTGGGCTGCCAGAGCTCGGACCGCCCACTTTCCAGCGTATTCGCGCATCCCGTTTACAAATTTTCTGGCTTCTGGTTCATTTCCTAGCATTCTCTCGTTGCTGATCCATAACATTGTCCCATATTCCGTGACAACGGCCATGAGTCCTTTCCGCTGCCCTGTGTAAAAACAAGTTCCTCCCACCTGTATAATATTCTGTTCCGTGTGGCATTTGTGCTCTTCCTGTCTCCGTAGTGAAGACCTTGAAAACAGACAGCTGGTCTCACTCACCGTCGTTTGGTTCAAGGCCCCCAGGAACTGTAGAGAATTCTCAGCCCATGGTGACTCCCCAAACTCCCCGTGCTAAGAGACATGAGCAAACGTGAACACGGTTTCTGTCAGGCTGAGGCCAGCGTCCCTGGGACAACCCGGCCCTGCTTTGACCCGTCTGGAAAAGCTCAGAGCTGTCGAAAGAATTTGCCGTTTGTTCTAGCCAACACCTGCCAGTCGGCCTCTGACCTCCGTCTCTCAGAGCATTCGCTGTAAAGGGCACACAGTCGTGAACGTCTCTGTCCCTCCGAGGTGTATATGAATCTCCTGTAACTCCGGGGTGTCTCTCTCCGGGACATGACAGCCATCAGGAAAGACAGGGCCTCTGCCTCCCGATCCGGTGGGATGATGGTCTCGACTCTGACACTTGCCAGCTAGCGGACATAGCTGCCTAACGACGTTGTCCTTTTTCACTTCTGTGATGACTTGTGTCCCCCCACCCCACTTCTCCCTCTAAAGTCCCCAGCCACGTCTGCACAAATCGGAACGGAGCTCCGCTCTTCCCTTGCCATCGGCAGTTGGCGAATGCCGTTTCCATCACCTTGACTGACGCCCGGCCTTGCTGCTGCCCGCACCCTAGCACGGGCCGTGTGCGACAATGTTTGGCAACGCCGGGAAAAGCCTGCAAGGCCGGTTTCGACTATGGGAGTGTGGGGGGCTGTGCCGCGCGATGAACGCATGCATTCGTTCACTTCTGCATTTGTGAGTCGCGCCCCGGGCGCTGCGGCATGCCACGTGACCCACAGAGGCCGCACGAAGGGAGGACCTCGGGCTCCCAGAAACCAGCCCCCGCCACCATGGCGCTTTGTGCAGACCCCGCGGCGTGTGGAGGGCGGATGGAAATTGGGCAGGCTGGCAGATTTAATCACGAGGGTGTTGTGGCATTAGGAAATGTAGTGTGTTCTTTGCATTTCGACGGAGGGTTGTAAAACCTCACCGCTCACGATTTTGTGAAGTAGAGATAGCAAGTGAGAAGAGATCGTTTGCACCTGCCTTCCGGATTTGCGGTTTCGCAAGGTTTTTTTTCGGTTGGTTTAGCGTCTGCTGCTTGATGTCGTGTTGGAAATAGACCTCCGAGAACCCTACCTGAACGGTGCAGAATGAGTTCTAGGTGTTTTTCCTTGTTTCTTCACCCAGATATCGAGTCACGGGCTTCTCAGCCTTGTGATCATATGCCAGTACTCGGCGAGGTGCTCAACCCCTGCGTTCGATTCCCCAATTGTATTGTCTCTCCCCCCTTCCTCACCTAAAGGTTACATTTACATAAAAGATATTCAAGGATGACACTTTACCATCGAAGAGGCTTGTGTCCTTAACGTTACAGGCTGTGGCGGTGACAGGCCGGTCTGAGAGACTTCTCGGCGATCCGGGCGCAGGCTTCGACGTCGTCACTAAATCGTCCTCATTATGGAGCTGTAGCATTCTAGTGTCTCAATTACCGCCTGTTATAAGCCTCCGTCTCACGCGTTGTCTTACCAGCCTGACTTTCGTAATGCTCTCCCATTAAAGGTAAGAAATGGAGAGATTATGCTCAGCTCTTGTGCAGTTCCCAGACTGAACCACGCATCGGAATCAGCTGGGGTTTACACACACACACACACACACACACACCCTCACTCGCAGAGAGACAAATTCTGTAAATCAAAGGTTGGAGCGCAGGAATTTGTATTTTTTTTTAAGTTTATTTATTTGAGAGAGAGTGGGGAGGGGAGAGAACGAGTGGGGGAGGGGCAGAGAGAGACGGAAAGGGAGCATCCCCAGCAGGGTCTGCGCCGTCAGCACAGGGCCCGACTCGGGCCTTGAACCCGTGAACTGTGAGATCATGACCTGAGCTGAAATCCAGAGTCAGACGCTTAAGCGACTGAGCCCCCCACGTGCCCTGGGATCTGTATTTTTAAAGCCTGCCGGGTGCCATGGACACACACCAGGACTGGAAAACAAGTACCTACAGAACAGAAATGTGTTATGCAGCCACGCCAAAGGAGGGGTGTAGTAACCACAGGCAAATAATGGCCCGGAATCCAAGCGCTCCCCAAAAGACAGAGTAGCATTCTTTGCCGAACCCTGTCCTCTCCCCCCCGCCCCCCACCCCCCCGTCACAGGGCATGTCGGAGTATAAATACCTCTCTACGCACCCCAGCGTCACCAACGACGCCCCAGGAGGTGTGAGCTCACGTGAAAAGCAGATACCACGTCCACGGTGGGAGGGCCAGCCAACGTTTTAGCAAGACTTTGTTTACCTTACATGTTTCTTACTTTGCTTGTCCCTGAAATAAACTCTAAGACAAGGGCTTAGATGCAAGTGAGGGAGCGGGGAACGTGAGCCAGGGGAGGCAGAAAAGCCAATAAGGACGTGCCGTCGTGCGGGCTCCCCCTGTAGTGACCAGGGCTCGGTCCTGCAGTGTGGATGTCCTGCAGCTCAGGATGTTCCAGCAGGGGCCCGGGAAGCAGGAGGACTTCCCCACCGGCAACCGTCCCAGGCCGACTGAGGGTTGCCACTGGGGCGTTAAGTCTGGCCATTGGGGGTGGCCTTTCCCGAACAGGCAAGCTTGTGGGGTGCCTGGGGAAGCCTCCGCAGAGAAGCACAGGTGTGGGTCCCAGAGTCTAGAAGTGGCCCGTGTGCACAGATGCTGTCCGCTGTCACTGCAGGGGAACTGAGAGCAGGCAGAGGGCATCCAACATCCGTGACAATATCTGAAGCCTGAATTTTGAGCCATCTCCAACTGGACGTTACCTGGGTGTAGTCTCAAAGGCCCTGATACAAAGGAGTGACCGTGCCAGACTGACCTGGGACGTGGTCAGTGGGAAATAAAAGACCGGAGAGGACCAGGCCACAGACGTTTCCCTTCCCATGGCCACGAAAGGTTTCATTTCCTGCGAGGTAGCAGCTACTGGAAGGCATTCCAAGCACTGAACTACCTGCTCTCAGATCCTGCCTTCCTCTGTGCTGTGTGGCAGGGAACATCTTTTCCAGACTCGCTGGCTTCCTGGATAGGTGGACTTTGCCAAAGACGGAAGGTGGGGGCAGGGGATAATTCCAGAGCATTCCATCCCACCCCCCCTGCTTTGAGGTTGTTCCTTCAATCGCTGCACTCCTCTGTGACTCCACCTCCCATTGGACAGGCCGTCCCCAGTCCTGGAGATCAGAATTCCAAAATGAGTCTCACCAGAACAAAACCAAGGGGTGGGTCCCTTTCCTGCTTTTAAGCACTCTCTGGTCCACCCAGATAATCCAGGATAATCTCCACATTTTGAGGTCAGCTGATTAGCAACCCTAATCCCATTTGCTACCTTAACTCCCTGTTACCAGGTAATGTAACATATTCCTAGATTCTGGGAATTAAGATGTGGACATTGTGGGGAGGCCACTGTTTGGCCAGCTACACCATATATCTAAAATATCAGCAACTCTGTTTCTTCTTTTTAAAAAAACATTTTTTTTAATGTTTATTCATTTTTGAGAGAGAGACAGAGAGACAGAGTGTGAGTTGGGGGAGGGGCAGAAAGGGAGGGAGACACAGAATCTGAAGCAGGATGCGAGCTTTGAGCTGTCAGCACAGAGCCAGACGCGGGGCTTGAACCCATGAACCGTGAGATCATGGCCTGAGCCGAAGTCGGACACTTAATTGACTGAACCACCGAAGTGCGCCAGCAACTCTATTTCTTCTGCAAAACAATGCCTTTAGGTCCTGGAGGCGTGCATGGTTACATCTAAGGAAAAAGGAGAGGCATGGCGATATGTAGCAAATACGGGAAGAATGTCCATCTAGTAGGGTCGTGGTGAGTCATATATTTTCCTTTCTCCTAAAAGGAAGCTGGGTTCTTCTGTCTCTTTGTCCAATATTTCGTCCACATAAACACTAGGTACAAAACACCCTCCCACAAGGGAGATAAAGGTAAATCTGGCATGGCTTTCACACTCAAGTAACTTGCAATCTACCAGGAACTTACACGTGTCCACAAATAATACAGGAAACAATGAAGGGAGTGAGCAGAGCTGAGTGAAATTCTGCACACAGTCACAGAATCGCTACATCAGCCTCGAACTTCCAAGTTCAAGCCCTAGTGGTTATCTTCCAACCTTGGGAATGTCGTAAACGTCACCCTGGGGTAGACAAGGGAGGCTCAGGCTGCAGGGAGATATGGTCACAGGACACTGAACATGTTACTCTGTCTGAATCACAACTTACATGTGGGATTTATTCTTGAATCCTTTGGGACAAACTGGATGTGACCTCCTGTTCTTTCTACATCTCATGAGGTCATCGAGCAGACATTTACTACGACGAACCAGGGGCGCGAACATCTCCACGGCCTTTCATTTTTTCTCCCGCTTCCAGTGACTGTCCCTGTTCCGCGCTGCTTCAGTGTTTAATCCCTTTAAGTATCCTGTATCCTGCATTTCTTTTTTTTTTTTTTAATTATTTTTAATGTTTACTTATTTTTGACACAGAGAGACAGAGCATGGGCAGGGGAGGTGCAGAGAGAGAGGGAGACACAGGATCTGAAGCAGGCCCCGGGCTCTGAGCTGTCAGTCCAGAGCCCGACGCAGGGCTCGAACCCACAAACCGTGAGATCATGACCCGAGCTGAAGTCGGACGCTTAACCGACTGAGCCACCCAGGCGCCCCAAGTATCCTGCATTTTAAAGGTGTCTTAACCTTAAAAATTTGCGTCTCTAGAGTGATTATTTTATACAATCACAATTGATCTGTATCGAAAAAGTTACACTTGCCATGGTGGAGGTCATGTTCAGATAGAGATGACCATGGATGGAGCAGGACTGGGGGGCTGGACCCAAGGATTAGACTAGACTGAAGGGAAACAATCGGGGATCAGATAGGACATTTTGTCATAAGTCACGAGAACCAATTCAAGTTTTCAGGGGAAAGCTCGGGGAGGCAACTGGAAACTAAGGGCCGTGGAGACGCAAGAAAGCTTTGTTGCTCATCTCTGCCTCTCTCTTTGGGGCTCTTCTCTTGTCCTTTACCTACACACTGGCTGCCCCGTCAAGTCAGCCAACGTTGCACCATGTGGCCCCACACAGGGATTGCCTGTCTCTCAGTCCCAGTCTACACCGGTAGGAGGAGAATCTGACTCACCAGGTTCGGTCAAGGGTTGACCATGTCTAGCCAACTATGGGTAGGAGGGCAAGACCATGTAGTGTGAATGAGGCCATTCTCAGAGAAAGAATGATCTCCAAGAGCTTCAAAATGACGACACAATGGCGGACCATGTCCAATTTCAAGTCCAGGAGAGGCAAAAGGCATCTGTCTGGAATTAGCCAAACTCAAGCTTAGGGGCACAGTTCTCCAGACCGTCACGTCCATCCAAGACTTCTGACAGCAACTGCAAGCTTACAGGTTTCCCAGAACGACCCTCAGGTTCCAGATCTCACAGAACTCACTGAGAATCATTATACTCATGGACACATTCACTACAGGGAAAGGGCACATGTTAGAATCAGCCACAGGAATAGACGGAAGACAGTCGAGGAAGCTAAAGATGTGGGTTCCGTTGTATCAGGTGACTCAGGTAACTTGCGCCTCCCTGGGCCCTGATGTGCGGCTATGCTCATGGAGTGTTGTCAGTCCTAGAAGCTCAGCCCAGCTTTGATGTCCAGAGATCACACTGAGGCTTCGTTACTTAGGCATGATTGATTGATCAATTGCCCACGTGTTTGAACTCGGTTTCCAGCTCCCCTCCCTGGAGGTCAGGCTGGAGGCCCTGGTGCTTAATCACATGGGTGGTCTTTCTGACCTGGCTTGCCCCACCCTAGAGTACTAGGTGTGTCCCTTGAATAGTCATCTTAGTAGGATAACTCTCAGGTGTGGTCCAAGGGGCCCACCATGAATGAGAAAGACACCCCAATCGGGAAATTCCAAGGAGCTTACCACGTGGAAGCAAAGATAGTAGCTATTCTGTTTAAATGGCCTTACTACGCAAAACACGATAAAGTGCGCTCTAATTTTAAAGAAAGCGTCCCGTTTTCTGCTCTGTGGTGACCACGACAAGCAGGGTCAGAGGCCTCGTGGTGGACTCCATCCCTAGCGGATACACCGGCCCACAGTGGAGTTTACCGCGGCCACTAGTCCTAGGTGGCCGGAGAGGATGACAGTTCCTGCAGTGCCGAAGGGCATACGGGGCCACGCTCGGTTCCAGTGAGCAGGACGGGTTCCACGTCCCATGGATTCGGTGAAGTCGGGCTTCCAGATTCCACCCCCTTCCTTTTCTGTGTCCCTGCCCAGTGTCCGGGGCCCTCACAGCCGCCTTCCTGCAGCAGGGACCCAAACCCCAGGATCACAGCTTTTTCTTTCCCGCAGCCGGCTCCATTCACACACCCCTGCCCACCGTCCAAATCACTCAGCTGCCCGGGAGGCTCGGAGTCAGGTAAACTCATGCAGACTTTCAAGTTTAGTCATGTGTGTGCTTCACAAATCCTCTTCTGTTTACAGGGAAGGAGACTGGAAGTAAGAATTCAGAGTGAAGTACAGTCAGGGACTAGGTTGGGAAAGTTGCCGAAAGCAAATCTGTTATTTTAAGCAATTTGATGCGAACTTGGTCAGAAACACGGGTTCAAAGAACAGGAAATCAGGCAGCACAAATGAGTCAAGGGGAGAGCAAATTATCTCCAATTGTTGGAAATAGACTATTGCAAGGCTTTCCACAAACTAAGGTGCACAGACTCCTGCCTACTTCTTCCCAGAGGATCTAGGAAGGATCGTCTGCCTACTGATGATGTTAGCTGAGAGCACAGATAGAGAACAGAAGCCGTCTACACCAGCAATTCTCTGAGGCAAGTTCAAGGTGACGAGTCCCGGACAAGGGACTTTCAAGCTCCACCCTGTTCCAAGCTCCCTGTTCTTCTGAATTGGAATACAAGACCTATTTGTGAACGCTCCCAATGGGACCAAACTGTGCAAGTGAATGGTGTGGAAGCAGAGAGAAAAACGCGCTCGTCTAGATGGATCTGAGCCTCACGCAAGCCTTCACCACGAAACCCAGTGTGCAAACAATGCAGAAGTTGCCGGAGAACCAGCTCAGCCTCATTGGGTACGACGAAATGCAAACTCGGGGTGGCTCCCAGGGCTGAGGTCACCAGGCTTTCTCCAGACTTAGTCTCCATGTCTGTAAGATTCATGCTTGAGCGTGTCGATGTGGGAACTGCCCATCAACTCAACTCAGAACAGAAAACGGAATCTGTCTGGTGACCCGAGAGACAGAATACCTCCACAGAGGTGATACTAATTCACGCTCGGGGGACATTCTGGACTTGGGTGAATTCGCTGGGAGTGGCCTCCGTTACCGACATCAGCCACATGTTACCAGACAAGAATCTGAGAAAAGTCTTTGGATAACATTGGTTAGGAAATATTTTTTTAAGTTTATTTACTTTTGAGAGAGAGAGAGAGAGAGAGAGAGAGAGCGCGAGCATAAGCAGGGAGGGGCAGAGAGAGAGACACACACAGAATCCGAAGCAGGCTCCAGGCTCTGAGCTGTCAGCACAGAGCCCGATGCGGGGCTCCAACCCACGAACCGGGAGATCACGACCCAGGCGCCCAGATGACATTGGTTATTTCCATAGCAGGCCTAGGGAAGTCCTCAGGTTTATCTCTAGATGGGTACCGATTTTTACAACTTGATTTACAATTGGGAATTTAAGGTTCTTGATTTAAGTTGACAGATTTGTGAGTCTAAATTATTGCAAATTTCTGACTATGCCAGTGATCTTATGTGCTTAGACAGCACTGCTTTGGACGGTTATGTTAATTGCTATAATTTTCTTCTGCCATTTTGAATCAATTTCTTTTGTGTGTGTATGAAAACAAACTGTTACAAATCACCATTCTGCACCACAGCTTAGCAATCAATTACAGTATATTGAACTAAAGTGTTTCCGTTGTAACATAGAATGGAAGAAATTATCAAAATTTACTATCCATACTGAAAAGCTTGGTGTTCATTGTCTTTTGTAAACATTAAGATTAAAACAATTAGCAGGAAGAAATGAATTTTGTTTCTGTCAACAAACACAATCAATTCTATTCATCTTTTCTGGTCTTTATGGAACCCATTGTTCCTTCTGTGACAGTTGGGCAGATTTAGATGTTATTCTCCCAGGCTTCGTTGTAAATTAAACACACTCAGTAAATATTTACAGGGCGCTTAGAGTTGTAGGGTGCTGCTGGGGATCCAAGGGGACAGACCTGACTTCTGTCCTTGAATATTTAGGCTCACATTGAGATATAAAGGTCCCGGTTCAGGGGTCATTTTCTAGGTATTTTTACATTTTTTAAGGTAGAGAAAGTACTTTCGGTAAATGTAAGGTATATTCTAAGGTAGATATAGCCCTGCGACTGGGGGCTGAGGTGTGAGAACGTTCCAGATGACAAGTGAAAGGACCCTCAGTGCATTTCCAGACAGAGTCAGGTGCCCGCCTGTAAAGAAAGTGCCAGAAGGGTTTGGAGGAGGTTGTATAACAACAATTGCAGAAATCTCCCCCGGGAGTGATTTATGAATCTCCATTTCTTCTTGGAACCTCTGCTGGGTATGTTTGACCCCCTCGTTCTAGTTATTTCTTGGGGCAGATCTAAATTTTGTAGGCTTGCCTTTGTAATGGAACCAACGTGAGTTCACTCCTTGGTGAGTCAGAAACCCCACGAGGTGCATTGTCGCACGAACTTTACTTGCAGCAAATGGTTTCCAAAGTGGTGACTCCCGAGGGAGGATGAATGTGTTCCTCTCACTTAGGACGAGTATTTCGGAAGGAAAGCCTTGGGACTGCATGTAGAGGCAGGCACGAGGTCACACGTGTGCCTTTAGGGAAACATGCCTGCACATACGATGTATGTTATGTAAATGAGGCCTTTGCTCCTCCTTGGGCAGAGCTTTTCTATTACAATGGGGTAAAGGTAGCCGTCAGTCATTCTGGAGGTCACTCCGTGGTCCCTCTGTGCAGGTGCTTGTCGGGTTTCACGCAAACGGGCCTGGGTGATCGGGGTCGGCTAGAGGACCCGTCAGGACCATTGCTGTTGCTGCACAGGTGGTTTGGTTTCCACCTGCCTGAGTTAAGCTGGAGAGAAGAGTCCAGGCAAAAATGTGGGATGGAGGTCAGTGAGGAGAAGCAGGTGGGCGGTCAAGGTCAGGTCTTGGGGTCCAGCTGGTGACACCTTGACTTCTCTGGCCTGCATTTTTCTTTTTCTTTCTTTCTTTCTTTCTTTCTTTCTTTCTTTCTTTCTTTCTTTCTTTCTTTCTTTCTTCTTTCTTTCTTTTTAATGTTTATTTATTTTTGAGAGAGAGAGAGAGAGACAGAGCTCAAGCAGGGAAGGGCCAGAGAGAGAGAGAGAGGGAGACACAGAATCCGAAGCAGGCTCCAGGCTCTGAGCTGTCAGCACAGAGCCTGATGCGGGGCCCGAACCCCCGAACTGTGAGATCATGACCTGAGCTGAAGCTGGATGCTTTAACCAACTGAGCCACCCAGGCGCCCCACCTTTTCAAGGATCTTTAACAATAAAGGCTCAATTGTTGTGTGACTTACCTAATCTCCCCTAACTTCTTCATCTGAAAGTAAGGTTGAAAGTAGAACTCACTTCATAGGGTTGGGATGGGAGGTGAACGAGTCAATATACTTAAAGGACCCGCGGTTTGGTCCCGTCTGGAGACAGAAACCACACAGTAGGCTCGACTCGGGAAGTTTCATGTGAGAATGTATTAATCATGATGAAAGACTAAGTATACGGTAGAGGGAAACTCCGCGTGGTCCCGCAGGCTGAGGGAGGCGGGCAGGACAGACCTGGAAAGAGCTCAGACCTCCGTTGGAGAAGATGTGGGTCAGCCCACGAGTAGCAAAAAGTGACCTTGGTTGGCCAGGCTGGAGCTTCTGGGCGAGGAAAGCAAGCTGGCGATGAGCAGGCACGGTTGGGGCTTGCAGTGGGCGTCCGCAGGGATGGGAGCCCTTCAGGGCCCACGGCTTCCATGTTGAAAGGGCTTTGGAAAGGGTATCGCCAGGGTCACAGAGGCACCAGTTCGGGCCCGTGGCTGGCGTGGGCTCTGCTGAACGAACTCACCCCTCTACCACCGACCCCCGCTTCTGCCGGAAAGAGCAGGAGGGCCCCCTCCTCTGGCAGTGTGTTTCCAGAACTCTCTACTGAGAAAGCTGGACGCTGTGTTCACTCGAAGGGGGAAATACTCAAAGGAATTCCACTGCAGATCAGAGTTTACACTGAAGGGTGGTCGGAGCTGCGGGAGGTTATGGGGGTCACTGGTATGGAATTCAGAACGGTGCCTGGTTCTGGCTCCGTGCTGTTACTGTTGTGTTCCTTTCTCTGTTTAACAACCTTGAGTGAGGGAGACACCCGTGTAGCCTGCTGGGGACCAACGGTTGTACGGGATGTCGTCAGCTCTTCTCAGTTTTAATTTGAGAGCCAGCAGATTCTTTCTCTCTTATGAAGGGTTAAGGTTGATACAAAAAAACAGCCCTTAGCCCGAGTGTCTTTAGAGGTGTTTCTCCAGTGGGGTCTTCCCCTCCCTGCCAGCTGATTGTCCTGATTATTAGGCACTGATGCAATATGGAGGGGGGTCTTCGTACAAAATCAAAGACCTCATTTCTTTTTTTTTTTTTCACCTTTATTTATTTTTGAGAGAGAGAGAGAGACAACGTGAGCAGGGAAGGGGCAGAGAGAGGGAGAGACAGAATCCGAAGCAGGCCCCAGGCTCTGAGCCATCAGCACAGAGCCCGATGCAGGGCTCAAAATCACAAACCAGGAGATCATGACCTGAGTCGAAGTCGGACGCTCAACCGACTGAACCACCCAGGCGCCCCTTATGTATTTATTTTGAGGGGGCCAGGGGCGGAGAGAGGGAAAGAGAGATGATTCCAAGCAAGCTCCACACTGTCATCACGGAGCCCTGTGTGGGGCTTGAACGCACAAATGGTGAGATCATGATCTGAGCCAAACCCAAACTGAGCCATCACGCGCCCTCACCATTACTATTCTTGAACACATCTACTCTCTTATGTTTTGGTAAAATCAGCTTTTTAGATACAAATGTATTCTATATACACCCCTGTGAAATTGGGTCATGGTGGATTTGGTCTACTGCTCCAGTTAATTGGGGTTCTCCTGGGTCATGGCTCAGTCACCTTACGTACCCCATTCCTGTTTTACGTTGTACACACCTAAAATAGCATGCCATACACACCCACGTCTCAGTCTCTGAAAACAACTCGTAATGAGATTTGGGCCAAGGGCAGGCTAGAAACATGATGTTAGAAATCTTTCCCAGGGCACCTGGGTGGCTCAGTTGGCTAAACGTCTGACTTCAGCTCAGGTCATGATCTCATCGTTCAAAAGTTCGAGCCCCGCGTCAGGCTCTGTGCTGACAGCTCAGAGCCTGGAACCTGCTTGGGATTCTGTGTCTCCCTCTCTCTCTGCCCCTCCCCTGCTCATGCTCTGTCTCTCTCTCTCTCTCTCTCTCTCTCTCTCTCTCAAAAATATACATTAAAAGTAATAGAAAACATAACTAAAATGGGCACACATACAAATAGAACCTGGTGGCGGAATTGCTGTGGATTTAACCCAAAAGGTGGGTTTTGAGGTGTGTGTTCAGATTGTGGGGGAGTGCGAATTCACAGAGAAGGGTAGGAAGAGCTTTTCAAAAATAGACGAATTTCAGTCTCTAAAATTAGAGCTAAAAAGTGGAAGAAAGATATGACTCACGTGGGAGCTGATGTTTTTGCAAAGAAAACAATGCTAATTTATCAGTCTTACTTCATTTGTGTGATGTTTGTGTGATATGTGTTGAGAATCTGCTGTGTGTTCACCACCGCGAGAATGGTGTTGAACGAAGCAGAGAACAGGCCCTCGTGGAGCAAAGTCCAGTCGGGGTGACACACGTTAAACCAGTAATTATACCGATAAACATATAATTATAAAAGGTGATGTGATTGCCAAGGGACACAATTTAGATTGGGGCACCAGGGTAGGCTTCTTTAAGGAAGTGACGTTTCAGTTGCTCCCTGGAGGGTGAGTTGAAGTTGAAGAGGTGAGGGCTTCGGGGCAGACAGCTCAGGCAGAGGCATCAGGGTCACGGTGAGTGACCCGTGGTCCAGAGCGGAGGAGTAGAATGACAGACGGGCTGGGCTCTGGCCATCCTGGGATAGAGACCTTTGCAAACAATTATTAGACAGAATTGTTTTGGAAATCACCTTTTGTGAGATGAATGAGGTACTTTTTTCCCCAAGTACTTCACATCTCCGTGGGAAACATGATTTATTTCAGCTGTTGATGGGATTAAACAGGGTTCAGCAATTCTGGTCCTATTTTTCATTTTTATAGCTGAAAGAGGCAGCACCCACGTTCATATAACTACAACAGGTAAGAATGAAGTTTTGTTGTAATTGTTTGAACCCCCGAGTTACATGCGAAAATCCAAAAAAAAAATTCATCGTAAAAATTATTTTCTATAATCTATCAGTTAACAATTTTATTAGATCTTCCTTCAGTTTTTTTTTTTTTAGAAAGCAAAAATTTGGAAAAGATTGATTTATAACCCTGTATGCCCTAACATTCATAGGGCTGAAAGTAAAGGAAGCCCCAAAACATGTTATTTAACTCTGTAAAAATATACAGTTGATTCTTGATATTTCCAGAAGCTAGGTGCTAAAAGGTTGCTGCAAGCACTGATTTAGCAAATATTGAATCATTGCTTCGAGGGAAATACAGGGTTAGGTTCCTGAGAGCATTTACTCACAGCATTTTTATCAACTGATCAATCCATAGCCTTGTTTTATGTGTGTTTCTGTTTAAAGGTGTTTAACATGTATTATGATTCATTGACATTGAACTCAGAGCCAAGAGCACTGTAACAAAACCTTGAGCTAACTGTATCTAACACATCTATTTTCTCTCTAGGACACATCATAGCCTTCTTGCACTTAGGAACACTAGACAGCACTACATTTGGGGGCCATTTAATACAGCCAAAATACCAGCAAAAGTCATAAAAACGTGTGAAACATGGCACTGACTAGGTCTGGAAAGATCGCCCGTTCGCAGTATGAGGGCTGAGACGAGAGGTCAGGGCATCGCCTCCTTCAGCCTCAGCCAGGAACCTGCCTGTTGGGCCACTCAAAATTGTCACCGCTCTGTGCATGTCCGCACATAACCACAAAGCCCCACAAGTACTGATTTGGGGGATACACACACATCTGAGTGAGCAGGCAAATTTACAGATCTAGAACCCGTGAATGAAGACGGGCTGTTGAAATCAAATTCATACATTGACAAATGAAATAGATTCTATGGATCTCTATCATCATCGATCTAGCTCCATATCTACATATACTTTCATAATGACATGGAAGGCTAGATTTAAATTTAGAAGTATCAGATCCCTTGGGGTTCTACGCAGGAGTAGAGCAGGAAGAGTCCACTCAGCTTGGCCGGACTGGAAGAGAAGGGCAGAGGCTTTGTGCGGACTCCCTGCTCCCCCGGGAGCCGCCCAGCAGTGGAGGAAGGTCTCAGGGTGGTACTGATTACCTATGCATTCATTCTCTCAATTTTAGGCGAGTATTATCTCCAAAATATTACCAAGATTTTTATCAAAGGATTTAATTATACTGTGGTATCTTTTTACCCTAACAGGTGCCTCATTTAAACCAATGTTTTCAGAGCGGGCTAGGAAAATAGAAGTATTTTAAAACCTTTTAATACACTTTTGGTAATACAATTTTAAAGACTCTTGTTATTTCATGTCTTTCAATAATATCTTTTTGCCAAAACCATGAGACCATCAGTCTATGGATTTAGTTAACAGTTTATGGAAAATGTCTGCTGTTTATGAGCATTGCCAAATCAATTAGGTAAATCGGATGGACTTACGATCATAAAATTTGACTTCAGTTTTTAATTCAAACAAATTGATTAATAAACATTTCCAAAGCTATTACAGAAAGTACTGTGAAAGAAATTATGGATGCACTTTTAGAAATGGATTAATAAAGCCAATCAAATCAAGGTTAAGTAATGTAGATATACTCATATTAATAAGCTGTATAGATAAGAATAAATCTATATACCATTTCTAATTACCTAAATTATAATACTGCCATGTAATATATAGTTAAAAGATACATCATTCATGAATGAAGGGTTGTGATTAAAAGCATGCTACTTCTTTGGAGTTGAAAACTGATTATCAGCTTTTGTGGTAAAGCATTGTAGAGATTGCTTTGGAAATAACTCTTTATGTCATATATGTCATGAGCAAAATATCTCTACGTATTTAATGAAGGATGTGAGGCTAAAAACATGAATTTTTTTGATAGTAGAAAACATTACACATATTATGAAATAAAATGAGAAGAAAATTCAATGTAATTTAACTTCATAGTTTATAAAATTAAATCTGATACTTCATGGAATAAATTATATCTATAGTTCATGAGATAATTAGATAAAATGCTTTAACTTAGTGTATCACAGGATGAATTTAAAATAGATCTCATAACATTTTAGTCCTCAGGTTTTGTCCAGTGTGTTTTTGAAGAATCTGGTGGTCTAGAAAGTATTCTAGTTACATTTAGAAGAATTAGTGTCACTAACCTGTTTGAAGGTCTTTTATTGCTAGCTAATGTATTCTGGGGAATGAGTGTTATGAGCAGCTGAAAAATATTGCTTACGTTTTAATACTTGAAATAAAAGCCCTATTTAGTGAGCAATATTTATTAGTGATTCTGTTTTGCATTTATTGGATTCCCCATTAAGAGCAAAGAATTATTTGACACTGGTCAGGGTATGGAAGAGATGAGTCCATTGAAAGAAAATCCTCATGAATCCATTGTCCACATTATGTACAGTAATCTGCCATCAGGACAGCCTAATGGCTGTGATGTCTAGCATCCCTCTTTGCTCTTGACAGAAATAAAGACAGAAAAATGGGAAGGCTTACAACGTGCTTATAGATGCCTTGATTAATCATTAAGAGATGTGCCTCATCCTGATTTTTTCGTTTTTCGGTTTTTTGCACTGGCTTTTTGGTGTCCTTGCAAGTTTTTGTAGTGGGATTTCAGATAGGAGAGAACTTGTCTTTCTCTTGTAAAGTGGATGAAGGGATTTTGAAAGAGGGGTTAGAAAAGGCGGATCTTCAGGCTTTTAGCAAAGGGTATATACGAAGGTCTGGATCTATGAACGGGTTCCTTTAAAATCATCACTATCCGCACAGCCCCGAAAGTCTGTGATTCCTCCAGAGGCACCGTTCCCTAATTTGAAGACCATTGCTCTGCCTACGGCTGAAACAGTAAGGATGGGACAGAGTGACAGACCAAACATAGTTTGTGGGTAAAACCTGCAGAACTTGGTAATAAATTCAACTGGGGTGGGGAATAGGAGAGGAAAATGTCAAAGAAGATTCCACCCCAGAGACAGGGAAGACTGAAGAACATGGTTTCATAATCTGTCTTTTTCACCTTGTTTTGTTTTAGACGTTGTGTTGACGGATATTTCATTGAGTTGACTCTAAACGTTTTGGCTAATTTTATCAAATATAAATGATTATTGGCATATAGTATTTCCAAAATGATTTTTCCTTTTAACGCAGTAGCTTTCCTCACCCTCGACACTCAAACCCTCTCAACAGTTTCTCAAAGGCTCAAAGGCATCAGATTTTGTCCTGACATGCGGAATGATTATATATTCGAGCTTATTAACATTAAATGTGGGAAGTGTATTCTTTTTTTAAGTTAAACACACTTTTAGATACAGTAGACCCTATATTGTTTTTCTGTGGCCTCTACCACGAAATGTAAAGAAAGGGGCCTATGTGCCTTGTGCACCTGGCATATAGTAAGTGCTCAATAAATAGCTGGGCGAGTGAAACACAGGACATTCCGTGTTGTTTTTTTTTTAATAAGACACATAAAAAGAAGGTATTTTCACACCCACGCTTCTTAGAATGTTTCTCCTAGACCCATTGTATTACATCTCCATATACAATCTTTTGCTATTAACAGGTGCCTATTCATGCCCCCAGGTTGTGAAAATCTTAATCACTCCTGTCGTAGGTCCCAGAGCCGCCTGATCTGCAGTCACCGGTTTCTCCAGCATTCAGGCCACCTTCAAGCAGGTGAAGAGAGAAGTTACCCCCGGTCCTTGGCCTGCTTAGTGTGCCTATCTGATCCGCCCATGACGCGCATTTCTGGGTCCCTCAAAGGCATGGCCGGTGTCACGACCCCCCCCCCCCCCGCCCCCCTCGGGTCCATCGCCTGGATGGGAGCCTCCGCGGAGCCACCGCCCGCCTCCTCCCTCACCTGCGGACTCCATCCCCAGCCTCGGACCCCATCATGCATTGCGTGAACCACTAGCTCCAGCCCCCAGCATGCATTGCGCAGGCCTTGAGACCCTTTCTCCGGCATGCATTGCGCAGGCCCCGAGGCCCAGCACGCAGGACACGCTGCGCAAGCAGCCCCAGCATGCACTGCGCAGGCCTCGAGGCCCAGCACGCAGGATGAGCTGCTAGAGCCGCCCCACCCCCCACCCCCCCCACCCCCCCCCCACCCCCCCCCCCCCGGCCCCAGCCCCCAGCATGCACTGCGAGGGCCTCAGGATCCCAGCAGCCTCGAGGCCCCAGGCTGGCTGGCGGTTAGGAGCAGGAAGGGTAGCGGCGCCGACCCTCGGGGCTGTCCTCGCCCGGCTCTCTCCGGCGTGTGCCGGCCGGACCTTCGCCTCTTGGCCGGAAAAGGGGCCGAAGCGGCCGTGCGGCCACGGCGCTGTGGGTGAGGGCGGGCGGCCGGGACCCTCGACGGCCCCCTAACTTTGAGGGGCGGGAGGGGGGGGGGGTTGTCGAGCCGGGCTTGGGGGGAGGGGCCACGCGGGGTGGGCAGGGCTGGGGCGGGGCCGGGGGGAGGGGCCAGGTGCGGGGCGGGGCCAGGGGCGCAAGGCCAGGGCGTCGGGAGCCGGGAAGGGGCTTTATTTCTGAGAGTTTGTGCTATTACGAGGATTCTCAGTTCTTTGCGTGTTGGAGAAAGCTCGTTGGCCAGACTCCCGTGGCCTCGTGTCTTCGCGTAAAGGAGAGCCCTGTGGGTACTCTTTCTCTCCTTTCCTCATCAGCGTTTGGTTTTATTGATCTTGATTCTTGTTCGTTTTCTGTTATATTAATTTCTTTTACTTTTAGCTTGTTCATAGCCTGGCTTCTTTATTGAACACATCAGCCTTTAAAATATTAAATGCGTTAAGGGCGCCTGGGTGGCTCGGTTGGTTGAGCCTCCGACTGGGGTTCAGGTCAGGATCTCACAGTTTGTGGGTTTGAACCCCCACCCCCTGCCTCGTGCTCTCTGCAGGGAGCCCACTTGCAGGCTTTTGTCCCTCTCTCCCTGCCCCTCCCCTGCTTGAGCTCTCGCTCTCAAAAATAAGTAAACATTAAAAAAATAAAATATTAAATGCATTCAGTACTCATAAATTTTAATTTCTAAGTCTTAAGAACTACTGTAGCTGGATCCACCAAATTTGAATATGTGATATTTTCATTGTGGGATGGTTCTAGAGGGTAATTTCCTTATTTTTAATCCATGGTTTACTTAGGAGTGCTATTTCAGGCTTCTAAATAGGGAGCACTTCTAAAAGTGCATTTTTGTTGACTTACGATTTATTTGCATTATATTGGAAAACGGGGTCTGCATAATATTGAGTCTGAGATTTGTGAAGTCTTGTTACGAAGGATATGGTCAGTTTTCATAAATGCTTTATATGATTTGAAAAGTGCATTCCTTGATTTTTATGTATAGAGTTCTTTGTTAGGTCAAGCCTATTAATTGTGAAGGTCAAATCCTTCCTTTTTTTTTTTTTTTTTTCCTTTTTTAAGAGACAGGAACTTTTTAAAAACTTACTTATTTATTTAATTAGAGAATCCCAAGCAGGCTCCATGCTGTCAGCGCAGAGCCGAATGCGGGGCTGGAACTCATTAACTGTGAGATCACCGCCTGAGCCAAAACCAGGAGTCAGATGCTTAACTGAGCCACCCAGGTGCCCCAAGGGTCAAATACTTTCGTTTACTTATTACTTTAGTTCACTTGATCTGTAAATCATTGAAACGGGTGTGTTAAAATAGCACACTGTCACTGTTTTTTTTGAAATGTCAGATTTTCTGTAATTCCGTCAGGTTTTGCTTTATATATTTTGAGGCAGTGTTAGGTATGTAAAAGTTGTAAGTTGTGGCTTCTTGATGGATTTTCCCTTCTATTCTGTTGAGATGCAGTTACTCCTTCTTACTGCTTTTCCCTTACTTTGTCTGGTAGAATATTGTTACCAGTTTTTTTTTTATTAAATATTTATTTTTTAAAATTTATTTTTTTAATGTTTATTTATTTTTGAGAGAGAGAGAGACAGAGCATGAACAGGGGAGGGGCAGAGAGAGAGAGAGAGAGGGAGACACAGAATGAAGCCGGCTCCAGGCTCCGAGATGTCAGCACAGAGCCCGATGCAGCGTCGGAACCTATGAACTGCGAGATCATGACCTGAGCTGAAGTCGGACGCTTAACCGACTGAGCTACCCAGGCACCCCACCAGTTTTCTTTTTGTTTGCATTGGCATAGTACGGTGTTTTCTATTCCTTTATTTTTTTATTGTGGTAAAATACGCACAACAGAAGATTTATCACTTTAATCATTCTTAAGCGTACAGTTCAGCAGCATTAAGTACATTCACACTGTTGTGTAACCATCACCAGCATCTATCTCCAGAATGTGTCATCATCCCAAACTGAAATTCCAGACCCCTTGAGCAGTAACTCCCCTATTACCCCTTTCTCCACTCCTCATAGCCGCTAGGAACCTCATATAAGTAGAATCGTACAGTATTTGTCCTTTGTGTTTCGCTTATTTTACTTAGTGTGATGTCTTCGGTCGAGGTTTATCCATGTGGTAGCACGAGTCAGAAAATCTCTTTGTGTGTGTGTGTGAGACACTTGGGTTGTTTTTGACTCTTGACATTGAGAATACTGTTGCAGCAAACATGGGAGTGGAAATGTGTCTTCAAGATTCTGTTTTCATTGCCTTTGGCTGTATTTCCAGACGTGGGATTGCTGGACCATATAGTAATCTCCTTTTAATTTAATGAGGAACTCCCTACTGTTTTCATAGTAGCTATGCCAGTTACATTCCCACCAACCGTGCACGACGGTTCCCTTTTCTCCACATCCTCGCCAACACGTGTTATTCCTTTTTGATAATGGTCATTCTTACAGGTGTGAGGTGATATTGTGGTTTTGGTTTGCATTTCCCTGACGATGAGCGTGTCGAACACCTTTTCACGTACCTGTTGCCCGGCCGTTTGTACGTCTTTAGAAAATCTGCCCATTTGAGTTGGGTTGTTTGTTTTTTTGCAGTTGAGTTGTGTGAGTTTGTATATTTTGGATGTTAACCCCTCATCAGAGGACTGGCAGGTGTTTTCTCCTGTTCCATGGGCTGCTTTTTTGTTTTGTCGATGGTTTCCTTTGCTGTGCAGAAGCATTTTCATTTGATGTGGTTCCACTTGTTTCTTTTTGTTTGTATTATTATTTATTTGTTTTTGATGTCATTTCTTCTGGTGTTTCTTTTTGCTTTTATTATTATTGTTGTTATTTTTGTTTTTGGTGTCATCTGAAAAAAATCACTGCCAAGACCAATGTCAGGAAGTTTATCCCCTATGTTTTCTTCTAGTAGTTTTATGGTTTCAGGTCTGAAATTGAAGTCTTGAATTCATTTTGAGTTAATTTTTGTGAGATAATGTGATTCTGTACCCAATTCCAATGAGTGTGCGTGCGTGCGTGTGTGTGTGTGTGTGTGTGTGTGTGTGTGTGTGGTGGGGGAGGGCGGGGGGGAGGTGGTTCTTACCACCAAGCAATGCCCAGACACCTGGTGATGTCCTGCAGTTCAGCTCACTTCTGACACTATCCGTCTGGAGATCCCATCCCATCTCATGGGTTAAGGCCTCAGTCCTGTAACCGTGTACTCATCCTACCCCCTCCCCACTTCAATGCCAGTCTCAGGCCCAGGTTATCACCTGTGTTTCCGACTGACCAGCTGTAGATAGGAGGCTGTAATGACTCCTCTGTGGGTTCCATTACTTTGCCAGAATGGCTCACAGACCGCAGGGATAGATTTCATTTATTACCGGTTTGTTATAGATGGGTATAACTCAGAAACAGCCAGATGGAAAAGAGGCCTGGGGACAAAGTAGGGGGAAAAGGCACGGGGCCTCTATGCCTTCAGGTGCACCACACTCCCTGAGTCTCCATGTGTTCACCTGCTCAGAAGCTCTCTGAAACCTATCCTTTTGGGTTTTTACGGAGGCTTTATTGCATAGGCACGATTGGTTAAATCATTGGCAGTTAATTCCACCTGCAGCCCCTCCCCTGTCCCCAGAGGTCAAGGTGGTGGGGCTGAAAGCTCCAACCCTCTCATCAGTCATGTGGTTGGTTCTCTCGGCAACCAGCCTCCATCTGTAGGTGAGGTCCAAAAGTCAACTCATTAATGTAGCAAAGGACACCTTTATTTATCACTGTACTCATTTAGGATATTTTGGGAGTTTTAGGAGCTTTGTGCTGGCAATGAAGACAAAGACCAAATAGATATTTCTTAGGAAGTACAGTATCACAGAGGTGTGAGACGGTGGTCCGGTTTCGTTCTTTTGCATGTGGCTGTCCGGTTTTCCCAACCATTTGTTGAAGAGACTGTCCTTTCCCCATTGTATATTCTTGCCTCCTTTGTCATAAATTAGTTCACTGTATGTGTGGGTTTATTTCTGGGCTCTCTTTTCTGTTCTGTTGGTCTGTGTGTCTGTTTTTATGTCAGCACCACACTGTTATGATTACTATAGCTTTGTAATATAGTTTGAAGTCAGCTTCTAGCTTCAGTGTTTTGTTGTTTTTTTTTTTAATTTTTTTTTTTAACGTTTATTTATTTTTGAGACAGAGAGAGACAGAGCATGAACAGGGGAGGGGCAGAGAGAGAGGGAGACACAGAATCTGAAACAGGCTCCGGGCTCCGAGCTGTCAGCACAGAGCCCGACGCGGGGCTCGAACTCACGGACCGCGAGATCATGACCTGAGCTGAAGTCGGCCGCTTAACCGACTGAGCCACCCAGGCGCCCCTAGCTTCAGTGTTTTTTTCTCAAGCCTGCTTTGGCGATTTGGGGTATTTTTTGGTTCCATACAAATTTTAGGATAATTCTGTTTCTGTGAAAAATGCCATTGAAATTTTGATAGAGATAGTACTGAATCTGTAGATTGTTTCGGGTAGTGTGGACATTTCAATAATAGTAATTCTTCTAATCCATGAGCACAGAATATCTTTGTTTATTTGTGTCTTAAATGTCTTTCATCAGTGTCTTAGAGTTTTCAGTGTTCAGATCTTTCACCTCATTCGTTAAATTTATTCCTAAGTATTTAATTCTTTTTTGATTCACTTGCAAATGACATTGTTTTCTTAATTTCTCTGATAGTTTGTTGTTAGTGTGTGGAAACACAAATGATTTATATGTTTTGATTTTGTATCATGCAACTTGATTGAATTTGTTGGTTCTAACAGAACTAATCTTTCCCTCTTCAAAGCTAGCCCACAACAGATTGTTGCGAAATAATAATAAACATATATATCATAGGTCTCTGATCCTGGTTCCTGATGCAGGACTCCTAAATCCCTTGTAATTTTTTGGGTGATAGGAGTTTTTCATTTTGGTGGTGGTGGTGGTAGTTGTTCTTATGAGGTTCCTCTAGGCAGGCTCTTGGAGGCTTCTGGAGAGGGGGGCTATGTTATCGGAAAGACCCAGCCATGATCAGGAGCTTGACATTTGCAGCCCTTCCCATCCGTCAGTGTCTAGAGAGGGAAGAGGGGCAGGACGTGGAGTTAATAGCTGGTCGTGCCTGTGTGGAAGTCCCCATAAAGACTCCAGTAAGATGGGGTTCAGAAAGCTTTCAGTGTGGTGAGCACGTTCACATACTGGGAGGACGGGTCCCATCTCCACAAGGACAGAAGCTTCTGCACTCGGGTGTAGACTTCGACCTATGTATCTCTTCATCTGGCTATTCATCTGTATCCTTGATCACATCCTTTAATAACTGGTAAATTTACGTCAGTGTTTCCCTGAGTTCTGTAAATGATTCAATTAAATGGGAAGGGGGTCCCGGAAAACTAATTTTTAGCCAAGTCAGACAGAAGTTGCGGGTCTCCTGGGGACCTCCGACTGGCGATTGGCATCTGGAGTGGGGAGCAGTCTCCTGGGATTGAGCCCTTAACCTGTGGGGTCTGACATGGTCTCCGGGTAGGCAGGGTCAGAACTGAGTTAAATTGTAGGACACACGGCTGTTGTCACAGAATTGTTTGGCGTGGGAAACCACTCGTTTGGTGACCGGAAGTACCTGGGTGTGGCAAATAATGTGAAAGGAAAAGAGATATATCGGAGGAAGACTCCGTTTTTCCCATTCTGCTCCACATCACCCTGATACTCTGTACTTTTTTAAGTCCTCTTGTCAAAAACTTAAAAAAAAAAAACTTAAGATTTTGAATGGGGTTTTATTGAATGTAAGGATCAGTCAAGAGACAAGTGACATTTTAATGTCTTTCTATTAATGCTTAGCTCTTTTGATCTTCTCTAGTACGTGTTTGTTTTCTCTTTGTTAAGTTTCTGCTCTAGGTTTTTTTCTGAAAATTCTGTTTCCGGTTTTATTGAAGTATATTTGACAAAAATACTGTATATATTTAAGGTGTAGAATGTAATGATTTAGCATACGTATGCATTGTGTAACGATTACTGTGAGTAAATTCGCACATCTGTCACCTCGCAGTTACACGTGTGTGTGTGTGTGTGTGTGTGTGTGTGTGTGTGTGTGTGGTGAGAAGCTTATACTCGGCAAATTTCAGGTGTACAACATGGTATTATTAACTACAGTCACAGTGCTGGTGTTCACCTTAAAAGTAAAAACTACCAGTTATCTTACCAACAAAAGATGGGTTTACTTGGGAATAAAAGAGAATTGCAATCCAGGACAAGCAAGCCGTGGCAAAACCCCAGGCAAGTCTGGGGAACAAAGAAGAGGTACACTTTTTTTAAGGAGAAAAGCGGTAAGTTGGGAAGCTGTTATGAGCTAAAAGTCCACAGGAGTAAACTGGGAGTTCAGAGTGTGGTGGCTTCTCATTGGCTGAGCTGCTGTGAGGGGCTTGGGGGGTGGGGGGGTCGGGGGGAATGAGGAAATTGTCTCTTCCTTCTGCCAGAGTAGCGGAGTAGTATCCACGGGCAAAGGTAAGGTCAAGTTGGTCTCTTCCTGTTGGGTCTGCAGTTGCTGGGAGTGGTAGGGCTGAGATCTCCCCCTGCCGAAACCCCCTGACCACATTTTTACGCTGTACGTTAGCTTTCCAGAACGTAATCGTCTTGTAACCGAATGTTTGTATCCTTTGACCAGCATCTCTCTGTCCCCTCCATCACTCGTCCATCATTTGATTCTCTAGGAGTTGAGCTTTTTTTTCTTCTTCTTGAGATTCCACATATAAATGATACCGTACAGTATTTATCCTTCTCTGTCTGGCTTATTTCACTTAGCAGAACATCTGCAGGTTCATCCGTGTTGTTGCAATGGCCTGAATAATATACCATTGTATACATAGACCACATTTTCTTCATCCATTCATCTGTTGACAGATACTTACGCTGTCTCCCTGTCGAGGCTGTTGTGAATAATGCTGCAGTGACCATGGGGGTGCAGATACCTCTTTGAGGTGCTGATTTCATTTCCTTTGGAGGTATGTCCAGAAGTGGGATTGCTGGTCATGTGGTAGTTCTATTTTTAATTTTTTGAGGAATTCCAGAGTGATTTCCATAGTGGCTGCGTCAATTTACATCTCTTCTAACGGTGCGCGAGGATTCCGTTTTCTCTTCGTCTTTGCCAATATTTGTTATTTCTTGCCTTTTCGAGTCTAGCCTCTCCAACAGGTATGAGATGATATCTCTTTGTGGTTTTGATTGGCATTACCCTGATGATGAGTGGTGTTGAGCATCTTTTCATGTCTGTTGGCCACCTGTGTGTCTTCTTTGGAAAAATGTCTGTTTAGGTCCCCTGTCCATTTTTTCATCCAATTATTTGTGGGATTTTTGCTACCGAGTTGTAGGAGTTTGTTACATATTTTAGATATTAACTTCTTGTCACATCTGTGGTTTATGCACTTTTTATACCACTCTGTAGATTGCCTTTTCAGTTTGTTCATTATTTCCTTTGCTCTTCGGAAGGCTTTAGTTTGATGTTAGCCCCACTTGTCTATTTTTGCTTTTATTACAAGTGCTTTTTTTGTCATGTCCAAACAATCATTGCCAAGACCAATGTCAAGGAGCTTTCCCCCTCTGTTTTCTTCTGGGAGTTTCACCATTTCAGGTTTTCAATTTAAGTCTTTCATCCATTTTCAGTTAATTTTTGTGTATGGTATAAGATAAAGGTCTAATTTCATTCTTTTGCATTGGAATATTCAGTTTTCTTAACACCATTTGGTAGAAAAACCTATCCTTTGCCCATTGTATGTTCTTGGTGCCCTTGTCAAAAATTAGTTGATGTGTGTATGTGTAAGTTTATTTCTGGGCTCTCTGTTCTGTTCCGTTGGCTTATGTGTCTATTTTTATGCCAGTACCGTACTGTTTTGATTACTGTAGCTTTGTAATATACCTTTTAAGTCAGAACATGTGATACCTCTAGCTTTATTTTTCTTTCTTAAGATTGCTTTGGCTATTTAGGGTCTTTTGTGGTTTCATACAAATTTTAGGACTTTTTTTTTCAATTTCTGTGAAGATGGCATTGGAATTTAGATAGAGATAGCACTGAATCTGTAGACCATTTGGTGTAGTGTGGACATTTCCATTATATCAATTCTTCCATTCCATGCTCATGGTAGAGATTTCCATTTATTTGTGTCTTCTTCAGTTTCTTTCTTCAGTATCTTAGAGTTTTCAGTGTACAGGTTTTTCACTTCCATGGTGAAATTTATTGCTATGTATTCCATTCTTATATTATTTGTAAATAGGATTGCTTTCTTAATTTCTTTTTCAGATAGTTTGTAGTTAGTGTCAATAAATGCAAAGAAATGTATATGTTGATTTTGTATCCTGCAACTCTACTAATTTATTAGTTCTAACAGCGTTTTGATGGAGTCTTTAGCATTATATATATATATATATATATGTATGTATATGTATATATATATATATATATATATTTTACCTCTTCTTTTGTAATTTAGATGCATTTTATTTTTCTTGCCTAATTGCTCTGGCTAGGACTTCAAGTATGGTGTTGAATAGAAGTGGCGAAAATGGGCATCCTTTTCTTATCTTTGAGGAAGGGTGTTTACTTTTTCACCATCGACTATACATAAAATTATCTGTGGTCTTGTCATATATAACCTTTATTATGTTGAGGTATATTCCTTCTGTGTCTACATATGTTGACAGTTTTTTCATCATAAGAGGATGTTGAATGTTGTCAAATGCTTTTTCTGTATCTGTTGAGATGATCATATGGATTTTTATCCTTCATTCTGTTAAGGTGGTGTGTCACATTTATTGATTTGCATATTTGAACCATCATCACAACCCAGGGGTAAATCCCACTTTATCATGTTGTATCATCCTTTTATTGTGCTATTAATTTGGTGTGTTTTTTTGGTTGAGGGGTTTTGCTTCTGTATGCCTCAGGGATATGGCCTGTAATTTTATTTTCTTGTTTCCTAATCTGACTTTGGGATCAGGGTAATACTAGCCTCATAAAATGACCCTGGATGTGTTCTCTCTTCTTGTCCTTTTCTAGAAGAATTTGAGAAGGATTGGCATTAGTTCTTCTTTAAAGGTTTGATAGGATAATGTTGGCATTAATTGTTATGAACTTTCCTCTTAGAACTACTTTTGCAGCATAGCATAGTTTTTGGTATGTTGTATTTCCATTTTCATTTATTTCAAGATATCTTTGATTTTCCTTTTGATTTCTTCGTGGACCCAATGGTTATTTAGGAATGTGTTGCTTAATTTCTACTCACTTGTGAATATTTCAGGTTTCCTCCTGTTTTTGATTTCTAGTTTTATAACATTGTGTCTGGAAAAGATATGTGATATGATTTCAAGGCTTCTTTAATTTCTTAAGACTTCTTTTGTGGCCTCATATGTGATCTATCCTAGGGAATGTTCTGCATTCACCTGAGAAGTATGGATATTCTGCTGTTTGATGGCGTGTTTTCCATGTATCTGTTATGTCCATTTGGTCCAAAGTGTAGTTCAGATAAAAACTTTCTTTGTTGATTTTCTGTCTGGATGAAGATTTATCTGTTCTGAAAGTGGAGTACTAAAGGCCGCTATCTATTATTACTGCATTGCTATATATTTCTACCTTCAGATCTGTTAATATTTGCCTTATATATTTATGTTCCCTAACGTTGAGTGCCTATATGTTTACAGTTGCTATATCCTCTTGATGAATAGATTCCTGTGTCATTATATAATGGCCTTCTTTGTCTCTGGTTGTAGTTTTTGACTTAAAGTTTATTTCATCTGATATAAGCCGCCCCCCACCCCCAGTCTTTTTTGGTTACTGTTTGCGTGGAATATCTTTCTCCATCTCTTTTCTTTGAGCCTGTATGTGTGCTCAGAGTTGAAGTGAGTCTTTCGTTGGCAGCATACAGTTGAGCCTTTTTAATCCAATCAGCCATTCCATCTTTTTATTGGAAAATTTAGTACATTTACATGTAAAATAATTATTTGCAGTTAACATCTTGTTAAATCTTTTCTGGCTATTTTATAGTTCCTTTGTTACTTTCTCCCTTCTTTGCTATCTTCCTTTGTGGTTTGATGATGTGGTTTGATTGTGGTTTGGTGTGCTTTGATTCCTTTCTTTTACTTTTTATGCATTTACTACAGGGTTTTCCCTGGTGGTTACCAAGAGGCTTACATACAACCCCTTATTGTGATGATAGTCTGTTTTAAGCTGAAAACAATTTGACTTGCATACAAAAGCTCTATCCTTTTACTTCCCCCTCCCACATTTTATGGTTTTGATGTTACAGTTGACATCTTTTTATATTATGTATACATTAAAAATTATTTTAGCTATAGTATTTTTCATACTTTTGTTTTTTAATCATTATACTAGAATTAAGTGATTTATATACCCCCATTATGGTGATATTCTAAATTTGTCTATGTTATCTTTACCAGTAAGTTTTAAGTATTATACTTCCATATGTTTTCATATTACAAATTAGTACCCTTTTATTTCAGCTTGAAGCGTTCCCTTTAACATTTCTTATAAGGCAGGTCTAATGGAGATGAGCTCCTCCAGCTTTTGTCTGTCTGGGAAGGCCTTTTATCTGTCCTTCACATGTAAAGGACAGCTTTTCTGGGTACAGTATTTTTTGTTGGCAGATTTCTCCTTTCAGTGCTTTGAATATATCATTCCACTCTCTCCTGGTCTGCAAGGTTTCTGGTGAGAAATCCCCTGATTGCCTTACGGGAGTTCCCTTTTATGAGATGAGATTGTTTTGTCCCACTATTTTCAAAATTCTCTCTTTTGATTTTTGATAGTTTGAGTACAGTGTATCTTAGTTAAGTCCCCTCTGTGTTGAATCTGTATGGGGATTTTTTTTAAGTTTTTATTTAAATTCCAGTTAGTTAACATACTAGTTTCAGGTGTAGCATTTGTTGATTCAACACTTACATAAAACACCCTGTGCTCATCACAAGTGTACTCCTTAGTCCCCATCACCTATTTGCACCCATCCCCCACCCATCACCCCTCTAGTGACCAGCAGAATGTTCTCTATAGTTAAGAATCTGTTTCTTGGTTTTCCTCTCTTTGTGCCCCACCACGATCGTTTGTTTTTTCACTTAGCGTAGTATACTCTACATCCATGTCATTGCAGATGGCAAGATTTCGTTCTTTTTTTTTTTTTTTTTTTTTTTTTTTCAACGTTTATTTATTTTTGGGACAGAGAGAGACAGAGCATGAACGGGGGAGGGGCAGAGAGAGAGGGAGACACAGAATCGGAAACAGGCTCCAGGCTCCGAGCCATCAGCCCAGAGCCTGACGCGGGGCTCGAACTCCCGGACTGCGAGATCGTGACCTGGCTGAAGTCGGACGCTTAACCGACTGCGCCACCCAGGTGCCCCAAGATTTCATTCTTTTTTATGGCCGAGTATCAATATCCTGTTGTGTATTTGCACCACATTTTCTTTTTCCAGTCATCAGTCACTGGATACCTGAGCGGGCTCTAATTATAGCTTCATGCACCTGGACGTCCCAGCTTTCTCCCCAGATATGGGCAATTTTTAGCCATTATTTGAAAAAACGTTCTCCTCCTTTCTCACTTCTTCTGGGACTGTCATATCCTAATATTATTTTACTTGATAGTACCCCACATATGTATAGGCTTTCTTTAGTCTTTTTCATTCCTCATCCTTTTTCTTTGATCGCATAATTTCAAATGATCAAGTCTGCTGTTGATGCTGCTGCATTTTTTTTTCCATTAATTGTTTTCTTCAGTTCCAGAATTTGTTTGGTTCCTTTTTATGGTTTCTCTCTCTCTGTTGGCCTTCTCAGTTTGTTCACATTTTGTTTCCCTGATTCTGTTTAGTTGTCTGTGTTCTCTCGTAGCTCACTGAGCTTCCTGAAAACAGTCGTTTTGAATTCTCTGTCCAGAAATTCATACGTCTACGTTTCTTTGAGATCTGTTAGGGGAAAATTACTGTGTTCCTTGGGTGGTGTCATGTTTCCTAAGTTTGTGGAAGCCCCGTGTTGATGTCTGCTTTTGGTGGAGCGGTCTCTCTCCCAGCTTTAGGGACCGGCTTTGATGGTTAAAGACCACGTGCCGGTGGGTGCAAGGGCACTGGCTTGGGGCAGGGGGCGGTTCTGGCTCTGGGAACGACCCTGCAGCATAATGTCCGCATAGCGTCTTCAGAGAAGTCGGTGTGGGCATCGATTTGTCCCCCTGTGAGGGCTGTTACAGTTGAGGGGATCCCTCTCGGGATCTGGCTCCCGAGTGCCCTGGTAGTGGTGGCAGCACTGGTGTCTGACGTGTGGGCGCTTTGGGAGTGACAGAAGCTTTGGGGTCTGAGTCGCTGGTTACCCCACAGTGGCTGCCGGGCCTGCGACGTGGATGCCTGCAGAGTGGCCACGAATCGGCCTCTGCCTCTGCGTCGTGCACACAACTGGAGCACTTTGGGGCGCCGGGACCCACGGTACGTGTGGGGTTGCGGCCCGGGGCAGCAGAGCGGCAGCCCCTTCTGGGGGGAGGGCTGCAGCAGTGTCTCCACGCGGAACGGTCCCTCGGTGGCTAAGGCCACTGCTGTCCTCTGTGGAGCAGCACGCTGGGGTCCACGCGACTCACACTGTGGGATCCTCCCTATGAGCGCCGTGGGGGGTCTGCGGCTGTTGTGGGGGCCGCTGAGATCCTCGGTGACGAAGGCTCCCAGGGTCCTCTCCGCAGAATGTGCCACTGGGGACCGTGACGGCAGCCCCTGTGTGGCTGATGCTGACAGCCCGGCCCCTTTGTCCTCAGCAGGTGTCTCAGCTCCGCCAGTCTCCGCAGGGGTCCTTCTGTGCAGTTACTCTGTTCTCTCCTCCGCTGTGTGGCTGCCGGTTCTTAATTGGACTCTCGAGCCCCCAGGCCTTTTCCGCACGTAGCTAGCTGTCTGTTCTTTTTGTGGGGGGACAAAGAGTGGGTTCTCCTACTCCATATCTTGCTGGTGTCCAGAGGCCTGATCTCTTTTCTGTTTTTTTTCTATTTTCTTTGCATTTATAAAGTTTTGCTTTTTCTAACTTCTTAATTTAGCCTTTTTTTATATGAGATCTTAAAGCTTTTATTTACCTATAAGTACTTCTTTAGATGTATCTCACAAGTTTTACTACTTAATATCTTAGCATCTAATTGTTAATGTTTTGGATTTTCATCGTGATCCCTGAGTTACGTAGGTGTTTCTTAATTTCTGGATTTATGAGATTTCATTTTTTATTCCTTTGTTTCTAATCTGGTTGAATTGTGGGCGTGGAATTTGGATTGTATGAAGATAAATTATTTGAAATTTGTTGAGATCTGCATTATGACCAAGTAGTGGTTAATTTTGAAACTGTGCCGTGTGCACTTTAAAATACATGCATTCTCTGGGGCGCCTGGGTGGCTCAGTCGGTGGAGCGTCCGACTTCGGCTCAGGTCATGATCCCACGGTCTGTGAGTTCGAGCTCCGCGTTGGGCTCTGTGCTGACCGCTCAGAGCCTGGAGCCTGTTTCGGATTCTGTGTCTCCCTCTTTCTCTGACCCTCCCCTGTTCATGCTCGCTCTCTCTCTGTCTCAAAAATAAAAAATAAAAAAATGTTAAAAAAAATTTTTTTTAAATACATGCATTCTCAGGGCACCTGGGTAGCTCAGTCGGTTAAGCGTCTGACTTCGGCTCAGGTCATGATCTCACGGTTCGTGGGTCTGTGCTGACAGCTCAGGACCCTGGAGCCTGCTTTGGATTCTGTGTCTCCCTCTCTGTCTGCCTCTCCCCTGCTTATGCTCTGTCTCTCTCTCTCAAAAATAAACATTAAAAATTTTTACTAAAAAAATACATGCATTCTCCATTTCTTGAGTTGTACGCAGTGTATTTGTTAGGTCATAGTTTTAAATTAGATTAGTAAAATCTGTATCCTTGCTAGTTTTGTTTTTGTTTTGTTTGGTGCCAGAGGGGGTTGGCCTGATTAACTGAATTTGTCACAGTGTTTCATTATCATGCTATATTTATTTGTTTCTCCCTATGATTCTGTCAGTTTTGAATTGTGTATTTTGTATCACGTATTTTGAAGTCATGTTGTAGGTGGAAGTTCAGAACTGTTTCATTTTTCTGGTGAAATGAACCTTGATCATTATATAGTGAACTTCTCTAGATCTAGTGACTCTTTCTGCCTTACTGCCTATTTTTCTGATATAAATATAGCTATAATATCTTCATTTTGCTTACTAGTTGTCTGGTATATCTTTTTCCTAGCTTTTATTGCATCCTCTTGGTATCCTTTTGTTTTAAGTAAGATCTACCTGGATTTCTCTCCACCCCCCGGTTTTTCTATCTTTGTCTTTGTAGAGAATTTAATCTACTGGTGGTGACTATAATTATTCATATGTTTTGGGTTATTTCTGCCACCTTATGTTGTGGTTACCATAGAAACTTTAAGATGTACGCTTAACTTACCAAAGTGTCAATTTAACCAATCTTCCTGCAGAAAATACAAGGATCTTAATTTAATTTTGATCATCCCCCTCCTGACCTGTGTGCTGTTGTTATAGAGTCTGGTTCCACCTCACTTTTAATCCCCCAAGAAATAATCACCGCTTTATGTAGTTAGTGTTCATTTAGATTTACACATATTCATTACTTCTGCTAGTGATTCTTCCTTGTATCTTAGACCTGTCATCTTGGGATAGTATTCCTTCTTTTTTAAGTCCTTGTGGAGTACATTTTATGTGTCTATTGATTTTATTTGCCTGAAATGTCTTTATCTTGCCTTCATTTTTTGAAACACATTTTTGCTAGGTATAGAATTCTAAGTTGACAGCACATAGAACATTGGAGATGTTATACTGTTGTTTTAGGGGTGTGTGTGCGCGTGTGTGCACACGCATGTGTGCTATAAAGAAGTTCATACTTATTCTCATTTTAAGTAATCTGTCTCTGGCTACTGTTAGGATCTCCTTTTTGTCTTTGGTGTTCTACAGTTTCACTGTGTTGAAGGGGTGTGTGTACACATGCATGTGTACACTTATATATGTATATGTTCATATATATGAACATATGCGTTAGAATTTGTGGAACTCTGTGAAACTGTAGATCAGTGTCTGCAAAACTCTCTGTCATTATATTCCCCATTATCTCTCTTCTTCCAGACTCCTGATGAGTGTTATGTCAGATTTACCATTCTACCGTCTCTACTGTTTAACCTGTCCTCATTTTTTCCATCTCTATCCCTTGATAATTTGTTCAGATCTACCTAAATAAAAGGTGGGTACTATTTGGGAAAGGGAAGGAGGGATTGAATATTATATGGGCAGCCTACTGAAGTCAACCACAGTTATCCTTTGTTTATTTATTTTTTTTTTTTTTGGTGTTTTAAATCCCTGTTTTGTGTAAACACAGAGTTGTGTTTTGCTTCTGATATTTTGAAAGGTTCATGCATTATTCCAGTTCTTCTAGACTTACGACATAGAATATATTTTAACCTTTATTTTGTTATCTATGCACTTTAGGTATCACCCGTTGACTCCATGTTGTGAAATGGAGAAATTAGAACATGATTCATGCATTTACATTCTTAACTGGTACTTCATACTCCCAGATTTTTATTGCATGTATTATAATTTTAGTTCTTCTTGTGGGTATCTTTATACTTTTAAGTAATATAGTTAGACTTCTCTTATTTATCAGATTTAAGTAGTGTCTGTTGACCTGTGTATTTGAAAGATGAAGAACACTCATGCTTCCTATATTCCATTTACTTTCTCTTCTCCCCCTCTTGATTTTTTTCAGTACTTATACTATTTTTCCTGTACAAAAGTGTTCGGTTCTGTAATCATACGTCCGATAGTTGTTTTGACCTAATTCTATACTTGACCTAATTCTATACTTGAGTTTAATGTTCTTACCTTTGTTTTATTGCCATATTTTTGCCTTCATCTCTATGCAAAAATTATTGCATACATTTTACAAGAAAGGTCCGTGGACAATATCTTTACTGAATTCTGCACGTGTGAAAATGTTAGCTTCATACTTACACGAAAACTTGGCTCTGATAAAATTCTTAAGCCACTCTTTTCTCCTGAGTAAATGTTCTGGCATTTGAATGTTGCTGTGGAGAAGTGTGAGGTTGACTTGATTTTTTCACTTGTCTTCTAGGAAAAAAGAATAACTCATTTGATTTTTTTTTACCAACTCATTTTGATTTTGTTTAAGAGTGAGATTGAACAACTTTCCTCTTTTTTTTTTAATGTTTGGTGGTGATGGTGATAGCATGAAAGTATAAGCCACTCCACAGTTAAAGTAGCTGTTGGGACTGATGTCTCCTCTCTAGTAGTGGCTGGCAAATGATGGCCTATTGGTTGAATCTGGCCTGCCACCTGTTTTTCTGTGTCTACAAGCTGAGAATGGTTTTTATGAAGGAATAATGACAAGCAGTTTGATGATAGGTAACACCAGCTTTGAATCCCAATCACATAAAACGTTGTCCTTCTCAAAAGAATTCTATTTTCTTCATTAAAAGGTTTGTATTGGGGTGCCTGGGTGGCTCAGTTGGTTGAGCATCTGACTTGTGATTTTGGCTTGGGTCATGATTCCAGGGTCGTGGAATGAGTTTAATGCTCTTACCTTTGTTTTCTTTATTGCCATATTTTGTACGGCAATATCCCCTCCCTTCGAGTCCTGCATTGGGCTCAGCGCTGAGCAAGGAGTCTGCTTGGGATTCTCTCTCTCTCCCTCTGCCCCTCTCCTCTGCTCATGCTCACTTGCTCTCTCTCTCTCTCAAAAAAAAAAGGCTTGTATTAAAAACACTTATACTCAACTATTTTTGTACATTGAATTTCATCAATAAAACATTTGTGGAAATTTGTTTTATCTTTTGTTGTATGACGAATACATAAGTAACATCTTTGATTTTTGCCTTCTGGTCCACAAGCCTAAAATGCCCTTTGGCCTTTTAGAAAAATTTTGCCAACCTCTATTCTGTTGCAAATCCAGAATGGGTTTGATTCAGGGATGCTTTTGAATCTAGTGGGAGTCTCCCTTGGATTCGTCTCCTTGTCTCAAGTGTGGGCCCCAAATTTGTAGCCTTCAGTTCCTGGTTGCAGTAAATGATCTTTCTGTGGCCGTTCCTGGTACTCTTTGGGTCTGATTTCTACACTCTGAGTCTCATCACCAGATAGACCTGTCCCGTGTTGATACTGCTGTTGTTGGCTTCATAGCTAGTGTGGAACTCTCTATCCTTTCTATTCCAGTAAGAACTACTCTTGCCTCTGGCCTATTGCAGTCATAGTTGATTTGTCTGATGCTGAGTCACATGACAATTAAAGCTTTTTCCACCCTACATGGATTCTAGGCTAACATCTTGCCTTACTTTAGTTACAGTATACTTCCACGCCTGGGCAGAACATCATCCTTTTTTGGAAGATTTCTGGATCTTGTTAGATATCCCTCAGGAATCAGAAAACGAGCCTTTCTTTTTCTTATTTCAAAACCCGCTCCCTTTTGTTCTGTCTGAAGAATGCTGGTGGTGTATGGATATGGCCCGTTAGTACTCAGTGAATATGGTGAACGAGTTTAATAGCTTCGGCCACCGGTGATGTTGACTACCCTAAGTTCTTTCTGATGATTCTTCCTGAGGGGAGGCTCTTAAACCTTATAATTACCTTTAGTGTGGAGTTGAAGGTAAGTTGGAATTATATGCACACAAACCCGTCTTTGTAAGAAGGAAAAAGCTGCCTTAGAGGAAGTTAGAGAATATCGAGACTGCCCTGAGAGGGATAGCTCGCCTCGTGAAGGGTCAGGAAATTCTGCGATTCGGAGGAAATACTTGAAGGTCGTGGAGATGTTAAATTAAGCCTAGTGGGAGGATGGGAACCACATATGCAGGTGTGAAACTGGTAGTCATAGCTGTGAAAGCATCCTTTATGTTTAAAAGATAACATGAATGTGTATTTTGCAGCCTGTTATTTCAGAGTCCTGTTTAGAAAAAAAATATCGAAAATATACCCATTGACGTGATGACAGATGAAGACATGAACCGGGAGAAAAGCGACACAAAAGCAAGGTAAAATAAGATATAATCAAGTTAAAATCTCAACACTGTATGCTAGCGGTAAGCCCTTCTGACAGTGAAAAATGCCACGTGTCCTGGGAGGAGTCCTGGGAGGATCGGATGATGGTGCCGGCCTTTATGACGGAGTGGTCCTTAGGCGTGGTGCCGGCAGGACGGGCGGATTCACGCCGGCTCCTCGCTCCTTCCCCAGCCCAATCCTGGACGTGCCAAAAAGTGAGAGAGGAGTTGATGGGAATGGGAGAGTGACCGAAAACTGAAAAGCCCCGGGAAGGCAACAGGTGGTTAGCCGTTGGTGTCGATGGTGGATAGAAAACGACAACTCAGAGCGGAAGAGGCAGCGCAGAGAGAGTGGAGAGGAGGTTGGAGGGACCCTGTGTTTTCCTTTTTCACATTCCTCTCGGATCAGCATCCACTTGGGAAGAAAATAAGGAAACGCTGACGGGCTCAGGGTCTCCTTCCTGAAATCCCACTGAGCTGGTAGGGGGAGACTACAAAGGAACGAACCCACAAAGGACGGAGGGAGGAGACAAGAGCATGTGGGAGACACCGGAGTAGTTCTGGGAGACCAGAGACACGGTTAAGTGACTACGGATTCCGCAGAGAGGACACAGCACGCCCCAGGCGGCGGCAGGCGAAGCCCGGAAGCAGCTGCTTCACCCCTGCGTCTCTCCCCGCCCCTCCTCTTCCCTCCCCTCGGTGAGCATGCTGGGGCTGAGGGGGCAGTGGCAGTGAGAGCAGGAGCTTGGGAGTTTGTAGAAGCAGCAGGTAGAAGGCAGGTGCCCTTCCTTCACCCCACCCGGCCAGGAGAGTGTTTCTTCCTTCATTCCGATAGGAGAGTTCCGGGATGTGGGGACAGCAGACCCAGCTGAGGGCAGATTACTGTCCCCGGGTCAGAGGCGACTTTGGTATTCTTCCTCCGCTTGCCTCTGAGAACACTCACAGCCAAAGGTAAGAAAAGTGTCCTCTGGGAAACTGACCAGCCAACAGGAAAGATCTACACCTAATGCCAGCGGGGAAAACCTCCGATTGTCCCGCAGTGAAATCTGCCATTTGACAGCATGACAGAGCATGAAGAGTGGCCCCACAGCTTGATCTCGGTGAGGATTCTTAAACACGAATGGGTGACCCGTGACCGTGGGAGGGAAGTTTATAGCTTGATAGAAACTCAAATCACAGAAGCCTGTCATGGATCGTCAGGTGACCGAGGAAACAGCAGGGGGAGAATTAAAAATGAGAAACATTTGGAGGAAAAATATCTTTTGGATATTAAATATCTAATAGCAGAAGTAAAGCTGAGGAAATTCTCCAGAAAGAAGAATGAAAAGGTAGAGAGAAAATTGGGGAGTAGGAGGGGGAGGAAGATGGCGGTGTAGGAGGACGCTGAGCTCACTGCGTCTTGCAGATCACTTAGATTCCACCCACACCTGCCTAAACAACCCAGAAAACCACCAGAAGACTATCAGAACAGATTCTCCGGAGCCAAGCATAGACGAGAGGCCCACGGAAGAGGGTAGGAAGGGCGGAGAGGCGGTGCACGCTACATGGACTGGCGGGAGGGAGCCGGGGCGGAGGGGCAGCCCGCTGGCAAAGCAAAGCAGAGGCCCCGAGTCTGGCTCGCAAAAGCGGAGGGCCCGGACAGAGTGTGTTCTGACAGCAAGCGGGACTTAACATCTGGAAGGTTATAAGTTAACAGCTCTGCTCAGAGAGCGGGAGGGCTGGAGGACAACGGGAGGGAGAGTTGTTGAGCCCCGGACGACAGAGCTCAGCTTGGTGGAGAACAAAGGCGCTCACCAGCGCCATCTCCCTCGCCCATCCCCCAGCCAAAATCCCAAAGGGAACCAGTTCCCATCAGGGAACTTGCTTGCACTGCGCAAACACCCAACGCTGTGCTTCTGCAGATCCATCCCTCCAGCGGCGGGTCTGACTCCCTCCCGGTGCCACAGGGCCCCTCCCGAAGCAGATCACGGAAGGAAAAGCGAGCTGAGCCTGCCCCTCCCACCCTCATGCACCTTGCCGATCCACCCCAGCTAATACGCCAGATCCCCAGCACCACAAGCCTGGCAGTGTGCAAGTAGCCCAGACGGGCCACGCCACCCCACAGTGAATCCCGCCCCTAGGAGAGGGGAAGGGAAGGCACACACCGGTCTGACTGTGGCCCCAGCGGTGGGCTGGGGGCAGACATCGGGTCTGACCGAAGCCTCGCCCACCAACGCAAGTTATTCAAGACAGCACAGGGGAAGTGCCCTGCAGTCCCGCACCACTCCAAGGACTATCCAAAATGACAAAACGGAAGAATTCCCCTCAAAAGAAACTCCAGGGAGTAGCGACAGCTAACGAACTGATCAAATATGATTTAAACAATATAACAGAAAGTGAATTTAAAATAATAGTCATAAAATTAACTGCTGGGCTTGAAAACAGTATAGAGGACAGCAGAAACTCTATTACTACAGAGATCAAGGGACTAAGAAACAGCCAGGAGGAGCTAAAAATTCTGTAAATGAGCTGCAAAATAAAATGGAGGTGACCACAGCTTGGATTGAAGAGGCAGAGGAGAGAATAGGTGAACTAGAAGATAAAATTATGGAAAAAGAGGAAGCTGAGAAAAAGATAAAAAAAATCCAGGAATATGCGGGGAAAATTAGAGAACTAAGTGATGCACTAAAGAGAAATAATCTACACATAATTGGTATTCCAGAGGAGGAAGAGAGAGGGAAAGGTGCTGAAGGTGTACTTGAAGAAATCATAGCTGAGAACTTTCCTGATTTGGGGAAGGAAAAAGGCATTGAAATCCAAGAGGCACAGAGAACTCCCTTCAGACGTAACTCGAATCGATCTTCTGCACGACATATCATAGTGAAACTGGCAAAATACAAGGATAAAGAGAAAGCAGCAAGGGGTAAATGTGCCCTCACATATAAAGGGAGACCTATAAGACTCGTGACGGATCTCTCTACTGAAACTTGGCAGGCCAGAAAGGAATGGCAGGAAATCTTCAATGTGATGAACAAAAAAAATATGCAGCCAAGAATCCTTTATCCAGCAAATCTGTCATTTAGAATAGAAGGAGAGATAAAGGTCTTCCCAAACAAACAAAAACTGAAGGAATTCATCACCACTAAACCAGCCCTACAAGAGATCCTAAGGGGGATCCTGTGAGACCAGAGACATCGCTACAAACATGAAACCTACAGACATCACAATGACTCTAAACCCATATCTTTCTATAATAACACTGAATGTAAATGGACTAAATGTGTCAACCCAAAGATATAGGGTATCAGAATGGATAAAAAAACAAGACCCATCTATTTGCTGTCTACAAGAGACTCATTTTAGACATGAGGATACCTTCAGATTGAAAGTGAGGGGATGAAGAACTATTTATCATGCCACTGGAAGTCAAAAGAAAGCTGGAGTAGCCATACTTATACCAGACAAACTAGACTTTAAATTAAAGGCTGTAACAAGAGATGAAGAAGGGCATTATATAATAATTACAGGGTCTATCCATCAAGAAGACCTAACAATTATAAGTGTCTATGCGCCGAATATGGGAGCCCCAAATATATAAACAATTACAAACATAAGCAACTTTATTGACAAGAATGTGGTAATTGCAGGGGACTTTAATACTCCACTTACAACAATGGATAGATCAGTTAGACACATGGTCAATAAAGAAACAAGGGCCCTGAATGAGACATTGGATCCGATGGACTTGACAGATATATTTAGAACTCTGCATCCAAAGCAACAGAATGTACTTTCTTCTCGAGTGCACATGGAACACTCTCCAAGATAGATCACATACTGGATCACAAAACAGCCCTTCATAAGTATACAAGAATTGAGATCATACCATGCATACTTTCAGACCACAATGCTATGAAGCTTAAAATCAACTACAGGAAAAAGTCTGGAAAACCTCCAAAAGCATGGAGGTTAAAGAACACCCTACTAAAGAATGAATGGGTCAACCAGGCAGTTAGAGAAGAAATTAAAAAATATACGGAAACAAACGAAAATGAAAATACAACAATCCAAACGCTTTGGGGTGCAGCGAAGGCAGTCCTGGGAGGAAAATACATTGCAATCCAGGCCTATCAAGAAACAAGAAAAATCCCAAATACAAAATCTAACAGCACACCTAAAGGAAATAGAAGCAGAGCAGCAAAGACACCCCAAACCTAGCAGAAGAAGATAAATAATAAAGATCAGAGCAGAAATTAAAAATATAGAATCTAAAAAAACTGTAGAGCAGATCAATGAAACCAAGAGTTGGTTTTTTGAAAAAACAAACAAAATTGACAAACCTCTAGCCAGGCTTCTCAAAAAGAAAAGGGACATGACCCAAATAGATAAAATCATGAGTGAAAATGGAATTATTACAACCAATCCCTCAGAAATACAAGCAATTATCAGGGAATACTATGAAAAACTATATGCCAACAAACTGGACAACCTGGAAGAAATGGACAAATTCCTAAACACCCACATACTTCCAAAACTCAAACAGGAGGAAATAGAAAGCTTGAACAGACCCATAACCAGCGAAGAAATCGAATCAGTTATCAAAAATCTCCCAATAAATAAGAGTCCAGGACCAGGTGGCTTCCCTGGGGAATTCTACCAGACATTTAAAGCAGAGATAATACCTATCCTTCTCAAGCTATTCCAAAAAATAGAAAGGGAAGGAAAACTTCCAGACTCATTCTATGAAGCCAGTATTACTTTGATTCCTAAACCAGACAGAGACCCAGTAAAAAAAGAGAACTACAGGCCAATATCCCTGATGAATATGGATGCAAAAATTCTCAATGAGATACTAGCAAATCAAATTCAACAGCATATAAAAAGAATTATTCACCACGATCAAGTGGGATTCATTCCTGGGAGGCAGGGCTGGTTCAACATTTGCAAATCAATCAACCTGATACATCACATTAATAAAAGAAAACATAAGAACTGTATGATCCTGTCAATCGAAGCGGAAAAAGCATTTGACAAAATTCAGCATCCTTTCTTAATAAAAACCCTCGAGAAAGTCAGGATAGAAGGAACATGCTTAAACATCATAAATGCCATTTATGAAAAGCCCACAGCTAACATCATCCTCAATGGGGGAAAACTGAGAGCTTTTTCCCTGAGATCAGGAACACGACAGGGATGTCTACTCTCACCGCTGTTGTTTAACATAGTGTTGGAAGTGCTAGCATCAGCAATCAGACAACAAAAGGACATCAAAGGCATCAAAATTGGCAAAGATGAAGTCAAGCTTTCGCTTTTTGCAGATGACATGATATTATACATGGAAAATCTGATAGACTCCACCAAAAGTCTGCTAGAACTGATAACATGAATTCAGCAAAGCCGCAGGGTACAAAGTCAATGTACAGAAATCAGTTGCATTCTTTTTTTTTTTTTTTTTTTTTTTTAAAAGCATTTTTTTTCAACGTTTATTTATTTTTGGACAGAGAGAGACAGAGCATGAACGGGGGAGGGGCAGAGAGAGAGGGAGACACAGAATCGGAAACAGGCTCCAGGCTCCGAGCCATCAGCCCAGAGCCCGACGCGGGGCTCGAACTCACAGACCGCGAGATCGTGACCTGGCTGAAGTCGGACGCTTAACCGACTGCGCCACCCAGGCGCCCCTCAGTTGCATTCTTATACACTAATGAAGCAACAGAAAGACAAATAAAGAAACTGATCCCGTTCACAATTGCACCAAGAAGCATAAAATACCTAGGAATAAATGTAACCAAAGGTGTAAAAGATCTGTATGCTGAAAACTATAGAAAGCTTATGAAGGAAATTGAAGAAGATACAAAGAAATGGAAAATCATTCCGTGCTCATGGGTTGGAAGGAAAAATATTGTTAAAATGTCAATACTACCCGAAGCTATCTAGACATTCAATGCAATCCCAATTAAAATTGCACCAGCATTCTTCTCGAAGCTAGAACAAGCAATCCTAAAATTCATATGGAACCACAAAAGGCCCGAATAGCCAAAGTAATTTTGAAGAAGACCAAAGCAGGAGGCATTACAATCCCAGACTTTAGCCTCTACTACAAAGCTGTAATCATCAACACAGCATGGTATTGGCACAAAAACAGACACATAGACCAATGGAATAGAATAGAAACCCCAGAACTAGACCCACAAAAGTATGGCCAACTCATCTTTGACAAAGCGGGAAAGAATATCCAATGGAAAAAACACAGTCTCTTTAACAAATGGTGCTGGGAGAACTGGACAGCAACATGCAGAAGGTTGAAACTAGACCACTTTCTGACACCATTCACAAAAATAAACTCAAAATGGATAAAGGACCTGAATGTGAGACAGGAAACCATCAAAACCCTAGAGGAGAAAGCCGGAAAAGACCTCTCTGACCTCAGCCGCAGCAATTTCTTACTTGACACATCCCCAAAGGCAAGGGAATTAAAAGCAAAAATGAACTATTGGGACCTCATGAAGATAAAAAGCTTCTGCACAGCAAAGGACACAGTCAACAAAACTAAAAGGCAACCAACGGAATGGGAAAAGATATTTGCAAATGACCTATTGGACAAAGGGCTAGTATCCAAAATCTATAAAGAGCTCACCAAACTCCACACCCGAAAAACAAATAACCCAGTGAAGAAATGGGCAGAAAACATGAATAGACACTTCTCTAAAGAAGACATCCAGATGGCCAACAGGCACATCTGGGGGTGGGGGGGTGGCCTAGGTGGGTACAGGAAGATCTGCAGAGAAGATGAGTAAATTAACTGTTCAATGGCAGTTAGTCTGAAACACGATATCAAATTTTTAGGAAAGGTATGAACAAAATAGGCTCAATAGGTAATAGGGAAGATGAACTTTTTATCCACTAAAATTGTCACATTGGTAGTTATGAATCATGACTGAAACCCCCCACCCCCACCCCGACCACACATATCAGGCTCAGGCAGATTCCCAGAGTTTCTGAGTTTCTAACAGGTTTACAGGTTCTAACATAAATTCCAGAAAAAATAAGTCCAGTCTTTCACAACTTCTTCCACAGAACAGAAAAAGAGAAGATAGTCCCTAAATTGAGTGAGGACATAATCTTCCTAGTCAGTTTCATTCACAACCTGAGAAGTAAAAAACCCTAAATGCGTTATAGGTTACAGGTTACTTAACCTGTAACCTACAGGTTATAGCAGCTTGTAAAAGTGGATGATACACCAAGATCAAATTGAGTATCTCATCTCAGAAGTGCAAGGTTAGTTGAACAGTAGAAAATGCATCGATACCAATTACCATTAATAGATCAAAGGAAGAAAAGCATTTGATAAAATGCATGCATTGTCAATGATAAAAACTGTTAGCAGACTACACGATTAGGGGCATTTACCAAAAATCTGAAGCAAATATTTTTAATGGTCAAGAGCTAAAAGTGTTCCTTGTAAGTTGAGAAAAGTGACAAGGATATTTGCTATTGCCACTTCTATGTGACAGCCTATAAAAGGTCCTAGGGCAGTAAGACAAGAAAAAAAACGAGGACAAAAGGAGATGAAAGCTGAAAAGTTTAAAAAAGGAGAAACCGTAATCATTTATAAATGATGTCTAGAAAAAAGTAGAAAAGAATTTACAAAGTTTCATAATAAGTGAATTTAAATTAGCAAGACTGCTAGATTAAAATCAATTTATGTAAGTGAATTTCATTCCAGCGATAGATTGAAAATGTAAATAAATCATAACTAGCATTTGTAATTGTAAGGAAAAATCCAGTACCTGGAAAAAATCATTTTTGAAATTATATGTTTGACCTTAATGGAGAAAATTACAAAATATAATTGAGAATGCAACACAATTTGTATAGAAAAGCCAAAGGGCCACGAGTGTGTCAGCACTCTTCAAGAAAAAGAAGGTTGGGAGTCTTACCCTACAGCTGTCACAACTCTAGCAATTGAAGCACTGGGATACAGAAACCAGGAGAAACCAATACAAATAAAGAAACAGGTGGATAACGGTATATACATTTTGAGTAACACGGACTTGCTGTTACAGGTCAGGGAAGGGAAGGACGGGGTGTTCGATAATGGTGCTGGGCATCACAGATCCTTATGGGAGTGTGGAGGGGAGGGCCTGCCCCACACGTCGTACCCAAAACTCGGGGATTTAAGAACCAACATATGATGTATAAGACTTGTAAAAGGCAAAACTTTAAAACTGTTAGGAAATAGTACAAGAATTTTGTCAAGATTGGAGTAAGGGCAGAGTTCTTAAGAATAAACACAAATCACAAAGACAAAGATAGATAAATTAGCTTATATTAAAGTGAAGAACTTACGTTTGTGAAGATTTCATCAAGGAAGTGAGAGGACCAAACCGGAAGACATCTTCAGCGCATATAAAATGGCAGAAAGTTACTATCCAAAGTGCACGAAGAACTAAGCATTGTTAAGAAAGTGGCATGCGATTCAGTATAAAAAATGAACAGAGGGTATGGAATGACATTTCAATGAAGAGGAGACTGTTCAAGGAGTTTTTAGACTAAGGGGACTCAAAACACTCAAGATTTAACACCTAAGGAAAGTATCCATGAGCAAGTATAGAGAGGTCGTGCTCCGTCTTTGCGAGGAACTTCCCTTCTTGTTCAGGTGATTAAGTGTTTTCATTTACCCTACTGGTAGTTACTGTTTCCCACCGAGCAGTATGTGAGGATCTACAGAACCCTGAATTTCCCCCGCCTCGTAAAAGGTGTAAGTCAGGTGTAGGCAGTGATTGTGGATTCGGTTCTTATGGAAAGGTTTTCCAGCATTTACAAACAGGCAGTTGGCTAATGTATTGTGAAAAGATTTTGGTTTGAATCTCAATAAGTGTGGTTGTGGGTGATTGTTTTATAACGAAGGGTACTGAATTCCAGGAAACTATTCTGACCTCACTCTGCCGCTAATCGGGTAACAGTTCTTCATCTTTTAGGTGAGGTGAGGATTCTTAAGTCCTTTCCAGCATTAAAATTTCAACAATAATATCAGATCTCTTTTGCATTTAACTAGATAGCCTCTCCTTGTTCAGATCTACTTTTTAGAGGGTCTATCAAAAATTGTTTGAAAGGATAGGTGTTACATTGTATAGTATAAAGATTTAAGCGTCAAGTCCTAGAGAACGTCGACCACGCCATCTGACTTTCTTTGTCACATCAGGCTTCGGAAATACGAGGAACAGGAGTATGGAGACGACACATCATCAGAGACTCAACCAGCTAAAGCAGCAGCAAAGGAAACCTTAGAATATGAAACACTTGAAACGTTTTCTGGAGCCTTGAAGTCAGGACAGACAGAAGAAATCTATCAAGATTACTATCCAGGCATGTCAATTTATGTTTTCTTTTACAGAGATGGGAAGAAATTTCAATAGCGTAAACTGAGAAAACAAGTAACGTACACTGAAATACTAGTTCACTTTCAAAATACGAGGTTTGGTACCTGATGGGTTTCATTAGTCTTGGCAGTTGGTAATATCTTCAGATAGAGAGCTTGCCTCTTAAAGGGGACATAATCTAAATGTTGTCATCGTAATCAAAATAACAGTGATCTCGCTGCCACCACCGAGAAAATCTGACGTTTCTGTAACTTTGGGGGTTTTTGTGAGGCAAGGACTCTAAAGTTGGCTCAGCATTCCCTGAAGGCCCCCGTACCTCTGGTTGTGCCGTGACCTCCTTTGTCGCTCTTGTCTGTGGGGGCCCTGATTACTCCTCCACACGTCTCCGTTGGTTCAGTCTTCTTTCTGCTGGTCTCAAATTCTGCCATTAACCATATGTAAAATAAATTAAAATTTTTTTAATTTTTCAACTTTTATTTTGAGAGCGAGACAGAGACCGAGGGTGAGAGGGGGAGGAGCAGAGACAGAGGGAGACACAGAATCTGAAGCAGGTTCCCGACTCCACGCTGTCAGCACAGAGCCTGACGCGGGGCTTGAATGCACGAACGATCACGACCTGAGCCGGAGTCAGGAGCCGGACGCTTCACCGACTGACCCCCTGGGCGCCCTGTCCACAGCTCTTTTATGTCCTCACCTTATGAAGGTTGCTCTTGGTCTCCATCCATGGCCCCCTTCTCCCTCCAGCAGCCTCTGTGATACCAGTATCCTCCGCCCTTCCCACTTCTCTGCTCCCGGGTTGTCCAAACTTCAGCGCTACTCAGTTTAATTGCCGGTTTCCCCTGCTTTCCCTCTCGGACTGGTAAGCCTTTTTGCAGAACACTCTCCCACCCTTGTCATGTGGTGAGCCATGGTCCCCAGCATCCGTGGGGCACTCCGCACCACCTGGTGCCAGCTGGCCTGCTTTTAGCTTTGCCTCTCGTTGCCCACGGCGTCTGTTTACCCTGTTGCGGTTCAACCTTAAGCCTCTCTTACTTGTTTATGCTTCCTGCTTTATGAAAACTAAAAATTAAAATCGAGGTAATCACATGGAGACCTCTAACTTGCAGCTCCCTGGCCCCACGTCGGTACTTGTCTCGCTCCTAGAGTGCCTGGGCCTTATAGCTAAGTGTCCGCAGGGCTGGCAAAGCTTCCGCTCCAGCAGAGTGAAAAGTAGAAGAGCTGCGACCCTTCCGTCACTTTCCTCAGTAAACGGGGGGCAGAAAAACAAGGCTGGATAGGAATACAGGGGCCAGGCAAAGTAACGGCTTGTTGGCTGTGTTAAGGATTCAGGTCATTATCTTGCAAAGACAAAAGCCATGGCAAGGGTCTAAACAAAGAGCTGACATCAGATTTCTACTTTGAAAAGATCACTCTGGCTGCAGATTGAAGAATAGACTGGAGGAGAATAAGAATTGGTACAGGGAGCCTTTGGATACTCTTTTTTTTTTTCAATTTTTTTTTTTTATTTTTAGAGAGAGAGAGAGAGCACACAAGCAGGGGGAGGGGCAGAGGGAGAGAGAATGAGAGAGAGAGAGAATATCTTAAGCAGGCTCCATGCTCAGGATAGAACCTGCCATGGGGCTCGATCCCACAAGCCTGGCATCATGACCTGAGCTGAAGTCAAGAGTCGCACGCTCAAGCGACTGAGCCACCCGGGCGCCCCGAGGCTTTGGCTGTTCTGAAGGTAGGATTATCAGTCAGGGTGGTGGGTTGGTGAGAGAGAGGTGGTGTCAAAGGTGAGAGCTAGGTTTCTGGCTTGTCTGATAGAACGAATAGTGGTGCTGTTCTCTGAGGGAGCCCTGAAGAAGGGTCAGTCTGTGGGGGCTGGGAGCAGATTGTGATTTCAATTTGGGACACGTGGAATTTGAACTACCTTTGGTACACTCCGGGAGATGTCAAGCAAGCAACCGAATATGTGTCTGGGGCTCAGAGAAGCCAGGGCAGAGACGACGTACTCGGAGTAGTTATGTGGGTGGCAACTTAAACCGTGGACGCGGTGAGATTCCCGAAGGAGAGAGTATGAAGTGAGATGGAAGCGGGACCGAAGAACTGTAGCAGCAATGACCCGGGTAAAGGAGGGTGGCTGTAGTGGACACGTGGGGATGGTCAGAGCCAGGCTAGATAGAATGATGAGCGAGAGGATGAGTACGTGGTGTCACAGAAGCCAGAGGAAAAAACTACCAGGAACGAAGGAGTGGGTCCCGGTTCAAGACGGCTGATGTAGAAGGATCCTGAACTCCCCTCTTCCTGCATGCACACCAAGTATGCAGCTACATGTGTGACCGTTTCCACCGGAAAACACCCCAAAACTAGCTCATCAACTGCACATTGGAGAATGAAGGGAAAAGCCCCATCAAAATGGGTAGGAGAGACTGAGGCACAGTCTCACCGTAATCCCCGCCCACGGCCCCGTAGCCCACATCCAGGAGGGGACTCACAGTCCTGAGCCTCTCCCTGAGCCACACTGGGCACCCCAACTTTTAAGGCCTATCCCTGAGAGATGAACCCCGCAGACAGCTAGCTTTGAAGTCCAGAGCTTTGATCCAGGACACCTACAAGGCTGCAGGGAACTGAGAAACAGTTCTTAAAGGACTTAGTGGTCACCCTCCCCAGGGCCTAGCGCACAGACAGGCGAGCGAATGACTAAAATGTTCCCAGCCTTTCAGTGAACGAGGCCTATCAGATTATCCTAAAGCTCAGCTCTGAGAGTCAGCCTTCTGACATCCAGGGCCCTATTGAAATGCTCTCCAAAAAGGGAGACTGGCAGGTGCCGTCCTGACCCTCTCCCTGTGCCTTGCTCCAGAGCCCCAGCATCTCCAAGAAAGGAGCACGTATGCTCACCTGGCGCCCTGAGTTTCGTGGCTGCTGCCCTGGGGGAACCTCTAGATGGCCTGACCGGTGGCCAGAGGGGCTTACTGCAGGTCCCATAGAACTGTTATAAAGGTGGAGTTCTTACCTGGCTCCACCCAGGGCCCAGCACAGACTCAGCAGACTGGAAGAGACTCCCAGTCCTTCTGAGAAAGGGGCCTGTTGTCTTGTCCTGAAGCTTCAGCCTACAGGGCAGGCTTCTTTGGTGAACGTATGAGGGCCCACTGAGATACCCTCGGGGGACAGAGCCCAGTGGGCACATCTGGTGGGGGGTGCTCTCCTCTATCCCGCTCTGGGTCACTGGACTCTCCTGGGGCGGGGAGCTGGTGCACTAGTCTGGCACCCTGAGTTTTGTGTCTGCCACCCAGGAGACCCCTTTTGACCTCCTGGGCCCGGTGACCATGGGGCTCGCACATGTGAGTCCTGCTGAACTGTTACAAATGGAGAAATAGCTCTTACGGGCCACCTGTCCCACAGATCAGAGAGTGTAGTGAGGTGCATCCACAGTCTGTCAGAATAATCTAGTGTAAAGGGGGGGTGGGTTAATCACTTATATGCAGAATACTTATGAAGGTTAAGAAATTAAAGTAGCAAAAAGAACTATGACCACAAGATGTTGTTAATGAATACACAGGATAAAAAAGTAAATTGTGAACATCAAAGACATAAAAATGTGGGATGGAGGAGAAAAGTGTAGAATTTTAGAATGTATTCAAACCTAAGTTGCCATCAACTTAAATAGATTGTTATAAGTTGTTTTATGTAAGCCTCATGGTAAGCACAAGGCAAAAACCTATGGTAGATACACAAAAGATAGACAGGAATGTAAGAATACACTATAGAAAACCAGGAGATCACAAAGGAAGAGGGCAAGAGAAGAAGGAACAAAGGAATTACGAAACAACCAGAAAACAGTTAACAAAATGGCAGCAAGGCCATTCCTATCATTAGTTACTTCAACTACAAATGCACTAATTCTCCAAACAACAAATACAGAGTGGCCAAATGGATAAGAAACAAGACGCATCTATATGCTGCCTACAGGAGACTCACTTCAGTTGCACAAACACACACAGACTGAAATGAAAGGATAGAAAAAGATACTCCATGTGAATGGAAACCAGAAGAAAGCAAGCTGGGGTAGTAATGGACTGTAATAAGAGACAGAGACGTCAATATATAATGACAAAGGGTTCAATACAGCAAGAGAATATAACGTTTGTAAATATGGACCCAACATAGGGGCACCTGAATAGAAATAGATAGCGAAACAGTAATAGCAGGGGACTTTAACATCCTACTTACATCAGTGGTTAGATCATCCAGACAAAACAAAAACAAAACCCACACTCCAAAACAATAAGGAAACCTTGATCTTAACGTGTGAGACCAGATGGATTTAACAGATGTAGTAGTACATTTCATCTAAAAGCAACAGACTACACGTGTGTACATGGGACATGTGTGTACATGGGGCAGACATTCTTCAGGATAGATCATACAGCAGGCCACAAAACAAGTCTCAATGACTATAAGAAGATTGAAATCATATCAAGCATCTTACCTGTCACAATGGTAAAAAAACAAAAAACTAGAAATATTTACAAAAAGAAAACTGGAAAATACAGAAACATGTGGAGATTAAGCAGTGTGCTACTGAACAACTAAGGACCAAAGAAAAAATTAAAGAAATACCTTGAGACAAATGAAAATCTAAATACAGCATAGCAAAGTTCCAGGATACAGCAAAGTAGTTAGAAGAGGGAAGTTCATAGCAGTACAGGCCTACTTCGATAAGTGAGAAAAATCTCAATCTAACTTTACACTTGAAGTAGAAAAGAAAAAAAGTCAGTAGAAGGAAGGAAATAATGAAGATCAGAGCAGAAATAAATGAAATGGAGACTAAAAAGACAATAGGAAAGATTAATGACACCAAGAGATGTTTCTTTGAAAGGATAAACAGTTGAAAGACCTTTAGGAAGAATTGCGCACGCACGCACATGCACACACGCGCGCACACACACACACACACACACACACATGAAGACTCAAGTGAAATGGGTGAAGGTGGTCAGACGTACAGACTCCAGTTATAAACAAGTTTTGGGGTGTGATGTTCAGCATGGTGACTGTTAATGATACTGTCTTGCAAATTTGAAAGTTGCTAAGAGAGTAAATCTTCGAGGTTCTCATCACAAGAAAAGAAATTGTAACTGTGTGGTGATGAACGTTAGCTAGACTCTTTGTGGTGATCATCTTGCAATATGTACAAATATCAAATCATCGTGTTGGGCACCCGAAGCCAACCTGATGTTATTTGTCAATTATAGCTTAAAAAGGAAGGAGAGGTTGAAAGTAACGATACTGGTGAGTAAAATGAGGGCTGAAAGTGTGCATTGAAGTAGTAACCCCGAAGGGTCTGTCGCAGGAGTGCTGTGTGAGTGGAGGTCCAGAACCTGCCCAGAAGAGAAAAAGAAGTGGGTGGCAGAAGATGAAGAAACAGAATACTGATGACGTGCAACTCTTTCTAGAAGTCTGTGACGGAAGGCAAGATAGAGATGGTCAACTGGAGGGGTGTGTGGTCTAGGACGAGGTGATTCATGCTGGGAGCTGGACACACAGAGGAAAAGAAGAATCGTTAATAGTGTAGGCATGAGGGGGTGGTGTGGGCAAAAGGCGGAAAGGATTGGTTTGGACGGGAAGAGAAACACACCCCCCCCTTATTTAAGTCAGAAGGGACAGGAGGGAAAGACGGGTGCAGGTGTGGGTTCGTTGGCTTGTGTAGTGGCACGTTGAGAGAATGCCCGCCGGATGCCTTTGTGTTCCCCGGGAAGTAGGCATGAAGAGCAGGTGAGTAGAGAGCGGAAGGTGGTTTGAGGTGCATGGAGGAATTGTAGCCACTGATGAGCCGGAAGGGCAAGTCAGCCAGGCAGACCGGGATTTCAGGTTGTGATTAATAAAGGTGACCTTCGGGAGTTACCGATCCACTCGTTGTGGGCCTTTGTGTGACAGCACTGGGCTGCGGGACGTGGGCACGTCGAGCACGCAGAGTTGGGTTCATCCAGGGCGGCTGCTCTGCCACGGAGATGAGATCAAAAGACGGTGAGGGTGCAGCGTGTTGGCGACATAATTTCAGCTGGATAGAGAGAAAGAGGAAAATAAACAGAGGGATGATGGATCGTCAGTGATGGGGCCATGAACTGGAGGTGCTGGTGAAGTTTAAAAACGTGAGGGGCGCCTGGGTGGCGCAGTCGGTTAAGCGTCCGACTTCAGCCGGGTCACGATCTCGCGGTCCGGGAGTTCAAGCCCCGCATCAGGCTCTGGGCTGATGGCTCGGAGCCTGGAGCCTGTTTCCGATTCTGTGTCTCCCTCTCTCTCTGCCCCTCCCCCGTTCATGCTCTGTCTCTCTCTGTCCCAAAAATAAATAAACGTTGAAAAAAAATTAAAAAAAAAAACAAACGTGATGTTGGGAGCGTTAAGTGTGCAGGAAGGAGACAGGCAGGTGACGGCAGGTGCTGGGCTGTGATCGGGCTAGAGGTGAGGATGTTCAGGGAGCGGGCCAGGGTGTTGCATCAGATGTCAGAAAGATGGCAGGTCTGATTTGGGGAAACAGGCCCTCGCTGGAGCCTGGGCCCCAGATTCATTGGTGGATGTCAGTGAGCTGTGCAAGAGTAGGACGTAGTGAGAAGGCATGAGTTTCGGGCGTAGGGTCTTGTTTAAGGGGGCGAGACGTAATGGTTCGGGAGTGGAAGTGGGAGCAGGGACGAAAACGAGCCCACTTTCCAGCCTTGAGGCACGCGGGGTGCAGGACTGTCACCGACCGGTGCTTGAGAGGGCTGCGTGTGCGTGACGTCTGGGAGATCACGGGGTTTCAGTTAAGGCACAGGAGTGGGAGAAACTCCTGGGCTCGATGTTGGGGAGAAGGGAAGGTTTCACGGCTCTTTCCCACAGACGTTCTCATGGCCCCCTGGATGGTACTTGTGTTTTCTTACGTCTCTCCTCCCCAGCCCTGTCCCCGCCGCAGTGAAAGTCCTTACCCTCCTCGACGTGATTCCTCCGGCCGGGTGGGTGTGTGGTCTCTGACTCTACAGATGGGATGTTCTCTCTGTCTGTCTGTCTGTCTGTCTGTCTCCTCTGACTTGGGACTTGGGTGGAAACGGAACTTACCGGCTGTGTCGCTTGTACTCATTTTGTGTTGTATGTAATTATCGTACCCTATTCCCTACTTAACTGGAGGCTCACCACACTACATACGTTTTCATCATATCAAGGAGAAAATGTATAATTTGTTTGCTTTTGAAAAGTGCATTTTCAGTAATTTCTGCCTTCTTCATGCTGAGATCCCACCGGTCAGGTGAGTCATAGAAGGAATCTGAGAGATTGGCCAAATGTGACTTTTCTGCATTTGTATCTGTTTCTGGCCTCGTTACTAAACCGCAGTTAATAAAAAAAGCTTTTGTTTTAGATTTCACAGGAGCATTCGCATTTTAAAGGTTTATCGTAACAATAAAGTTAATACTGGTCTTTGTAAGCACTTACCATGCGCTTTAAACGTAGGAACCGGCTTCAGCCTCTAACGCCCTCCCGAGGTTCTCCCTGGAACAGTCCTCGTTTCCCAGGTGAGGAAAGGGAGGGAGACGGTTCCTCACAGAGTAAATCGCAGGACTGGGCAGGGAAGCTCGGAATGGCGCGTGGAGCTCGGGCCGTCTGACCCGGAGCCTGTGCTCTTAGAGACTGAAATTGCACTGTGATCTCCTGCGTGGCCTGGCACGTAGCGGGCCCTGCCATCGTGTATGGCGCGTGCTGGTTTCTCAGTTAATGATGCTTTTGTTTTCAGAGTACCTTCAAGAAAGTAGAACTCTGCAGGAGCTTTCAAAGCCAGTTCCTCATAAGAAGAAAGAGGTATCAAAGGAAAAAAAGGGCCCAACTAACGCTTGTCCAAAAGTTAAGAAGAAAAGGCTCGCGTCGTACGATAGGACAGGTACGTAGCATCGCAGACCCGGCTTGTTTAGAAGACACTATGTTCTTTCAGATTATTTTGTGGTTTTATGTGCTTAAGTAGGACACTGATTTTAGAAGAAACAGTCTTACTGAATTTGGGTTGCTTAGAATTGTTGGGTTTTTTAAATCCTTGAAAACCTAAAATATCAATAGATCAAAAAATTGACAGATGGTTCACTGACTGTGTTCTTAATTAGGAGCAATCCCTGAAGGTTATGGTTAGAGAAGTGTGAAGAAAATGAAGTTGTGTGGTTTTGTCTTCTCCTTTCAGTAAAATTTTATGGTATCATTATATTTAATAATTTTGTGTCTTCGTCTGACACAGAGGTTAAGTCCCCAAATAAGTAATTCATTGAAACTGAATTTCTTACTGACATTCTCCAGTTTGTACTTTCTCTATGCCTCCAATTCTGATTTGTATTAATATTTTCAGTTTGACAGGAAAAGGAAACTTTTCTATGTTTTACTGACATACCACGGTCCAAGGCAGATGAATCGTAAAGCTATTGAAGCTTAAATTTCCGGGCCTGACACAAACAGGCTTCATTCTTTTATTTTTTTTTTATTATTTATTTTTTAATGTTTATTTATTTTTGAGAGACAGAGACAAAGAGCATGAGCAGGGGAGGAGCAGAGAGAGGGGGAGACACAGAATCCGAAGCAGGCTCCAGGCTCTGAGCTGTCAGCACAGAGCCTGACAAGGGCCTCGAACCCATGAACTGCAAGATCGATTGTGACCTGAGCCGAAGTCAGACACTTAACTGACTGAGCCACCCAGGCGCCCGCTGTGTGGGTGTGGGGGTTCGTGCTTCTGCAGTCCCCTCCCTGCGAGTGCAGGCAGGACCCCAGTGGGATGGAGCCTCGCTCCCAGAAGTAGGTCATTCCATGTGGCATTTCTGAGATGTAGTTAAGGCCCTTTTTCCTGGGCAAGCCCTCCCTACTGATGGGCCTGTAAAAGAGACCAGAGGCAGTAGTAGATGCCACACTGCCGTCACCGAAGGGGCAAACTGCCATGTTGTGGGAGGGGCCCCATCGCAAGTAGCTCACGAGAGTACCCCGCCAACAGTCAGCAGGAAAATGGGGACCTCGGTCCTGCAGCCACAAGGAAACGGGTTCTGCCAACACCCGAGGGGAGCTTAGAGGCGGATCGCTTCCTAGCGTGTCTCGAGATGTGGACCTGGTCAGCCGACATCTCTGTTTCAGCCCTGCAGACGCTGAGCCGAGATCCCTGACCCGGGAAACTGTGGGGCTCTGAAGGTGTGTCGTGTTAGACCCGGTTTGTGGTAACTTGTTACGCAGCAGTGGAAAGCAGGTACAGGGGTGACATGGTGCACGTGTAGCGAAAGGCACTCCCCTTTTCTGCTGCCCGTTCTCTGGCCCCAGTTACAGTTCACGCCAGCGAACAGTTTTTCTGAAATCGGTGACTCGTTTCCCTTTATGGTTTTATGCATTTTCTCCATTTATATTCGTCCATCATGGTGGTTTAAAAATTTGTCCACATCTGTTCTGACACCCCTTCCTTCAAAAGGTGGAGCCTTGCTCTTCTGCAAGTGAAGGCCAGACTCACAGCCTCCGTTCTAACCAAGTGGTATGGTGGAAGCGACAGTTGGCAGTTCGACAAAGTACGGTGTGGTGGAAGGGACAGTGTGTGACCAGGCGTAGCGGTGCCTTCTGCTTTGTCGCTCTGCTCACTCTCTGGGGGACGCCAGTGTCACGTGGGACACTGCAGCCCCGCGGGGAGGTCCACGCAGTGAAAGAGCTGAGGCACCCGAGTGCGCTGTCCTGGAAAGTGATCCTCCCGCCCCAGAGCCTTCAGGTGACTGTCACCCTGGCCAACATTTTGATTGTGCCCTCGTGGGAATCTGGGCTGGAACCACCTAGCTAAGCTCCTTCTGAATTCCTGACCCATAGAAATTGAGAGATGATCAACATTTCTTGTTTTAAACCTCTAAGTTTTAGGACAGTTACTTACACGTTGGTGGATAACTAATACATCCATTAAATACATGCATTATTTTGTGCGTGGGAAGGTCACACAGAGAAGGATACATGCGGTACGATTCGGTTATGTGAATAAACGCTAGGAAAAACTGATCTCTAATCTTAGAACTCGGCGAGCGGTACTTCTGTGGGAACGGGTCGAAGCGGGAATGGTAATAGGGCAGGGCTCCAGGGGGGACATTAGGATGGCTGATGTCGCTTTCTTCCTGACTGCTGTGCACGAAGTCCTCTACCTGCGCGTGCCGTGTGTGCTTCTCCGTGGATGTCACGCTTCAGTGGAAGTGTTAAAGTCTATGCCTACGTGACATTTTATTGTAACCTTTTGTAACCTGTCTTTTTGAGATGATTCTTGCTGACGTGTGCCTTTGGAATTTACTCTTTCGCTCTTTTTTTGTGTGTAGAATGCCCCCTTTTCTCTTTTTGCCCGTCTCGAGCCTTAGGTTAACATGCGTTCTGTGAGTCTCTTAGAGCTCTCAGCGAGGCCCCTAGAGTGCAGCAGCGTCCCGCCTCGGAGCTCACGTGGCACTCAGTGGCAGTATGGCTGCTTGACGGCTTTTCATTATGACGACACGTTCACATGGCAGGATAGCATCATCACTTACATCTTCGACTCTAAGGCAGCAGTTCCGTTTTAAACTTTTCAAAAGAAAAGTTTTATTTTCATTCTGAAGATAATGTAATTTTCCCCTTAAGATGTCAGAACTTTTCTTCGCCACTGTCTTCACTGTCACTGCTGTCGAGGATTCTGTCCTGTGGTAGTGCCTCTTCAAGGCTGTGAGCTGAGAAGGCGAGGGAACTAGAAGCTCAGCCTCCATGCTCGCTGGTGAGGTTTTATTGTGTCTAGAACAGAAGATGCTGTGCTGTGTCTACGTAGCACAGTTAATGTAGTCTTTATGCTGCTCTCTCCCTCTCTCTTTTTCTTGTTTCATGGTTTTTCTCTGGAAGGCTTTCTCTTGAAAGTTACAATTTCCTGACCTGACTTCTGGTACCCGTATTCTTTTTGTTTTGTTTTGTTTTGTTTTTTTGAGTTCCGTGATTATTTGTTTTGAGAGAAATGGAGAGAAGGCACGCACGTGTGTGAGCAGGGAAGGGGCAGAAAGAGAGGGGGAGAGATGGAATCCCAAGCAGGCTCCGTGCTGTCAGGGCAGAGCCCAACGTGAGGCTCAATCTCACGAACTGTGAGATCATGACCTGAGCTGAAGTCAAGAGTCCGTCGCTCAACCGACTGAGCCGCCCAGGCGCCCCTGGTCCCCGGATTCGTGACTCACTGCGAAAGTGGGATGCAGGCTCATCTTCTATTTCTGATGTAAAGAATTGCTGTCTGGGATCGTACCGTGCACCCAGCATGCTAGGGCGGGGCCTCACACTCCGGTGTTAAGGTGTGTAACTACTGTCCGGTTTTAGTAAATATCTGTGATTTTCTGAATTAATCTGGCTTTCGACAGAAATTTCCCCCCGGCTTTTTGGAGGCTGTATGTTTTCCTTAAATTTACTAATGATTGTGAAAATCATTTTTTTTTAATTTGCCCTAAATCGCTTCCATTTCCCAACGGCCTCCATCAGTTCATTAAATCTGCCAGGTAGCCACCAAGAACGGACGTGTGCTTTTACAATATTGCATAAAAGGAATACGCTGGAAAAAAAAAAAAAAAGGAATACGCTGGTCAGCAGTTGATATTTTCTAATTTAATATTTTGCAAGTCTGATGGGTGAGAATGATTTTTCATTATGATTTTAAATTGTGATTTCCTGAATACTAACTGGGTTAAACGTTTTTTAGTATGTTTACTGGCTGTTTGTCTTTTCCTATAAATTGTTCACCTTTGTATCAGAATGTTTATTTCTTACTGAAATATTTTATACGTTAATTTAAACGTATTATTTAAAATACGCTTTAAAATATACGTTAATCCTTAGCTTCTTACATAGGTTATAAACATTTTCTTCTCACCTGTTAATTATGCTTTAACTTTATTGATGGTGGCTTTTTTGCACATAAGTTGCTAAATTTCAAGAAGTCCAGTTTATTATTTTTTTTTAACATGCTTTGATTCTTTTTCAGGAACATATTCTATATTTTCTTCTAATACTTCTATCATTTTCTTTTCCACATTTACTTCTGTAATCCATGTGTAATTTACACTTGCATATAACTGCATAGTTTTCCAAGTGGCTAACCACTTTGCCATTGTGATTTGTGAACAGGTAATGATTCCTCTATTGATTTGAAATATCTTTTTCGCTTACTAGATTGTCTTTTGTAAACGGTCCTATCTCTGGACTCTAATAGGTTCTCTGATCTATTTTCCTAGGTCATAACCATATCCTTTGATTTTGGTCGGTAGGTGTTTCTGTACCCTCGTCTGTATTCCTTACGTCTTGGTCCCTTGTGCCGGTCTCTGTTTGTACTAATATTAACTAGCTGCCTTGTCAGTTAAGAATTTTAAGTTTCTTTCTGTGTTTCAGCAACGGATAGGGCCCAGACGAGGCTGAGGCCAAGGGCACAAGGTTTAAAGAGGAACCGACGCTTGGGGTTTTGCAGTACCTTACCCTCATTCTGTCCTGATGCTGTTTTACATAACAGTTCGTCTCCCTTAATCCTTAGCAGAGACCCTGTTTCGATCAGCTGGTGTTTGTTGTTTCTACATGACCAGAAACCTTTTTTTTAATATTTTTTTAAATGTTTAAATGTTTTGAGAGAGAGAGGAGAGCACAAGCTGGGGAAGGACAGAGAGAGAGAGGGAGACACAGAATCCAAAGCAGGCTCCAGGCTCTGAGCTGTCAGCACACAGCCTGATGTGGGGCCCGAACCCACGAAGTGTGAGATCATGACCCGAGTCGAAGTTGGCTACTTAACCAACTGAGCCACCCAGGCATCCCTAGAGGACCAGAAATCTTTAAAAAAATTTTTTTTTAAATGTTTATTTCTTTACTTTTGAGAGAGAGAGACAGAGCAAGAGCAGGTGAAGGACATAGAGAGGGAGACACAGAATCTGAAGCAGCTCCAGGCTCTGAGCTGTCAGCACAGAGCCCGACATGGGGCTTGAACTCACAAACCACGAGATCATGACCTGAGCTGAAGTCGGACGCTTACCCAACTGAGCCACCCAGGGGCCGCAAGAGGACCAGAAATCTTGAACAACTTCAAAGCATTGCCGGTTTTGCCAGCATGGTGTTGGGATTGCTTCCCTTCCCGTGGTGTATCAAGAAAAGCTTAAGGGCTAAGAGGGACAACCTGTAGGCATGGCAGATGCAAACCAAGCAACAGGAACGTTTCCAGAAGGAGAGAATCTTTAGCCGCTAAGAGATCAAGAAAAAAAGGTCTCAAAGGTGTCTGTGGGATGAGTATCTTTAGGAAGCATATTCCCACCGTGGGTGGTCATCACTTCTTTCCCAGCCCAGCATAGGCTTCTGTTAAGAAAACCTTCTAACTGGCGCCTGTTCGGTGTCTTCTCGCGCCACCGACCGTGTGATTGCGGAATTAGGGCTTCTGCGATACCTTTCTTAGGTGGAAAGATATTATTCCTTCTTTCCAGCTTATGTTAAAAGTAAATTTTAAGCTATTTTTTCTCTTCCAATTATAGAGCCTTTGTGTAAACTTTTAAGTTCCCATTAAAATGTTTTCTCCGTGTAGAAATATTTGGAGTAGCATACATTATCCTTAAGTGATGCCCATATTCACACTTGTATTAGATCTTTTTTTTTAATGTTGTAAACAGAACCGGAGGATGATGATGTGACAAGACATATTATAAGGCTACGAGAAAAGTTTGGCTGGCAAACAATGTTACCGCAGCGCTGTTTGGAGTACAAAAGTTCCAAACTTGCAGTTCAGAAGATTATTCTAAAGGTATTACTCTGTTTTATTCAGTTTTGTGCTATAAAAGTTGTTATTTGAAAGTGTACCTTAATCTTTATTTCATTCACTGCACATATTACATCAAAATTAAATATCCCATTAATATCAAATTAACAATCGTGATTTCATAGTACATGCTTATAAAAGTGTTGGATGTCAAAAAAAAAAAACCCAAAACAATCAAAAACTGAAAGTGTGGGGCATCATTTCATTTCACTTATTCCAAGAACAGAGAAACAGATACGACATGTGTCCGAAATTTGAATCTATTCTTATGTTCCTGTTTATCAGTTATTTTGCGATTTAAGAAGAAATCCTAACGTGTGTTTGTAGCATGTATCTGCACCCTTACTGCTCGTGCCCCATTTTCTGTCTCATTATCTGTGTATGTCCTTATCCCTTCCTGTTCGGGGAAGTTCTAGCATGTCCGGGGTCACGTGACCGGAGAGTCCAGGCAGCGACAAGCACTGGTAACTCTGCCTCCTGTGACCTCCTTCATTACAGAAGATGAAAGACTGGGCAGGACCCTCTCGTCCTACTCCGGAGACCCAGGGCGCTCAAATGGCAGGCCCCAGGCCAGCAGCATCAGTGTCCCCTGGAGCTTTTTAGCAATCCGAAGTCCCCTCTCTGCCCCCGACTTGTGAGTCAGAGACTCTGGGGGTGGAGCCCAGCGATCCGCGGTTTATGAAGCTGCCCCAGGCGATTCTGACGCACAATTGAGAACGGTGTTTCTAGACCAGGGGCCGACTTCCCTTTTTCCGAAAAGCGCCACATGGTAAATATTTTAGGCTGTGCGGGCCCCCTGACCTCTGTCGTAACCACTCAGGTCTGTCATCGTGGTGCGGGAGCAACAAGTGGGTGTGGCTGTGTTCCAGGGGGGGACTTCATTTACTGAAACAGGCGCGTGGGCCCGGCCGTGGTTTGCTGGCCCTGCTCTAGGCTGTCACCAGGAGGATGAGTGCTCTTTTGATCGTTGTCGGAGGCAGCGTTAACGTAAAGGCAAGCACCACGCATGATGGAATCGGAGTCTCCCGGGTGTGAGGCTCTATCTGTACGCTCCCGGCGTTATTTTGGGCAAGTTCCTGGCCTCTCTGAGCATCAGCTTCTTTGATGTTGAAGCGGAAATAATAGTACTTAACGTTAGGGAGCTGTGGCCAGGAAATGAGGCAATGCGCGTGGCGTGTGCCTGGCAGATGGTGGGCGCCGTGGTTTCACAAAGCTGTCCGTGAGCTGGATGCCCCTGGACTCACTGACAAGGTGTGTTTCGCGTGTATGTGAAGAGAGGATTGAGAATGTGAAACAAATACTTGTTTTTAATCGAAAGACAATATTTAATTGGAACATACTGTGCTTCTCGAAGTACGTGGATGATTTAATTACATACACGACCCATTGGGAGAGTCGTGTCTGCGTTAAGGTTCTAACATCCTTAACTTTTTGAACGATAATTAGAACAGAAATGCCTCGAGTGGCCCAGTAACTGGAACACAGCCGCCACCGTGCACGTGGCCACCCAGAGCTGAGTTATTAACGTTGACTCGCGGTTTGTAGACTTGTTTCTTAAGGTTTCCAGGGATGCATTGTGTCCGGTCAGAACAAGAAAGGGGAACGGTTGAGACATTGAGAAGGAACACGAAGGGTCTTAAGGGAAGACGGTTTTTTAAGAAGTAAAACTGGATCCAGAATTTTAAATTCCAGTAATTAGAAACTGTTTACTCAGTTCAATAGCTTCTGAAGGCATCACTGAATTATAATTTTTTTAATAGTAAAATTTAATTATCCAGGAATGACTAACTTGAACTTTCTTGTAGAGGGTTCATAGTGAAAGTTAAAAATGTTCAAAACTAGAAGAAAGAAATGTCACTTAGAATTTTTCTTAATGTGGAATGGCTGATTTCTCAATAATGCCAGGTGAAAAAGAAGCAAGCATTAGGGTAAATTGCAGTGTGTCGGAGTGTGGGTTTGGTCAGACACATGCTCACATCTTAGCCTGCCCCTGCCTGTCTTTGTGGCTCTTCTCAAATGACCTAATTTCTCAAACTAGTAATTTCTGTATCTATTTAACGATCATCATCCGTGGTTAATTTAAAAAATTAAAGCAATTAAATTCTCATGGTTATTAACATAACATATATGAAAGTTATTACTTATTAAATATTTATTATTTACCTACCAAATTATTTACCTAACAAATATCAGCTACTGTTACTCTAATACTAAGCCACCGTCATTAACAAAATAAATGATTAATGTGCTCAAAAGGCTTCCGGTGTTGGAAGATTTACTGAAGGTGGAGCGTGTTGTAAAACGTATGTTGTCAAGTTCTTTGTGTGAATAAGCACGCATGAGTGAGCACATAGATCAGTTTTCGTGAATGTTTTTTCACCACGCTGTAAGAATGAAAATTATATATTTTAAATCTTTCATAAGATCGATCTTGTTGAACTTCGGTTGGACACAATTTGATGTTAACTTTCCTCAGGGATATTATTCTTAATTTTCATCTAAAATCGTTTCAGTTTATTGAGTAACCTGTTCAGCCATTTTACTACTTAATTTGATCAAGTTAATTAAAATTTTTTTAACCTCAGGAACCTTTAAAAGATGATGGAGAATTTGTATATTGCCTTTCTCGGAAAAATCGTAAAGGTGTCTATAATCCGTATGACCTCCAGGTGGTCTCTGCTCACAGAGCTAGACATGGCAAAGAATTCTGGATTATTACAGCATCATCTGTCTCCAAGGTAACAGAGGGTGGGCGTGCTCAGCTTGGAGAGTCATAATGGAAAAATATTATTCAATTTAGAATATCTTTGTGTGTTTCAGACAAACCTGGCCATTTGAGAAGTAGCTTATGTTTCAGATCCTCTTTGGGAGAAAGCTTTTTAATGGCAAGGTTCCTTTTCTTTTTTATAGAGATTTAGGTTTGGGGATTCAATTTTATCTCAAATACCTTAATGTGTGTGTGTGTGTGTGTGTGTGTGTGTGTGTGTGTGTGTTTAAAGAAAACTAGACTACAGGGATTTGCTGACATCATAGGAATTATAATAATGAAAGAAAAAACTGTTTTCTCAGGTTGGTCAGAAAGTTCATTGCCAGAGGTAGAAACCTCACTCCCCCCAATACACTCAAATAGCACTTAGATACTGATCACAAGTTGTGATGGTACAACTTGTTACTTGTTTGGGCCGTTTGTTTAGTGTCTGTGGCACCAGCCTCCCGGCTACACTGTAAGCACGTGTGGGCGGGGCCACATCCAAAGGAAACAAATCTGTAGGTGCACGTGTGGGGATGCCCCGTGTGTATTATCAACTGAAAATGGAAAGAACGACTTCTATATAAACAAAAGTATGCACATAAATACGTATGTGGTGATATAGGCATACTTTTATTCCTAGAAGACATTTAAGAAAAGGCTACCATTCACATGGGGGAAAGGGGTTCTTTGGAAGAGAATTCCTTGAGGAAAGAAAGTCCTGTGGTTCTTGAATGTCAAAATGGGGTATCTTGGCAATGGGATTATTAGCCCCTCTGGAACCACTCTACCCCTGTAGTTAAAATTGAGCTCATAAATACTACCTGTATAGAAAATGTGAGAATTTTGAGACTGAAAAGAACAGGCATCTGTGAAAAGTATGTCAAGGTGAGGAAGTTTCTCGTATTCTTTCTCTATCGGAGCACAAGAAATAGCATTAGAAAAATGGCAAGAATGGAAGCCGTGTGGGACGGGAAACCAAGTTTGGGTAGAGGCGAAGTGGTGGAGGTCGTATACAGAACAGGCCTCATGATCAAGGCAAGTAGTTACGAGGCAAACCCAGGGTTGCCTAAGTCCTTGAAAATTGTGCATATTTGTTTTAAGGAAATAAAGTCATGCTTTTGTGCTCTGTGTTTACAGGTTACTAACGTAGGTGGCGTGGAAGAAGTAGAATCTGTACCGACTGTGGAGTGGCTTTTAGAAAGAACGTGTTACCATTTATTGCAGCAGTTCAGGATATTTTCCAAGTTTCGGTGAGATGAAAGAAAACGCAGCCAATTATTTGCAGTACGGTCCTGTTGAAACCGGAACCGCTCGGCTGACATGTGGGTTCTGCCGCCCGGTGCCATCTTTGTGGGGAGTTACAGAGGAAACGGGGTACTCCATAGGGGTGTTTTAGGCTAGATGCAGGTGCAGGAAGATCCTGAACTTACTACCTCCCACAGACACAACACACCTACATGTGGAATAATTTCCTCTGGAAAAGTCCTGGAAACAGAGGACAGAGGCCTCATGGAGACGGGTAGAAGAGACAGAGACATGCTCTCACCAAACAGCCTATCCCCAGTGCGGCAGCCACAATCAGGAGAGATCTCAAAAATGTGGGGACTCTCCCTGAGGAGTAGGGAATGTTTCACACATCAGGCACCTCAATTGTTGGGTTCTGCACCGGGGAGATGAGCTGCCAGAATGTAAAACAATGGGGATTGTGTCCAGGAAAACCATAAAACTGGGGAACAGAGAACCTGCCCGTAAAGGGTTTGCACGCACACTCAACTCACCCTGGGACCCAGAACAAAAGCTGCACTTTGAGAAGCATCTAGGCCATACCGAAAGGAGACTGACCCCCTTATTCCTGAAGTGAATGCCGGAGAAGCAGGATCTTTCTGGGACGGGTGTCATTTTGCAATCCTGTTGTACTTTGCTAATGCCAGTGTTGGCATTAGCCGTTTTGGCCATCTTCCTGTAACCTGGACATGCCCCATCACTCCATGCCACAGCCGCACCACAGCCAGCCGGGCAGGCATCCTGTCCTCCCCTGGCCATAACTGCAGCCACCTTGCCAGATGAGTGCCATGCCTCTCAGTGCCACGGCCCCGGCCTCCCCACAGCCAGCAGGTGTGAGTGGCCCACACTCGGGACTACCCTGGAGTACCTGGCACTGGTGGCCAGATGGGATTGTGCTTCTCGGCCTCAGGGGTCATCTACACAAGGCCACTTCTTCAAGACTGGGAGAGGTGGCTGTTTTGCCTCATATATAGAAAAAAAAAAACAGAAAATCAGGCAAGATGAGACAGAGGAATCCTCTTCCAAATGAAAGAACAAGACAAAACCTCAGAAAAAGACCTTAACGAAATGGCAACGTCAGTAAATTACCTGATGGAGAGTTCAAAGCAGTGGTCATAAAGATGCCTCCCGAGCTTGGGAGAAGAATGGATGAGCGCAGTGAGAACTGCAACAGAGAGATGGAAAACCTAAGAGACTACCAAATGGAAGTCGGAGAGCTGAAGCAGAACAAATAACTGAAGTATACACTAAAGGGGTTCACCAGCAGACTGGGTGAATCAGAAGAGGTCAGAGAGTGAACCAGAGGACAAAGCAATGGGACTCACCCAGACAGAGCAGCAAAAACGAGAGAGATTTTTTAAAAAATGAAGACAACTTAGGTGACCCGTGGGACAATTTCAAGCAAAGTAACATTCACATTATAGGAGCCGCAGAAGGAGAGAAAAGGGGGCAGAAAAACTTATCTGAAGAAATAATGGCTGAAAATTTCCTTAATCTGGCAGAGGAAACAGACCTCCACATCCAGGAATCCCAGAGAGTGCCAAATAAGAATCCAAAGGGTTTCACCCCAAGATATAATTAAAATGTCAAAAGTTAAAGGTAGAGAATCTTAAAAGCAGCAAGAGAGAAACAACTTGTTTACACACAAGGTAAACCCAGGAGGCTATCAGCAGGTTTCTTAGCAGAAACTTTGCAAGGCAGAAGGGAGCGGCAGGACATATTCAAAGTACAAAAAAAATTGCAACCGATAATACTGTACCCGGCCACTCAGAATTGAAGGAGAGAGAGAATTTTCATATAACAAAAGCTAAAGGACATCATTACCAGTCAACCAGCCTTGCAAGAAGTTCTAAAGGGACTTGTTTAAGCTAAGAAGAAATGGCACTAATTAATGACAAGAAAACATACGAAAGTGAAAATCTCAGTGGAAAAGGTAAATATATAGTGAAGGTAGTAAATCATTTATAAAACTAATGAAATTCAAAAGACCAACATAGTAAAATTAACTAAAACTACAATAATTAGTTAAGGAATACATAAAAAGTTGTAAAATGTGACAGAAAACCTAAAACATTAACAGAGGGGGATGAAAATGTAGAATTTTGGAATGTATTCACATTTAAGTTGCTATGAACTTAAAACACATCATTATATACGTACGATGTTGTATCTGAACTCATGATAACCACAAAAACTTTCAATGAATACACAAAATGAGAAAGGAATCTCAACACTAAAGAAAGTTATCAGACATCAGGGGAAGAGAGAAGGGAAGAATAAAAGAACAGAAACTATAAAAACAGCTAGAAAACAATAACAAAGGGCAGTAAGTACATACCTATTAAAATTAAATGTAAATGAACTAAGTTCTCCAATCAAAGGATGTAGAGTGACTGAATGGGCTTCTAAAAAAAAAAAGTCTCTGGGGCGCCTGGGTGGCGCAGTCGGTTGAGCGTCCGACTTCAGCCAGGTCACGATCTCGCGGTCCGGGAGTTCGAGCCCTGCGTCAGGCTCTGGGCTGATGGCTCAGAGCCTGGAGCCTGTTTCCGATTCTGTGTCTCCCTCTCTCTCTGCCCCTCCCCCGTTCATGCTCTGTCTCTCTCTGTCCCAAAAATAAACATTGAAAAAAAATTTTTTTAAATAAAAAAAAAAAATAAATAAATAAATAAAAAGTCTCCTCCATATGCTGCTGACAAGAGACTCACTTCAAAAGTAACAGCACACAGACTGAAAGTGAAGGTATGAAAAACTATATTTTATGCAAAGGGAAATGAAAAGAAGGCTATGGTAGCTTATATTCACACAAAATAGACTTAAAGACTTATAGAAAATAAAGTAGGGCATTAAATAGATAATGATAAAGGGGTCAATCCAGCAAGAGGATATAATATTTATAAATGTATATGAACTCAACATAATGTTTAATGAACCCACCAAAATGTTTAAAGGAAATATCAACAGACATAAAGGGAGAAAGAGACAGCGATCCAATAATAGGAGGGGACTTTAACATCCCACTTTTGTTAATAATTACATCATTCATACAGAAAGTCTGTAAGGAAACATTGGCCTCAAATGACACATTAGACCAGATGGACTTAATAGATCTATATAGAACATTACATTCAAAAGCAGCATAATATGTTTCATCTTGAGTGCACACGGCACACTCTTCAGGGTAAATAACATGCTAGGCCACAAAAACATCTCAGTAAATTTAGCGAGATTGAAATCATCAAACATCTTTTCAACCATGATGGTGTAAAACTGGAAATCAGCTACGAGAAGAAAATTGGAAAAACCACAAAAATGTGGAGATTAAACAACATGCTACTGAAATGAAGGGACCTTTGAAGGAAAAAAAGGAGAAATTTAAAAAAAATACCTAGAGACAAATGAAAACATAAATAGGACATCTCAAAAATCTACAGGATGCAGCGAAAGCAGTTACGAAAGAAAAGTTCATAACAATACAGGCCTACATTAAGAAGAAAAATCCCAAACAGCCTAACTTTAAACCTAAAGAATTGGAAAAGAAGAGCAAATGAAACCCAAAGTTAGTATAAGGAAGGAAATAATGAAGATCAGAGTGGAAATAAGTAAAATAGAGACTAAAAAGACAAAAGATCAATGAAACCAAGAGCTCGTTCCACAAAAAGATGAAATTGGTGACTAATGAAGAAAAAGAGAACTCAAAATCAGAATAAAAGAAGTTATAACTGACACCATAGAAATAAGAATCATAACAGAGACAACAGTCACACACAGGCAAACCGGACAACCTACAAGAAATGGATAATTTCCTAGAAACATATAACCTAGCAAGGCTGAATCATGAAAAGGTAGAAAATTTAAATAGACCAATTACTAGTAAGGAGATTAAATAATAATCCAAAACTTCCCAACAAAGTCCAGGATCAGAATTCACTGGTGAATTGTACTAAACATTCAAAGAATATTTAATACCTATTATTCTTAAACTCTTCCAAAAAAAAAAAAATGGAAGAGGAATGACAGCTTCCAAAGTCATTTTATGAGGCCATCAGTTACCCTGATATCAAAACCAGAGCATACCACAAAAATAAAGAAAATTACGGGCCAATATCCCTTATGAACATACATGCAAAAATCCTCAACAAAATATTGACAAATCAAATTAGAAAATACGTTAGAAGGATCATACATCATGGTCAAGTGGCATTGATTTCAGGAATGGAAAGGTTCAACATCTGCAAAACAATGTGACATACTGTGATACACCACATTAAAAAAAATGAAAGATAAAAGTATCATCTCAATAGATGCAGAAAAAGCATTTGACGTAAGTCAACATTCATTTATAAGAACTCTCAACAAAGTGCATATGGAGGGAATGTACCTCAACACAATACAAGCCATATATGACAAACCCACAGCTAAAATAATATTCCAACTTTGAAAAGCTAAAAGCTTTTACTCTAAGGTCAGGATCAAGACAAGGGTGACTACATTTCTTAGCATAGAATTGGAAGTCAGCCACGGCAGTTAGGCAAGAAAAAAATAAAAGGCATCCAAATTGGAAAGGAAGAATTAAACTGTTATTATTTACACATGACATTATACTATGTATGGAAGAATAAAGCTGTAGATATTGCAATCTCAGATTTCAAGATCCACTACAAAGCTGTAGTGATCAAACAGTATGGTACTGGCACAAAAATAAACATGTAGATCAAAAGAACAGAATAGCGAGCCTAGGAGTAAACCCACGATTATATGGCCCATTAATCTTCCACAAAGGAGGCAAGAATATGCCTCGGGAAAAAGTCTGTTTCACAAATGGTGTTGGGAAAACTGGACCGCTTGCTTGCACCACACACAAAAGTAAACTCAAAATGGGTTAAAGACTGGAAAGTAAGAACTGAATGCATAAAACACCCAACAGAAAGTAGGTGGTAAACTCCTTGACGTCATTCTTGGAGATGTTGTCTTAGATCTGACTTAAAGGCAAAGGCAGCGGAAGGGAAAGTAAACAAATGGGATGGCATCTAATGGAAAAGCTTGTGAGCAGTGAAGGAAGCCATCAATAGAATGGAAAGGCCAACTGCTGACTGGGATAAGATGTTTGTAAATCATATATAATGAGGAGTGAATATCCAAAAAAAGAAAAAAAAGGAATGCATACAACTCGTTAACAAAAACAATCCAATTCATAAATGGGCAGGGGATCTGAAGAGGCATTTTTCCAGGTCCTGCATCCAGGTGGCCAACAGACACATGAAAAGATGCTTAACGTCATTAATCAGGGAAATGCAGGTCAAAACCACAATAGGATATTACCTGCTACATGTCAGGATGGCTATTATTAAAAAAAGAAATCACAAGAATTGATGGGGATGTGGAGAAAAGGGGCCCTCACTCACTGCTTGTGGGAATGTAAACTGGTGCGGCCACTATGGAAAACAGGATGGAGATTCCTGAAAAAATTAAAATTAGGACTACCGAACAATTGAGCAATTCCACTTCTGGGTATCCTAAGAAAATGAAAAGACTACTTTGAAAAGATAACGCACTCCTTTGTTTCTGGTGGCTCTATTTGCAATAGCTAAGACATAGAAACAACCAAAGGGCTCACTGATAGAGATGAATGGATAAAGAAAAGGTGGTACCTATATACAACAGAACAGTACTCAGCCAGAAAAAAAAAAAAATGAAATCTTGCCATTTGCATCAACACGGATGGGACCCTAAAGTATTCTGCTAAGGGAAGTAAGACAGAGAAAGAACTATACCACATCATTTCACGTATATGTGGAACCTAAAAACCGGAACAAAACCAAGACTCATGGATACAGAGCGCAGAGTTGTGTCTTGCCAGAGGGGAGAGGTGCTGGGTGGGGGATGAAACGAGTGAACAGAAGGTACAGACTTCCCGTTATGAAATAAGTCCCAATGATGGAATGTACAGCCTATGGAATACAGTCGCGAGTGCTGTGTTAACCATACGGTCACAGATGATAACTACATTTATTGTAGGCATCAGTTCACAGGGTATACAATGTCAAATTACTGTGTTGCACACCTGAAACTAATATAATACTGTATGTCAATTATACTGCGATACAGTTTTCTTTAGATAAAGGAAGCTGACCCATTTAGGTATGAAAACGCCCATCTTTTTGGATAAATATTGTAAGAAAAAGATTTTTTTATGGTCAGATTTAAGTTGACTGTAATGACTTTAATTTACCGTGTACTTTTCATGCATTGATTCATTAAATGAGTATTTATTGAGAGTTTGCAAAAACCACGCATTGTTCTGGATGCTGGAGAGACTCTGTTGAACAAAACAATTGTCTTGCTCTCAAATGTCTTGTAGTGGGTAAGAGGTAAAAACATAAATACGTGGAATATCAGGGGCAGAAGGAATGTTATAGAGGAAAATAGATCAGAATTAGGGGGCTGGGGCGGCTTGGTTCCAGGTCATCGCTTAACAACTCATTCAGTTCAGAGTGACACGGCGGGACAAGGACACCAGGGTTTCTGCGAGTCCGATCCTTCACACAGCGGTCCCAGATTTGTTCTCCTAGTGTTTGTACCTGGTTTTTTTCTTTCCTTTTGTTTCGTGTGTAGTTGACAACTGATGTCACATTAGTTTCAGGCGTCCGTACATTGTGCTGTGCACCACGCCGCACCCGTCCCCGAACAGAACCGTGCTGTTACCATAATTTTTTTGTTTCTAATGTATGTATTTCCTTGTGGTCTGCTGCTACCTGGTGGAGACTAGGAGAAGAGATGTCGTATCTTAAATGGTTACATTTGATATCAAATAGCTGGAATAACTAAGAACCTGAGGAAGTTTACTTTTATAAGAGAAGTGAGTGGATTTTGTAGCAGAGAAGTTACTCACTTACAAAACAAGTATTGTGTACTTTTGCTCCACCGTTCTGGGCACTGGAGGTATCATCGTGTAAAAAAACGTACAACGTCTGTGTTCCTGTAGAACTTCATTCTCATGGAGGGAGATAGATAACAAGTAAATAAATAAGATTATTTCAGCTGGTGATAGGGGCCAGAAAGATAATAAACAGAGATGTGTGGTTGCTACTTTAAGTAGGACAGCCAGAGAGGTGCTCTTTAAGCGGAGGCCTCAGTGATGAGAAGGACACGTCCACAGGGGGTCTTGAGGGAATAGTTTAGACAGAGCACACAGCGAGGTCAGAAGTTGGAAAGCAGGATCGAGGTCGGTGTGTACCCAGAGGTAGAGATGGTACCGCTGACGCCGAAGTGTCGGAGAGGTTGGTCGGCAAGGACGCGGGCTCTGGCTGTCTGTCCGAACCTGAGTCACGTGCCGTGTAGGTGACTGACAGTCCTGAGAAGTTCGTCTGCAAGAAAATAGATGATCGTCGCATCCCTGTAAATTAGGTGCCAGTGTAAACTGTCATCGTTGGGCTTTCCGCCGTCATCCTTGCCTTGTAACACATCCTTGGGGTTCGCTCCATTCTAAGTAATTTCAATTGATTAAGCTTTTGAAGCATAGTTGGAACTGGGATGAGTCATCTTATAGGACATTTAGCATCAGTAAGTCCGTGGTCAAAATGATTCATTTTTTTAAAATTCATGTTAAGCAAAGTATAAGTTAAAGTTTACGCAGATTAAAACCTATAAATTCATTTGATTTAAAAATTTTATTTTTAACATTTTGTAAAGTTTTTTTTTATGACTAATAATTGTAACAACATGTCAGGCAGAAAAAAGGTGAATCTGAAGGGTTAGTGGCTCACAGAGGCGATGTGCTGTGTCCGGTGCAGGGGGGGTTAGCGGCTTATGGAGGAGACGTGGTGTGTCCAGTGTAGGGGGTTAGCGGCTTACAGAGGTGATGTGTGTCTCGTGCAGGGGTGACTTGAGCTACAGTGCCCGCCTTTTACCTCGTGGGCCGTCCCGGAGGACTTGTGCCGTGGCCCGGTGTGGACACTCATCACACTGTCATTGGGGTGATTTGTCTGGCTTCCAGGGTTCTGGAGTCCTGAGGTTCTGTGACCAGATGGAAGGGAGACAGGAACTCAACTGGAATGCCTGTTGGGAGCCTGATTTAGGTCACGTTACCAGATCTGAGGTGTTTCTAAGGCCTTGGGTGTGCCTGTTTGTGTGACATCATGGGATGCTTTCTGAACTGCTTGCTTGTCCCTGGGGCTCCTTCAGTCTTCTGTGGTTCAGAATCAGCCAGGAAGATAGGCTGGTTCCGATTGGCCGCTCAGGCGGTCCTCTCCCAGTTGGCTCTTGCCTGCCACATAAGGAATCTCGCTTTGGCAAACAAGTGTCACCTTGAAAGTGTCACCAAGTGTCACCGTTACCATCCTTCTCAGACGGGTTCCTTGAGGTTTTAAAATTACAAATGCATCCTTTCAAAAACATAAATATTAAATATCAATATGATATACACTATCTTAATTTTTTATTTATTGATTTCTTACCAACGTTACTTTTCTTATCACTGAAAATTGAATCTTGACTCTTCTCGAAATAGAATCTCTTTTAAAACCAGTAAGCTAATAAAGGTATAAGGGAAAAGAATATATTTTTATAGATTTATATTAATTGGGATGTGGTAACTGTTAGGGTCAGGCGTAGGCTAGGGTAAAGGTAAGAGTCAAAAACTAAAAGTTTTAGCAGTCAAAGGCTTTATTGGGAACTAAGGTCTCGGGCGAGGTTCCGTGACTCAGGGAGAGAGAGAGAGAGAGGAGTTAGGGAGGTTGCGCCCGGGTGTGGTGGGGTAGGGCTTTTAAGCTGCAGCGGTTCGGTTCGGGTTTAGGTCCGGGTGGGCCTTTTTCGCGCCAGGTCGTGCTGTCGCTCGGTGATTGGTTGACCTCCAATTCGTTCTGGCAGCTACTAGGGGCTTTTCATTGGGTTGAGCTGGCAAGATGGCCGTCCCCTCCACTGTGGTTCCAGGGACGTCCTAACAGTAACTAAACTAATTATGTGTCTATGAGAATTATAATGAGTTTTGATGACATTTACTTTTCTCTATGTTCTGTTGATAGTTGGGGAGAGAAGTGATGTGGTCTGGTATTTGCTTTAAGTAAAGTTTATGATGAATGCGACCTGTTCTAGGAAATCTAGGATTTCTAAGACGTTACTAAATGTATTCCAAACCATAAGAGACTCTTACAAACTGAGAATAGACTGAGGGTTGATGGGGGGTGGGAGGGATGGGTATCGAGGAGGGCACCTGTTGGGAGGAGCGCCGGGTGTTGTGCGGAAACCAATTTGACACTAAATCTCATATTAAAAAAAATAAAATAAATGTATTCCATATAAATACATGACTTACAAATACAGAATGTAAGAAATATCTTTCCTTTCAGAATTAATAAAGCATTTGTTACTTGGAAATTGAATGTTAGAAGAATTAAGACAGAGAAGAGCAGGTAAGCTTAAAGAGGCAAATGCATTTTTAACTATGTTAAGGGGAAACCTTATTTTAAATATGTAGTATGGAAGTAGGTATAAATCACTTCTCACTCAGTGTTTGGAAAGTCACGTCACGGTTATGAGTAGGTTTAGTCAATCTTACTTTCAATCACCATTTTTGTATATCACACGTGATGATAAACACTGACGACATTTCCCAGTATGTCAGTCTGCGGCATGAGGAGATGATAGTTCTGTGAACAGCTTATGATGACTTCCCCTGGTCACTTGATTGACCTTTCTGCTTCCAGAAAGGGGAGTGACTACGTCATAGGAGTCAAATGGCTGTTAATCCTTTTTTACGGGGTCTCTGGCAGCCCCGTGTTGTTGTTGTTGTTGTTGTTGTTGAACTTTGTACTTTGAGGTAACTGTGATTGAATGCAGTTGTAAGAGATGATGCCGAGAGACATCCTGTTTCCCCCAGAGGTAGAACCCCCAAACTTACTGTACAACATGGCAGCCAGGACAGTGGCACTGACGTCATCAGGATACAGAAGATTGGTCACCGCAGGGTCCCTCGTGTTGCCCTTGTACAGCCGTACTCGCTTCCCTCCCAGTCCCACCCTCTTCTTAGCCTGTGGCAAGCGCGACGCGGGTCCCCATTTCTGTGAGTTTGTCTTTTCGAGAATGTTGTATAAATGCAGTCATGCAGTGTACGACCTTTGGGGTTGGGGTTGGCTCTTCCCTGAGCGCAACTCTGGACTTCCATCCAGGCTGCCGCATTTATCCGGCGTTCCTCCATTGCTGGGGAGCAGCGCGTGCTGGGAGTGGGAAGTACACGTGCTGTTCTCCAGCTTTTGTTTATTGTAGATAAAGCCCTCTAAACCTTCGTATGTAGGTTTTTATGGGAACACAAGTTTTCATTTCTCTGGGGTAAGTGCCCAGGAGTGCAATCCTGGGTCATATGGCGATTGCACGTTTAGTTTTGTTTTGTTTTTTCCATCCCCGACAGCAACGTAGGAGTGATTCAGCTTCTCTACCTCTGTGCCGCCATTTGGAATTGTCACTGTTCTTTTGTTTTAGATATTCCGGCAGTTTTCCGGCAGTATCATGTTGTGGTTTCAGTTTGCGTTTCCCTAACGATGTTGAGCATCTTTCCATGTGCTTATGGGCCATCTGTGAATCTTCTTTGGTGCGATGTCTCTCCATGTCTCTCTGGTGAGATGTCTCTCCATGTCCCTTACACATTTTCTGGTGGGATTATCTTTATACTGTTGAGTTTTTAAGGGTTCTTTTTATAGTCTCGACATGAGTCCCTTGTGCATGGTTTATAAACATTTTCTCCCAGATTTGGCTTGTCTTTTTTTTTTTTAATTCAAAAAATTTAGCATCTCTACATGCCAGGCATGAGGCTAGAGTTAGCCTGCTTTGTGAATGGGTTAACGTAACTCTCTAGCCTCACTGCTTTATTGGCCTGGGTGGCTTTGATGCGGAGAGCTGAACTCCTCCTCTGTTCAAGGGACACCCTTTGCTACAGGGGTGGTTGGAGGGAGGGGTGTGGGTGAGGGGTTGGGAGGAAGGGGGGTTGTTGATGGCCATTCATTTCTAGGAGACAGCATATGGTTTGATCATGTTTTCAGATCCATCTGCCAGTCTTGGTCTTTAATTGTTGTGTTTAGACCCTTGACGTTCAGTCTAATTATTTATTTGTTAGGGCTTAAGTTTGCCATTTTATTTTTTGGTTTCTGTTTCTTCCCTCTGCTTTTTGTCTGTTTCTTCTTTCTGTGGATTATTTGAATATTCAACTAAAGCAGTATTTCTTAGAATTCTATTTGGATTTTTCTATGCTATTGTTTACAGTATGTCTGTGTAGCTGTTTGGTGGTTGCTGTTGACGTAACATCATACATACGTAGCGTGCAATTTACTAGCGTTGCATTTTATTAGTTTGAGTGAACTGTAGAAACCTTACCTCTGTGTCTCTCTGCCCTCCCCCATTTACAGTATGACGCTCTTAAATGTTTCCTCCACTTGCTTTCGGCACTGTTACCGTTTCTGCTTCCACCATCAAATATACATTGTAAAACTCGAGAACGAGAACGACAGTCTATGTGTTTTTAAAATGTATTCAGTTTGGTTTGTTTATCATGCTCTTGCTTCTCAATGTCACAGGGCTCCTTGGGCTGTTTTGTTGTGTATTTCTGTTGCGAGAACTTCTGTTAGCCATTCCGTTAGGGCAGGTCTGCGGGCAGCAAAGTCTCCTGCTTCTCCCGTGTCCGAAAGCGTCTTCTTTGTTTCTCCGTCATCGAAGAAGATTCTGCTGAATATGGGATTCTGAGTGGACAGTTCTTTCCTCTGAGCCCTTCTCTTGGCCTCCGTGGTCATTCGAATTGCTTTTCTTCTGTAGACGGTTTTTTCTCTTGCTGCTTTTGACAGTTTTTCTTTTGGCTGTAGTTTTCGGAAGTTTGACTTTGATGTGTGGTGGTTGGACTTCTGTCTTTATCCTGTTGTAGTCGCCCGGCTTCTAAACCTCTGGCTCGTGCATCCGTTGACAAACTTGTTGCATTTTCGTCCATATTTCTTCAAGTGTTTTTAGCCCTGCCCTCTCCTTCCTCTGCTTCCAGGACTGGGGAGGCAAATGCTGGATCTTTTTTATGGTCCTGCTGGTCCCTGAGGGTCCGTTTATTTTTTTCCGTCTTTACTCTGTTGTTCAGATTGAATGTTTTCTGTTGCTCTTCTTTCGGTTCACTGATTTCTCTGTCCACTCCGTTCGCTGTTGAGCCGACATGCTGAGTTTTTCATTTCAGTCATTATATTTTTTAACTTACAAAATTATATGTCTTCTGTTTCTCTGCTCACCACCACCCAGGGAGGATGACCTTCCCTATTCCCTGCTCAGCTTTCCCTGAAAACCCCCAGAGGACCGCTAGGGAAGCTCACTACCAGTTGCCCGGGGCACGATGCCAGGCTCTCCACGTGGCCTTTCCCCGCTTTGGTATCTCGCTGGGATAGAATGGTGGTTGTTGAAAAGTTTTCTGTCTTGCTCGGCTGCCCCTTTCTGGCCCTCGAGCCAGACAGCAGGCGTTTCTGTCCGCACCTGTTGGCATTTCCAAGCCTGGGCTGTAGAAGGCAGAAGAAGACGCGCCTGATGACCCTGTCACTCCTGGCCGGTCTGTCTTCTCTACCTCTCAGCGTCTTCTCATGTTCACCTCACGTGTAACGTTCAGAGTTCTTAGTCGTACCTAGAGGGAAGAGTAGTGAAAAGTACACTTACCCCATTTTTATAGGAGCCAGGACCTGAGTTTCAATAGATTTCTGTGATATATGTTCTAATGCCAAGCAGTTCAATCTTGTGAGTCAAGTTTGCGAGAATGTATTTAGCTCTCTAGTACAATACGGTGGAAATTTGTTGGCGAGTTCCTGGTAACACCTTTGCCTGAATAGTCATCAGATGATGCATTATTTTTCTCTTGTCAGATCTCACCATCACAGTTCTCAATGTCTTCATGCTTTCCCCACCTATAATTGTTTTCACAGTGAACCCTCCCTAGTTTCCTCATACCTGTGTTAAAATACACACATAAAGCCAATTATATTTTTTTAAAGGAAAGAAGAAAGCTTTAAACAATGCTGGGTAATGTGGATTCGTTACTATGTGAATCTTCATCACCATTCTCCTGTGAATAAATCCCAAGATGGGGTTTGATTTTTTTTTGTAGCGGTTCACTTTCTGGAATGTGCCATTTGTCTTTAGTATGATTTCTTTTCTTCCCTGTACTAGATACCCAGGGGAGTGTCCATGAACAAATTCCACCTCTCTGAGTAGCTCCAGGTTGTGCGAGGCCTGCGTCATCTGAGGAGGCCTTTATGACAAAGACCACAAGGCCTTGGGGAGGGGGAGGGCAGTGAGAATAAAGGGCCCAGGGAGCTTCTTCGTGGTGCATAAAGCTTTCGCCAATAAAATGGAAAGACAGGAAAAGGCTAATTTCTGATGATTGTATTTTTATATAAAATATACGAAAATCAGCTATAAAAGTTAGCCACCCCACAAGGGATCGGTGAAGGGCAGAAGCCCCCCCCCCCCCCGCCCCCTTCTTTGATACACTGTTGCACAGGGAGGTTCGCTTTTCTTGATGCAGTTTTTAAGGAGCCTGATCTCTTTCGCTTTGCTCTTTTCTCCTTCAGTTCTGTCTTGTGTTGTTAGAAGTGATGTTACTCACCTTGGTGACCACGATCGGGCCGGCAGAAAGGGACAGAGGAAAGAGCAATGCCCGTCTTTTCTATTCTAGGATATAGGTGGTTGGAGAACTTAAGAAACATTCTCCAAATGGTTCCCAAGTCTAGCTAATTTTTCTTCCTGTAATTGGGGAAAACATAAATTGAGGAAAAGTATTTAAATTTAATAGGGGAAATATAACTTATGTTGTACATTGCTGCCTACTGTTTCAAAGTTGTTAGAACTCAGTGGCGTAAAAGTATATCATCGCTTGTTTGCCCTCGTATTTTTTTACTCAACACACCCAATACCAGAACCTTGCTTTCAACATCATCAGCCAAACAAACCCCATTATGCTTACTAATGTTTATTAATGTCATTTAAAATACAGTAGATATGACACATATGGATACGAAACAAATTACACGGTTCCCTCTAAGTGAATTGTATTCATTTTGAACAGGAGCCAGATAAGTCTGGAAAGTTTTTACCTTTCAGGTCATTTTTGTGCCGCCATCTTTTTGGGGCTGATGAGTTATTTCAAGGCTGTCTGCTCTATGTAAAGGGACTTTGTGAAGATGCAGTTGATTGCAAACATGGAAAAGAATATGAAGAAACTCCATCTGCCGTTTGCCTCATCAAGGTGAGGAGCAGCATACTACTGTTAGTCTCTATTTGCAGGTAGAAACCAGGAGGAACAAAAGGAGTTTTGAATCAAAGGGATACCTGTCTCTAGATCCAGAAGAAACCATCACTACAGATGACTAACGTTCCAAAATAGTTGCAAAGAACATCATTTCCATGGATAGTCATTTTTAATAATTAATAACATTCCTTATTTAAAAAATTCTTTTAAGTATATTTACTTGAGAAAGAGTGAGCAAGCAGGGTAGGGGCAGAGAGAGAGAGAGAGAGAGAGAGACAGAGAGAGAGAATCCCAGGCGGGCTCCGCACTGTCAGTACAGAGCCCGGTGAGGGGCTTGAACTCACAAAACGTGAGATCATGAACTGAGCTGAAATCATGAGCTGGACGCTTAACTGACTGTGCCGCCCAGACGCCCCTAACAACATTCTTTATACATAGTTTCATCCCTCAGTTTAACCTAAGTCTGTTATGAGGCCATTTCTTTATTTTCAAAACTCTAAATGTGCAATATCATTTATAAATAGTAATTTCTAATATATAATTGTTAGCTACCTGCGATGTTCTTCTCTCTCAAGATTACGTGGCAAGAAATTGTCATAAGTTGCCACTTGGAGGTTTTGCTTCAATTTATGGGTTTTTCTGTTCCACAATTCTAAGAAAGGGTGACCTTCTTTTTAAAAAAATTTTTTTAATGTTTTTATTTATTTTTGAGATAGAGACAGAGCACGAGTAGGGGAGGGGCAGAGAGAGAGAGAGACACAGAACCTGAAGCAGGCTCCAGGCTCTGAACTGTCAGCTCAGAGCCCGACGCAGGGCTCGAACTCACAGACTGTGAGATCATGACCTGAGCTGAAGTCGGATGCTTAACTGAGCCACCCAGGCGCCCCAGAAAGGGTGACCTTCTTAATGAATGTTTTAGTTTATATAGTTCTTTCTTTTTTTTTTTTAATGTTTTATTTATTTTTGAGAGAGTGACAGAGTGAGGGTACGGAGCAGAGACAAAGAAGGGAACAGAGGATCCGAGCGGGCTCTGTGCTGAGAGCAGGGACCCTGATGCGGGACTCGAACTTACGAGCAAAACCATGAGATCGTGACCTGAGCCAAAGCCAGACACTTAACTGACTGAGCCATCCAGGCGTCCCTAGAATAGTTCTTTCAGAGAGGTTAAAGCATATAGAACTGTATGTTTTAAGTGTTTAGTATACAGTTGAACAGGATTCCAGCAGCTCTTGCTTCATTTACCCACTGTGTGAAGGAGGTACTAAAAAGTAAAATTGATAGTCATGTAGACTTAAAAATAGTGAAAGGATTTGATAAATCAACTCAAATTGGATAATCAACTAAAAAATTAATTGTGTTGACTATATATGTGTAATATGGTTAATACCTATAAATCAGCGTATTTTTAGAATTGATTGTATATAGTGGCTGATACGTAGATGCTTAATAAGAGTCTTCGAGTGAATAAAAGAATTAATGAAAAAATGAATTATTACAGATGAAGTGTATTTTTATAACTGTATTGAGATTAATGTTTCAAAAGGATTAAATTCAAGTTAAGTATGAGACATTTCATTGAAGAGTACTTTTATATGGTTTTGTTCTAGAAGGAAATTGGTTGGACAGCTATATTAGATTGTTTTATGAGTGACCGAGTCACAGAATTTACCAGTTAATGGTGGGCGTCAAGGCAAAGGAAACTTTAGTATATCCGTGAAGGCTGTGCCTCATGGATGGTAATGCTCACAGAGTGACAGAGAAGGGATGATAGGACTCTTCCCTGGAGACCTTAGACCCTGTAAATATTTGTCAATTACCTATTTTACGCAGAGGAGATGGGTAAAACTAAAAATGAGGTATTGTTAATTTTCCTTTGCTTACAGTTTATTGGAAGAGATGATTCTTTACACAGAAAAATGATTGCTAATTCTAGAGGCAGTCCCTCAACTTTGCTAATCATTCTAGCCAACCAGGTAGCAAAATAGAAGGCAAGGAGGATTTATCGGCAGACGATGCTTGTGAAATACTCACGCCCCAGAGATTCGGGGGAAGCGGAGACCAGCCTTTGCAGTGGAAGGCTAGGCGTGTTGTGGGAAAGGAGGACGTGATGAGCTGGGCCGCGCTGGACTTGAGGAGCTGGGGAGCTGGGTCGGGGAGGGGGGGGTGTATGTGAATGTGAGGAAAGCGCTCAGTTTATGTTAGATTCGAAAGTTAGGTTAGGTCTGAATGTTGGGCCAAGAATAGCAGACTGAGGGGGAGCTAGGAGCTGAACCTGCTGTGAGCGGGGGCGCTCCTGGTGGGGGTCGTGAGGAAAGTTCGCGGGGACAGGAGTTCCTGAGACCCACTGGAGAAACCAGGCCCAGAAGGAGGGACAGCAGGGAATTGTAGTCTGGAGAACCGAGTCGGGGGTCAGGAGTCAGAAGGTGGACTGCTGGGGACGCAGGTACCAAGGAGGGGTCCCCGAGGCAGGTGTGGGCGTGCTGTGTGGACGAATGTGTGCCACAGGGCCCGGAGCGAGTGTGCGCGTGCTGTGTGGACCAGTGTGCGCCGCAGGGCCCCGGAGCGGGTGTGTGCGTGGTATGGTGGGCAAGCGTGCGCGTGCTGTGTGGACGACTGTGCGCTGCGGGGCCCTGGAGCTGGTGTGCGCGTGCTATGTGGATGAGTGTGCGCCACAGAGCCCCGGAGTGAGTGTGTGTGTCTTGTGGACGAATGTACACTGAAGGGCCCTGGGATGAGTGTGCACGTGCTGTGGTGAGCGGGTGTGTGCTTCAAGGCCCTGGAGCAGGTGTGTGCGTGCTGTGTGGATGAATGTGCGCCACAGGGCCCAGAGCGACTGTGCACGTGCTGTGTGGACGAGTGAGCGCCGCAGGGCCCCGGAGCGTCCACAACAGATGGGAAAGGGCCTGCGTTCTCATTTCGTCCAGACCTAGGGAGACCGGTTTATCCAAGGCCATAGAACCAGCTGGAGAGTTGGGATTTGCGTTCAAGAATAATTGTGTCTTGGGGGCTCAGTACTTTGCCTCGTGAAAATGTGAGTGTTTGTGTCGCACCCCTGTTGGGGGAGAGTGCGGTGGGCGGTGCTAGTCATCTACACGTTTCACAGGCTCCCCGCGCGGTTCTTCTGCAGAGTAAACTCTGAGAATTATTCTTAACAGTGATTGAAAGTTTCTGAACATGTCATTTTAGGAAAATTAATGTGATGTCACTTTGTGGGGGAAATGGAAGGCAGGGAGAGGCAAAGAGATGGTTAGAGCACTAGAATAATGCAGGTGTGAGCAAGAGTGACTTCAGTTAGTGGTTGGCAGTGAGCTCAGAAAGGAAGCGACATTTTGAGACACCTTTACTGGAAAGATCAGGGCCTGGTAACCAGAAAAAGGACGAGGAGAGGGAGAACACAGAGTTAATGCAGAATTTTAAGGTTAGGGGAGCACTTTTCAATCTTTTTTTTTTTTTTTTTTTTTGCAAGCCTACACTTACCAAGTATTAGAGTACCACTCGGGATAAAGGTGCGTGTTTGTCGATGAAAATGCGTTTTGGTGAGAGAATTAACACATGGTGGGAAAAACAGGAAAACACTGCAAGGAGGAAAGACGCTGGGCTACCGTGAGTGGGTGAAATGTCTGTGTGCTGTGGGGCCCAGTAGCACAGCCGATGGGATTTCCCCCGTGCTGCATTCCGAGTGAGCTCAGCACACACTTCACGTCATTTGGATTATTTAATTTTAGCCTCTTTATCCGACATTTAGTGCTCACATCTGTAATTTTGCACGCAATCGAGATTTCAAGGGTAAAAGCAATTCCTGGGTTTGGTGGCTCCCCGGGGCTCCAATATTTCAAAACACCCCAACTCCTGAGTTCTTCTGCTTAGGCTTAATCTTCATTACAGTTAAAATAATAACGTATTTTTCTGTGTTTTATTAAGATGTAGTTTAACTGTGAGTGTGTGGATTTGAAGAACACGGAAAGCATTTGGTGTACAAAGCATGATGTATATGAAAGAGAGTTTAAAATATGCTCTTTATGACATGAAAGGGTGACCAGGATGTTTCGTGTCTTTTTTGTTTTTTTTGTAACAAACTTGACTTTCCAACATTCAACATCTCTCGGGGGAGTAGCTGGATAGGTCCCGAACGTATTCTCTGGATGGATTTTGTGAAGAACAGGCACGGCAGGCTACCCAGGCAGTGAAACAGCTTGAGGATATCAGAGAGAAGGCTATTTGCGAAATGAAACGTACATTTTTAAAGGTAATTCTTTCATTCTCTCCTCTCTCTCTGTCAGCCTGTAACGTACTGACCTACTGATCGAAGCAGCGTCTCCCGGTTGCGTGCCTGGAGGCGGAGTTAGAAATGGGCAGGCGGAGGGACAAAGGTGGTTCCTTAGGCCAAGCAGCTAATGCCGCATGGTCACCGGGCACGGGACACTTTGCAGGGGCCGTGTGGGGTGCAGGTGTACGCGCGTGCAGGTATATTCCCCCCCCCCCCCCCCACCTTGTGAAAGTTCGTTTACACCACTTTGCTTCACAGCAGGTGTATATGCATAGCTGGTTTGTTAGCTGAAATCCAGAGAGGATGTTGCTTTTACAAAAAAAGGCCAGAAGCACAGAGAACCCTCCGCGTCTATTACAGCGGTGGTTACGGGGCAGCAGGGCTCCGGCCCAGCTCCTTCCCCGGGCCCCGCGTGGCTTCCCTTTGGCCGGGGCTTCGAGAGCGGAGGCGTCTCTGAGCGCCAGTTAGTTTTGTGCAGCTGTCAGCAAAGCCTTTTGGGGTGTGGGAAGGCTCAAAAAATTTCCATATAAATTAATGGTAATGGCTTCTTGGCTTTATGCTGCTGCGGCTTTTGGAAGGTTTCGTAGCAATTCTACCTTTGGAGAGTGGGGGAAGCCTGCATAAGAGTGTGTGTGTGTGTGTGTGTGTGTGTGTGTGTGTGCGCGCGTAAATGCACACGTATGGATGTTTACGTGTATACCTTCAAGATACTTAAAATCTGACCCGACCTGGCATATATAGGGAAATACGATTTGTTACAAAGTTCAGTGTTTATAAGACAAAAACTCATTGCTCAAGAGAAACATAACCAGATGAGACAAAACTTGCCTGAGGATTTTATGAAAAGGACTCAATAATTCAATGAGCAGTGTCCTCAGAACATTGTTGTCTGAGATGCTGTGACTCACTTGACAGGATTATTTTACGGAGTTTCCCCGGTCGGGGAATGACAGTGCGTGGAAGTGTCATTCACAGACGCCCTTGGATGAGGGACTGATGCCGTGTCGTCTGGTTACAGGCTGGCGGCCTCTCTCCGCTGCTTTGGCCGAGTCCAGGCGCACAGCGGAGGCTCTCGGGGGGAGAGGTGGACCGGGTCCCCCTCGGTTTTCAGACAGAGTTTCTCTGAATTAACTTCTGGTGGAGACTGGGTAGCAGTGAGTTCAAGCCTTCGCCTGTTGACAAGAAGATGCAGTGCGGCTGTTTTTCATCAATGGAACAAGGACTCTCCTTCCTCATCTGGTTCCTCAGTCACCCTAACTTCCTGAAGCCCAGTCGTGTCCCAGGCAGACTCCGGAACACTGGCCAAGGGATTAACGGCATCTGTCTTGCGACCCTGGTTACGGATTACTCACAGTCTGGTTTCTCCCATTCAGCTTCATCAGGGTCTCATCATAAATATTTGTTAAGAGGTTTCCATTTAAGTTGTGATAGGCAACAAGTCCTCCCTCCCTACAGAAACTAGTTTGATTTGGTTTATATGACTTATAACTGAAATGTTTAGACTTTTGTTCAAGTTTTTATTTAATTCTCGTTCGTTAACATATAGTAAAAATTGGTTTCAGGTGTAGAATTTGGTTATTCATCTCTTACATACAACACCCAGTGCTCATCACAGCAAGTGCCCTCCTTAATGCCCATCGCCCCCACCTCCCTCCATCAACCCTCAGATTGTTCTCTATAGTTAAGGCTCTTATGGTTTCTCTCTCTCTCTCTCTCTCTCTCTCTCCCTCCCTCCCTCCCTCCCTCCCTCCCTTTATTTTTCCTTCCCCTATGTCCACCTGTTCACTTTTTTAAAAAATTTTTAATGTTTATTATTTATTTTTGAGAGACAGAATGTGAGTGGGGAGGGGCAGAGAGCAAGGGAGACACAGAATCCAAAGCAGGCTCCAGGCTCCGAGCTGTCAGCACAGAGCCCGATGTCGGGCTCAAACCCACGAACCACAAGATCATGACCTGAACCAAAGTTGGATGCTTAACTGAGCCACCCAGGTGCCCCCCCATCTGTTTTGTTTCCTAAATTCCACAAATGAGTGAAATCATATGGTATTTGTCTTTCTCTGACTCACTTACTTTGCTTAGCATGATATACTCTAGCTCTATGCACATCATTGCAAATGGCAAGATTTCATTCTCTCTCTTCCCCCTTCCCCCTCCTTCCTTCCCTCCCTTTCCCCTCCTTCTTCCTCTCCCTCCCCCCTTCCCCTCCCTCTGCCCACTCCTGCATGCTCACTCTCTGCCTCTCTCTCTCAAAAAAAAAAAAGTTGCTACAGCTGAGGTCAGAAAGGTTGCTGCCTGTGTTCTCTAGGATTTTGATGGTTTCCTGCCTTACATTTAGGTTTTTCATCCATTTTGAATTCATTTTTGTGTCTGGTGTAAGAAAGTGCTCCAGTTTCATTCTTAGGTGGTCACTATCCAGTTTTCCCAACACCATTTGTTGAAGAGACTGTCCTTTTTCCACTGCATGTACTTTCCTGCTTCGTCAAAGATTACTTGGCCACACGTTTGTGGTCTATTTCTGGGTTCTGTCTTCTGTTCCATTGATCTGTGTCTGTTTTTGTGTTAGTACCATATTGTCTTATTGGTTACAGCTTTGTAACACAGCTTGAAGTCCAGGATCGTGATGCCTCCTGCTTTGGTTTTCTTTCTCAGTATTACTTTGGCTATTTGGAGTCTTTTCTGGTTCCATAAAAATTTTCAGATTGTTCTAGCTCTGTGAACAATGCTAGTGGCATTGTGATGGTGATTGCATTAAAGATATACATTGGTTTGGGTAGTACAGACATTTTAACGATGTCCGTTCTTCCAATCTGTGAACACGGAATGTTTCTCCTTTTTTTGCAACGTCTTCGGTTTCTTTCATAAGTGTTCTATAGTTTTCAGGGTGCAAATCTTTTATCTCTTCAGTTAAGTTTATTCCTAGGTATTTTGTGGGTTTTGGTGCCATTGTAAATGGGACTGGTTTCTGAATTTCTCTGTCTGCTGTTTCATTATTGTATAGAAGTGAAACAGATTTCTGAACATTGAGTTCGTATCCTGCGACTTTGCTGAATTCATGTGTTCTAGCAGTTTTTTGGTTGAGTCTTTCAAGTTTTCTACAGAGTATCATGTTGTCTGCAAATAGTCAACGTTTGACTTCTTCCTTGATGATTTGGTAGTCTTTTATTTCTTTTTGTTGTCTGATTTCTGAGGCTAAGATTTCTAGTACTATGTTAGATAGTATTGGTGAGAGTGGACATCTGTGTCTTGTTCCTGACTGTAGAGGAAAAGCTCTCTGTTTTCCCCCATTGAGGATGATATTAGCTGTGGGTCTTCCATATATGACCTTTATGATGTTGAGGTATGTTCCATCTATACTTTGTTGAGAGTTTTTATCATGAAAGGATGCTGTATTTTGTCAAATGCTTTTTCTGCATCTATTGAGAGGATCATATGGTTCTTATCCTTTTATTAACAGGGTATATCAGGTTAATTGATACGCGATTAGTGAACCGACCCTGTAGCCCAGGAATGAATCCCGCTTGATCATGAGGAATACTTCTTTTAATGTACTGTTGGATTCGATTTGCTAGTATCTTGTAGAGAATTTTTGCATCTGTGTTCATCACCTGTTCATTCTCCTTTGTCGTGGGGTCTTTGCTTTTGGAATCAAGGCAATGCTGGCCTTGTAGAATGAGTTTGGAAGTTTTCCTTCCATTTATATTTTTTTGGAACAGCTTGAGAAGAATAGGTAGTAACTCCTTTAAATATCTGGTAGAATTCCCCTGAGAAGCCATCTGGCCTTGCACTCTTGTTTGTTGGGAGAGTTTTGATTACCGATTCGATTTCTTTGCTGGTTATGGGTCTGTTTAAATTTTCTATTTCTTCCTGTTTCAGTTTTGGTAGTTTGTATATTTCTAGGAATTTGCCCATTTCTTCCAGATTGCCCCGTTTGTTGGCATGTATATATATTTTTTTAATTTTTTATTTTTATTTATTTGTTTTTAATAATTTTTTTTAACGTTTATTTATTTTTGAGACAGAGAGAGACAAAGCATGAGTGGGGGAGGGGCAGAGAGAGAGGGAGACACAGAATCGGAAGCAGCCTCCAGGCTCCGGGCCGTCAGCCCAGAGCCCGACGCGGGGCTCGAACTCACAGACCGCGAGATCGTGACCTGAGCTGAAGTCGGACGCTTAACCGACTGAGCCACCCAGGCGCCCCAAATTTTTTAAAGTTTATTTATTTTGAGAGAGAGAAAGCTCACAAGCGGGGTAGGGACAGAGAGAGACAGAAAGAGAGTTCCAAGCAGACCCTGTGCTGTCAGCACAAAGCCCTGTCTGGGGCTTGAACTCACAAACCATGAGGTCATGACCTGAGCTGAGCTTAAAGTCTAATGCTTAACCAGCTGAGCCACCCAGGCACCCCTTGGCATGTAATTTTTAATAATAGTCTCTTATAATTGTTTATATTTCTGTGGTGTTGGTTGTGATCTATCCTCCTTCATTTGTGATGTTATTTGGGTCCTTTCTCTTTACTTTTCGCTGAGTATGGCTAGAGGTTTATCAATTTTATTAATTCTTTTGAAGAACCAGCTCTTAGTTTTGTTGATCTGTTCTGTTTTTTTGTTTGTCTACATCATTTATTTCTGCTCTAGTCTTTATTATTTCCTTTCTTCTGCTGGCCTTAGGCTTGATTTGCTATTCTTTTCTAGCTCCTTTGAGGTGTAAGGTTAGGTTATGTATTTGGGACCTTTCTTCCTTCTTTTGTTAAAATTTTTTTTAATGTTTACTTTTTGAGAGCAAGAGAGAGAAAGCGAGTGCAAGCAAGCGGGGGAGGGGCAGAGAGAGAGAGAGAGAGAGAGAGAGAGAGAGAGAGCGAGCGAGACAGAAGATCCAAAGCATGCTCTGTGCTATTAGCACAGAGCCTGACGAGGGGCCCGAACCCACGAACCGTGAGATCATGACCTGAGTTGACATCAGACGCCTAACTGACTGAGCCACCCAGGTGCCCCCTTTCTTCCTTCTTGAGGTAGGCCTGTATTGCAGTATACTTCCCTCTTAGGACTGCCTTTGCTGCATCCCACAGGTTTTAGACTGTTGTGTTTTCATATCCATTTGCTTCCATGTACTTTAGTTCTTTAATTTCTTGGTTAATCAGTTCATTCTTTAGTAGGATGTTCTTTAATCTCCATGTGTTTGTGGTTATCCGAATTTTTTCTTGGGGTTGACTTCAAGTTTCATAGTGTTGTGGTGTGAAAATATGCATGGTATGATCTCAATCTTTTTGTACTGTTGAGGCCTCATATTTGATCTGTTCTGAAGAATGTTCCATGTGCATTCAAAAAGAATGTGTATTCTGCTGTTTTAAGATGAAATATTCTGAATATATCCATTAAGTCCATCTGGTCCAGTGTGTCATTCAAAACCACTGTTGCCTTGTTGATTTTCTGCTTAGATGTCGTGTCCATTGCTGTTAGTCGGCTGTTAAAGTCCCCTACTATTATTGTATTATTATCAGTGAATTCCTTTATGTTTGTGATGAATTGATTTATATATTTGAGTGTCCCCAAGTTTGGGAATAAAAGTTTGTAATTGTTAGATCTTGATGTATAGACCTCTTAATTATGATATAACGGCCTTCTTCATCTCTTCTTACAGTCTTTGGTTTAAAAATCTAGTTTGTCTGATACAAGTATGGCTACTCCAGCTTTCTTTTGACTTCCATTAGCACGATAGATGGTTCTCCATTTCCTCACTTTCAATCTACAGGTGTCTTTAGATCTAAAATGAGTCTCCTGTGGGCAGCATATAGATGGGTCTTGTTTTTTTGTTTTTTTTTTTTATCCATTCTGATGCCCTATATCATTTGATTGGAACATTTAGGCCATTTACATTCAGAGTGATTATTGATAGATATGAGTTTGGTGCTATTGTGTTATCTGTAAAGTTGGTGTTTCTGGTGATATTCTCCGTTCCTTTCTAGTCTTTGTCACTTTTGGTCTTTTTTCTCCCACTCCTAAGAGTCCCCCTTTAATATTTCTTGCAGGGCTGGTTTAGTGGTCACAGACTCCTTTAGTTTTTGTTTGTCTGGGAGACTCTTTCTGTCTCCTTCTGTTCTGAGTGACAGCCTTGCTGGATATAGTATTCTTGGCTGCATATTTTCCCCCTTGAGTACGTTGAATGTATCCTGCCACTCCCTTCTGGCCTGCCAAGTTTCTGTGGACAGATCTGCTGCGAACCTGATCTGTCCTCCCTTGTAGGTTAAGGACTTTTTTCCCTTGCTGCTTTCAGAATTCTTGCCTTGTCTGTGTGTTCTGTGAATCTGCCTATGATATCTTGGCAGTGGCTGGCTTTTGTTGAATTTGGTGGGAGTTTTCTGTGCTTCTTGGACTTCAGTGGCTGTTTCATTCCCCGGATTGAGGAAGTTCTCAGCTATAGTTTGCTCAAATAAACCCTCCGCCTCTTTTTCTCTCTCTTCTTTTGGGACTCCTATGATACAAGTGTTTCTGTGCTTTTTCCCTAAGTCTGTATTTGTGATCCAGTGCCTTTCTTTCCCTCTTCTTTTCTGAGTCATTAGTTTCCATAGTTTTCCCTTCCATGTCACCAGTTCATCCCTGTGCTGTGTCCGTCCTCACTGGCATTGCATTCAGTTGGGCTTGCAACTCAGTTACAGCATTTTTAATTTTGGCCTGACTGGGTTTTAGTTCTTTTATCTCTGCAGTAAGGGATTCTCTGGTGTCTTCTGTGCATTTTTCAAGCCCAGCTAGTATCCTTATAATTGTTTAATTCTAGTTCAGACATCTTAACTTATGTCTGTGTTAATTAAAACCCTATCGGTTACTTTTTCCTGTTCTTCCTTTTGGGGTAAATTCCTCCGTCTGGTCATTGTGTCTACATCACTGTTTTTTGGTGTGTGATTGTTAGGAAAGCCTGAGAGTGATGGCTATATTAAGAAGAGGTCCATGGGGCGCCTGGGTGGCTCAGTCGGTTAAGCGGCCGACTTCGGCTCAGGTCATGATCTCGCGGCCCGTGAGTTCGAGCCCCGCGTCGGGCTCTGTGCTGACAGCTCAGAGCCTGGAGCCTGCTTCAGATTCTGTGTCTCCCTCTCTCTGACCCTCCCCCGTTCATGCTGTCTCTCTCTGTCTCAAAAATAAATAAACGTTAAAAAAAATTAAAAAAAAAAAAAAGAGGTCCAGAAAAGAAGGGGTGAGGCAGCCCCTCTGCACTCTGCTGTCGTGTTCTGGCTGCTCCTGCCCTCAGGCCAGTCCTTTGCACGGTTTCTCCTTGCCTGCATGGGGGGTGTTTGGACCTTGTCCTCTCACCGTACGGCAAGTTTTAACGAGATGTGTTTTGGTCTGCTCGTTAATAGAAGCTAGATCAAAAGAAAAAGAAAAAAGAAGCTAGATCCTGTTTGCCCTAGAGACGAAATTTGCAGCCTCTTTGATGAGTAGACTTGATGCGTGGGGGAGGTCTGTGCTGGTCTTCTCGGTGAGGGGCCTGCAGCGCTGACTCTCAGGCGGACTTGCCCGAGCGAAGATGCACCTGCAGGGCGCAGGGGCACGGGCGGTGTAGGTGGCTCCTGTCTCCACTGGGGGGTGCTGTGTTCACTGAAGTTCATCAGTGCTGGTGGGCTGGAGCTGTGGCAGTGGCAAAATGGTGTCCCCCCCCACTCATGTCCCCAGAGTGGCGAGTTCGCACCTGTCACTTTTCAGGAAAAGCAAACAATCACCCCTCTTGTGTCCCCAGCTTCCGTCAGATCCCTGCCTTCGCCCTGTCTGCGTCCGAGCTGTGTGCCAGGCGGCACAGTACTCCTGTGTGTTATCTGAGGCACGTGGCTGGGTGTCAGAACTCCACATTTTAAGGTCCCACGTGGCACAGACCCCCGCTGATCCTCTGGAGGAGGGTCTCACTGTGCTTTTGCCATTTGCCGTTTGCCAAGGAACCTTTTATTTAGATTTGACTCTCCCCCGTTGGCAGCTCTTAGCGTACTTGAGGAGGGTCCCTCTATGCAGGAACGCTTAGGTAATCATCAGTATGTACTTCCCGTTGGACTTCCATAAACTCGTCCGCTTGTAAGGGACACCCTGAACTTCATAGGCCTCTTTTGGTCTGCTCTTCAAATACAGTGCAAACATAAAGTTTTTTGAAAGTTGTCCTAATAACGTTGAGTTGTAGTGTTATTTAGACTAATGAAAATACTATACATTAGAAATCGTGCTGTATTAACATAGAAAGTTGTCACTTGTTTCTCCATTGTTTATTGAATTGTAGGTGGCAGAAAAGAAAGAAATTAAAGAATATTTTGAGTCAAACCTCTCTGAAGACTATACAACACATTTCAAGCTGCCTGAATATCGACGTTTATTAGAAACAATTTTGAGGTTTCTGATGCTGGTTGACTACATATTTCAGGAACTCATCCGTCAACTGATGAACACTGCCGTCACACTGCTTTTGGAATTATTTAATAATTCTGCTAGAGTGCCATTTTCAAGGGAAAGAAAGAATGAAAATCTCATCAAGTAAATCACACTTTTTTGGCTTGTAAAAAGAATTTATGATCATAATGTAATATGTTGCCACTTACGGAGGAGATATCCAATAACTTAAGCTAGAATTTGAAAATTCTCCTTGTAAATTATATGTACTCAGTTTTTGCAATATTCTGAACTTCTTATCTGGTAATACCTTCCTTAATACTGTCCACGAAATTTAAGAAAATTTCCCTTTTCCCCTTTCCACCCCCAAATTCTGCATAGGTTAGGTTGCCCTTTGAGATACATGATGTCCAGTGAAATTTGAAATTCAGATTAACAATGAATAATATTTTAGTATAGTATGTCCCAATATTACCTAAATTATTGTTTATCTTGGAACTCAAATTTAATTTGGTGTTCTTTATTTTTAATTTGTTAAACCTGGCAATCCTATGCGTAGGTATACTGTATCTTCAAAGTTCAGAACTAGCCCTTAAAGATGTGTGAGGCTGATTCTGGAAGTAGCCACAAGGTTCATTTGGAATTTGGGTCAATTCCAACTATCTATGGAAAACAAAATGTTTTTAGCTTCTATTTAAATACTATTGTTAAAACATTTTTCTTATTTTCCGCAACTGGATCTATCACTGTGCCTTGTGAGCCATGGAATATGAACTGAGACTGTAGATACTTTATGTTCAAACCGTCAAAATTTAGCAGTATTATTTTAAGTCAAATCAGAGTTTTAGTATCATAACTGGAGAGTGAAAAATATATCAATTCATAAAATTTTGAAGAATTTTAAATATGTTATTTCTCTAATTTATTATTGGATCCAGCAGAGCTTAAGTCATTGATCTAAAGCCTCATAAGTGCTTTGAGTCAGTGCCAGGACTTTAACCTATATAAGAGCACTATTTAGTAATAGCGCATTATAACTTTATTTCTCCTAAAACCACAAGTATGTGTGTATGTGTGTGTTTGTGTGTTTAGGAGAAGTTTTTAATTTGGAACTTCCTTCCTTCCTTCCTTCCTTCCTTATTTATATTTTAGTGTTTATTTTTGAGAGAGAGAGAGCACAAGCAGGGAGAGGGGGACAGAGGATCCAAAGAGAGCTCTGTGCTGACAGCAGACAGCCCAATGTGGGGCTCAAATTCATGAGTCACGAGATCATGACCTGAGCCAAAGTCAGACACTTAACCGACTGAGCCACCCAGGCGCCTGAACATAATTTTTTAAAATATATATTTATTATTATATTAAATTGGTCATATACTAGAAAATATTGAAAACAAAAATTCCCCTAATTCCATCGCTTAAAGACAATGTCTTATTGTTTTGGTACAGTTTCTTCTAAACTTTTCCCATGTATTTTTCCATGGTACTATTTCATAGCTTATTTTAAAAATACAACATGCCTTGTATACTTTTTTTTTAAGGTTACAGGAGAAATACTTGTGTATTTCAGTGTATGTATTTTTGGAATCATACCACCTGGGTTAATCCCTGTTTCATCTCTGACATGTGTGACTTAGGTTAGCTAGGAGACTAACAGAGGTTACATAAATTCTTTAAACCTCAGTTTCCTCATCTATAAACTAGAGATAACAATAATACCTATATCATTAGGTTCTTTGAGAATAAACAGATTAAATGCCTGCTAAGTAGGTGCTACCATTACTGAATCTGTTCCCACTGACCTCCTTAACAGTATTGGTTTGTATTTCCATAATGACTGATGATATTGTGCATCCTTTGATATTATTGGCTATCTGTAGATCTTCTCAGACAAAATGTCTGTTCAAGTCCTTTGTCCATTTTTATTTTTATTTATTTTTTAATGTTTATTTTTGAGAGAGTGCAAGCAGAGGCAGGGCAGAGAGAGACGGGAACAGAGGATCCAAGTGGGCTCTGTGCCCACTTGTGGAGAGCTTGATGTGGGGCTTGAACTCATAAACTGCGAGATCATGACCTGAGCTGAAATCAAGAGTCAGACACTTAACTGACTGAGCCACCCAGGTGCCCCCGTCCATTTTTAAATTATGTTGTCTTGGGGGACCCTGAATAGCTCAGTCGGTTAAGCATCCGACTTCGGCTCAGGCCATGATCTCACAGTTTACAGATTCGAGCCCTGCATCGGGCTCTGCTGACAGCTCGGAGCCTGGAGCCTGCTTCGGATTCTGTGTCTCCCTCTCTCTCTGCCCCTCCCCCATTCATGCTCTATGTCTCTCTATCTCAAAAATAAACATTTAAAAAAACTGTATTGTCTTTATTGTTAAGTTATAAAGAATTTTAAAAATATATTTTGGGTACAAGAGCCTTATTATCATCAAATAATTACTTGCAAAAATTTTCTTTCATTCTATATATCATCTTTTCACTTTCTTGATAGTATCCTTTCAAACACAAACGTATTTTGAAAAAGGCCAATTCTGGGGCGCCTGGGTGGCGCAGTCGGTTAAGCGTCCGACTTCAGCCAGGTCACAATGTCGCGGTCCATGAGTTCGAGCCCTGCGTCAGGCTCTGGGCTGATGGCTCGGAGCCTGGAGCCTGTTTCCAATTCTGTGTCTCCCTCTCTCTCTGCCCCTCCCCCGTTCATGCTCTGTCTCTCTCTGTCCCCAAAATAAATAAACGTTAAAAAGAAAAAAAAAAGAAAAAGGCCAATTTATTTTTTCTTTGGTTGTACTATTTTTTAAAAATTTTTTAACGTTTATTTATTTTTGAGAGAGTGACAGAGCACGAGTCGGGGAGGGACAGAGAGAGGAGAGGGAGACACAGAATCCAAAGCAGGCTCCAGGCTCTGAGCTGTCAGCACAGACCCCAACACAAGGCCCAAACCCACGAACTGTGAGATTATGACCTGAGCTGAAGTTGGACACTTAACCGACTGAGCCACCCAGGCGCCCCTCCTTGATTGTACTTTAACTGTTATATAAAAGAAATCATTTCCCAATCCAAGATCATGAAGATTTATACCTTTATATTCTCCTAAGATTTTTAATTTTAGCTGCTGCATTTAGGTCTTTGATCCATTTTGTTTTAATTTTTGTATACAGTCTGAGATAAGGGTATAAATTCATTCTTTCCCGTATGGATATCCAACTGTCCCAGCACTGTTTCTCAGAAAGACTATTCTTTCTCCACTGAATTGTGTTGGCATCCTGTTGACAATCAGTTGACGATAGATGTATGGATTTATATATGGACTGTAAATTTTGTTCAGGTGATCTCTATGTCAGTACCACAGTCTTGATTACTGTAGCTTTGTAGTAAGTTTTGAAATTGGAAAGTGTGAATTTTATAACACTGTTGCTTTTCAACATTGTTTGGACTATTCTGGGTCCCTTGCATTTACTGTGAACTGTAGAGTAAGATTGCCAATTTCTATCTAAAACAAAAACAACAACTGGAATTTATGTAAGGATTGCGCTGAATCTTTAGATAAATATGGGGAGCATTTTTATTTTAACAGTATAAAGTTTTCCAGTCCATGGATGTGAGATTGTCTTTGCATTTATATGGGTAGTCTAATTTCTTTCAGTAGTCTTTTACGGTTTTCAGTGTATGTGTCACACTTCTTTTGTTATGTTTATTTTGAAGTATTTCATTTTTTTGATGCTATTGTAAACACCATTTTTTAAGTTTTATTTTGGATTATTAATTGCTAACGTATTGAAATATAGCTGATTTTTGTATATTGATCTTGTATCCAGCAACCTTGCTCAACTTGTTTATTAGTGCTAATGGTGTGTGTGTGTGTTAACTCCTTAAGATTTCCTATACAGGATTGTGACACCTGTAAATAGAGATCATTTTACTTCTTTTTTTCCCAGTCTGATATCTTTTATTACTTTTTGTTGCCTGATTGCCCTGGCTAGAATCTTCAATACAACGTTATTAGAAGTGGCAACAGTGAACATTCCTGTTTTATTCCTTGTCTCAAGAGGGAAACTTTAAGTCTTTTATCATTAAGTATGATGTTAACTGTGGGGTTTTTGCAAGTGTTTCTTATCAGGTCGAGGAAGTTCCCCTCTATTGTTAGTTTGTTTAATGTTTTTGCATGAAATGTTGGATTTTGTTAAATGCTATTTTTCTGTGTCAGTTGATCATGTGTTTTTTACTTTATGCTGCCAATATGGTATACTACATTATGTTACATATATACATTTTTGTATGTTGAACCAACCTTGCATTTTTGGGATAGTTTCCACTCAATTATGATATATAATCCTTTGTATAGGCAGCTAGATTGAGTTTGCTAATATTTTGTTAAGGATTTGTGTGTCTCTGTTCATAAAGGTATTAGTCTGTAGTTTTCTTATGATGTCTGTGTCTGGTTCTGGTTCCAGGAAAATTCTGGGCTCATAGAATGAACTGGTATAATTTCTTTCTCAAGTATTTGACAGACTTCACAAGGAAACCTGTCTGGGCCCAGGGCGTTCTATTTTGAAAGCTTACAAATTATTTGTTCAGTTTCTTTAATAGATGTCCTATTCAGATTATCTGTTTCTCTGATTTTTATGAGGGGATGTGGAAAGATTTTTAAAAAAGTTCTGTGCCATTCTCTTGCTGCCAGAAGCTCCTAATAGTTTTATTTTCTGCCCTTTTCACCTTAAATTGAGATGCCTATCTTATTATGGTTTGATATTGCTTTTTAACTTAATCCGATAGTTTCTGTCTTTTAATTAGGAAATTAAACCTATTTAGATTTAGTAACTGGTATGCTTTGCTTTTGCACCTCCCATTTCATTTATGCTTATTATTTATTTTACTTTGGTTTTTTTCTCTTTCCTTTTCTGTTTTCTTATTTTTCTTGATTCACTCAGATGGCTCTTAATTCCCTATGCCTCCTTCTTACCTCCTTGTTTTAGTGTTTCTTATGCTTTGCAGTGTGTTTACGTATTCTCCATCTTCCTAATAATTATTATTTAAATTCTATTTTTGTTAGCTTATATCTGTAAATCTTTACTTTTCCATAAAAATGCTTCACTTATTAAAGCTTATTTTTAGACAGAGGGAGAAGGAGCACATGCACGTACATGCACACGAGCAGGGGAAGGGCAGAGAGGGAGGGACAAGAATCCCAAGCAGTTTCCATGCTTTCAGCGCAGAGAGACTTTCTGTCTATGGATTTACCTATTCTAGGTACCATTTGGTGGTACCTCTACCATTTGGTGGAGTTCTACGATATTTGTTCATTGTTTCTGGCTTATTTCTCTTAGCATAATGTTTTCAAGGTTCATCCATGTTGTGACACGTATGAGAATTTCCTTTTTAAGGCTAGATAATGATTGTATGTGTATACTAGATTTTATTTATCTGTTCATCTGTCGATAGACATTTGGGTCATTTTCACCTTTTGGCTATCGTGAATGATGTTGCTATAAACATTGACGTGTAAATATCTGTTTGAATCACTGTTTTCAGTTCTTTCGTTTATATGCCCTGAGGTGGCGTTGCTGGATCACCTGGTAATTCCACAGGTAACTTTCTGAGGAATTTCCCTGGTATTTTCCACAGTAACTGCCCTATTTTAATTCCCACCAGGAAGCACCAGGATTCTAATGCTCACCAACACTACTTTCCTCTTTTAGAGAATAGTAGCCATCCTGTTTGGTGTAAAGTTACATCTCATTGTGGTCTTGATTTGTATTTCCCTAATGATGAGTGATGCTAAACATGTTTTCATGTACTAATTGACCATCTGTATATCTTCTTTGGGGGAATGTCTAATTATTCATGTGTTCTGGATATTAGTAAGATATCAAAGTTTAGAAAGACTTTTTTTTCTTATTTCTTAATCTAGACTGTACAAGAATATCTTTACTTTCCCTGGGAAGATAACAAATGATGGTGAAGAATTTGTTGGTAATTCAAATTTACGTGCCACTTCTGTTTTAAAGTCAGAAGTGAAAATGGAAGCAGATATTAATGAGGTAAGTGGTCTTTGAAAAATATAAGCACAGATTTTTAATGTAAAATGAATAAGTTTTGTAATTAAAAATGTGATTTATGATTATTCACAATTGTTTGCGCACCACACACACATACACGTCCCTCCCACTGTAGAAAGCTGTAATGACACTTATCTCAGTTGGTTCATTTGTTCATGCATTATTGAGTACTTATTATACACCGGTCACTGGGCTCGGCTCTGAAATTTCACCAGCGGGTGGAACGAATTCCCTGATCTCTTGGAGCTTATATTCTGCACCAGGAGAGACAGGGACTGAAGTGATGAGTGCAGTGAGGAAACACAAAGGTAGATAAGGGAATGCGGAGTGCTGCCGTATGCTGGCTTTCACACGGGACTGGTGCGGGAGGGCCACCCTATCTAAAGTAGCAGTTACCCCCTCCGCCCCCACTATTGTCTACCTTTGACTCTTTACCATTCTACAGAAAACAGCAAATAACAAAAACATTTTTTGTTGTTAACTCAAAAATGACACAAGCCAAATTATAAAACCTCTTAACAGAATCCTAGAAAAACTTACACTAGGAAATCTTTTTTTTTTTTAATGTTTATTTATTTTGAGAGGGAGAGAGAGTGCATGTGAGTGGGGGAGGGGCAGAGAGAGAAGGAGAGCAAGAATCCTAAGCAGGATCCATGCTGTTGGCACAGAGCCTGATGCAGGGCTCGATCTTACGAACCATGAAATCGTGACCTGAGCCCAAATCAAGAGTTAGATGCCTGCCTGACTGAACCACCCAGGTGCCCCGGGAAATCTTTTCTTGACATGAGGAATTGTATCCTGCCCCCGACAATATTTTCTCGGGATTCAACTTTATACAGTAGATACTTTTCCTGCTTTGCAAAAGCAGCATTTTTATGAGATAGCACTGTATAATATGTATGTTTTACATATTTTTAAATATTTTAGGTAGATTTGGTAACAAGGGAAAATGTTCACGTTTTAAATTTCAGTTTGTATTTCTCCTATTAGTAGCTTAATTCTGTATTTTTAAAAATACGTTATTGGAGGGGCGGCTGAGTGGCTCTGTCGGTTGGGCGTTCGACTTCGGCCCAGGTCATGATCTCACGGTTCGTGAGCTCAAGCCCCGGGTCAGGCTCTGTGCTGACAGCTCGGAGCCTGGAGCCTGCTTCGGATTCTGTGTCTCCCTCTGTCTGTCCCTCCGCTGTTTGCACTCTGTCTGTCACATTGTCTCAAAAAGAAATAAATGTTAAAAAAAATTTTTTTTTAAATATGTTATTGTAGACTCATATTTTGCCTTCTATGTTTTTTGTCCATTTATCTGCTGAATAGATTTTTCTATTATTTTGTAGGAATTCTTCGTATTTATATTGCAATTATCTTTTCTGCTAGATGGCTTGCTACTTTTATTCCCTCGTGGTAATTTTTATCAATAATTCTTCATCTCAGTGTAGTGGAATTTATCAATCCTTTTATTTGTGTTAGTGTCTGAGATTAAATTTACCATCCTGAGTCATAAATATATTTTCCTTTATTTTCTCATAGAAGCTTTAGAGTCTGGCCTTCACATGTGTCTTTAATGTGTCTGTGTGTAGTGTAGGCTGGGGTCCATTTTCAGGTATTTCTGTGTGAGTAGCCATTGCCCAGACGTAGTTTCTTTACATCCTTTCCCTGCTGATCTGCACTGGAAGCTCTTTCTTTATCATTTACCATCTGATTCCCGTATGTGGGTCTTCTGTTCCCCAGCTGTTACTCTGTCCTGTTGATCTATTTGCCTCTCACTGTGCCGATCCCACACTGGATTAATGGTATATAGCTTTGAGATAAGTCTTCTTTTATTCTCAGCCATTTGCTCTTCTGTATACAGTTTAGATTCAAACCCTATTTGGATTTTGGTTGAAATTGCCTAGAAGATGGGGAGAGTTAATATTTTATGATATTGAATCTTCGCGACATGATTGTGCTATTTAAGTCTTCTTGAATTTTTTCAATGTCTTTTATAATTTCTCCATAAAAATCTTAGATTTTTTTTGTTAGATTTAACCTGTGAGCCTTGTAGCCCCAGCCTGTACTGGGAGTTGTTATTTTATTTATTTATTCATTTTTAATTTTTAATGTTTATTTATTTTTGAGAGAGAAACAGAGCATGAGCAGGAGACAGGCAGAGAGAGGTAGACACAGAAGCTGAAGCAGGTTCCAGACTCTGAGCTGTCAACACAGAGCCCGACGCGGGGCTCAAACTCACCGTGAGATCATGACCTGAGCCAAAGTCGGACGCTCAACCGACGGAGCCACCCAGGCGCCCCGAGAGTTGTTATTTTAGATGCTTCTACTAGTTCTTTATGAACACTTTAGAATAGAAATATTTTTAGATAAAAACACATGCACGGTTTTTTTAAATTTTTTTAATGTTTTTAAATTTATTTTTGAGAGAGAGAGAGAGAGACAGAGTGTGAGTGGGGAGGGGCAGAGAGAGAGGGAAACACAGAATCTGAAGCAAGCTCCAGGCTCTGAGCTGTCAGCACAGAGCCGGACGTGGGGCCTGAACTTGTGAACCACTTGGGACTCTCACTCCTTGTCTTGTTCTAAATTGTCCTTGTTCTAAATTGTCCTTGTTCTAAATTGCATTTCTCTGATGACAAATAATGTGGACCACCTTTTCATATACTTGTTTGTCACCTGTATACTTTTCTTTGTTGATGTGTCAGTTAAGGTCTTTGACTCATTTTTAATTGGGTTATGTGTTTTCTAACTGTTGAGTAGGAAGGGTTCTTTGCATATTTTAGAGAACAGACCTTTAGCAGCTATGTCTCTTGCAAATATTTTCTCCCATCCTGACTTGACTTCAAGTCTTGTGGCTTGACTTCACTCTCATAACTTTGGCTTGACTTCACTCTCATACCTTTGTATTTTGCCAAGAAGCTTTCTATTTTCTATTTATTTATTTATTTTGCAAGAGAGAGAGAACGGGCAAGGGAGGGGCAGACCCATGACTTCCACCTTACCACATGCTGGCAATATAGCCTTTAACAAATTAATACCAGCTTTTTTATATATAATAAGAGTAACCATTTCTGTCCAGGTTGCTGTGAAGATGAGGTGAGGGCAACTTGTTTACTCTAGCGCCTAGGACATGATAAGCACTCACCCAAGAGTAACTGTCCAATAATAGAGTGTGCTAGGAGTATACTGTATCAGGTGTACTCAAGCAGTGGACATAGATACAAGTATGCCGTATCGAATAGTAGTTGTACTACATGCATTTCAGGAATGATTCTACGCCAACTATTTGTAATACTGTAACATGAGAAAGTGTGTAGGGTTCAAGGTCCGGTCGTTACCAGGATTAGAGGTTATTTTCCAGAAGGAGCTATACAACGCATTATGTTTGTTTGAAATTGTCTTTGAACTTCTTGATTGTGATAAAACATACATAACATCCACTTGCCCGTTTCGAGCATATTTTACACGTGAAATTCAGTGGCGTTACCACACGCGCGGTGCTGTGCGCAGTCACCATTACCCACTCTGCAGCAGTGTGTCACCCCCCGAAACTCCCGCGTTTATTTGTGTACAACCTCTAAAGATTGCGTGTCCCCTTCGGCATCTGCTCAGGCTCTTCCTTAGCGGCTTCACAGGGTGCTGACGATGTTTGTTTACAGTGTCAACCGCCTTTATTCGTTATGGAGTAGTTGAGGTTCTGGCAGGTGAGTGAGACAACCACTCTGAGAAACCCTGGATGCCTCCAGAACAGCGGGCTGTGTGTGGGTAAGAGAGATGGATACATTAGTTGAGAACACCTGCCTAGACAGAGCCTACGAGCAAATACATTGTCTAAGAAAGGTGTTTTTCCGTGAAATAGTCTGGCTGTTTCTCAGTAGGGACGCGTACCTGTACCGGGATGTGCGTATTCTCAGTACATATCCTCTGTACCGGGATGCATATACTCCAGTAGGGACAGGTACCCGTACTAGGATGTGTACACTCCAGTAGGGACAGGTACCTGTACCTGGATGTGTATATTCCAGTGAAGAAGTCAGACCTGCAGCAGTGGTTTTGAAGGAGATTCCCGATTTCTAATTCTCAACTGTGAGTACACAGTAGACTCACTTGCACAGCTTTTAAATGATTCATATTCTTGGTATAAAATTGTTCAATCAATGTATTGTACACCTGAAACTAATATGACATTGTATGTTAATTATACTTTTAATTACAGAAAGATTCTTGGACCCTGCCGCAGACCTTTTAACTCAATCTCTGGGGATAGGGCCCAAGAATTTGCATTTTTAATTTTTTTTTTTTTACATTTATTTATTTTTTGAGAGACATAGAGAGACAGAGCACAAGTTGGGGAGGGTCAGAGAGAGAGGGAGACACAGAATCTGAAGCAGGCTCCAGGCTCGGAGCTATCAGCACAGAGCCCAGCACGGGGCTCGAACTCACAAACTGTGAGATCACGACCTGAGCCGAGGTCGGACACTTAACCGACTGAGCCACCCAGGCATCCCCAGGAATTCATATTTTTAAAAAAAAATTTTTTAATGTTTATTTATTTTTGAGACAGAGCATGAACGGGGGAGGGTCAGAGAGAGGGAGACACAGAATCCGAAGCAGGTTCCAGGCTCTGAGCTGTCAGCACAGAGCCTGACGCGGGGCTCGAACTCACGGACCGTGAGATCATGACCCGAGCCGAAGTCAGACGCTTAACCGACTGAGCCACCCAGGCGCCCCCAAGAATTTGTATTTTTAACAAGCTCCCAAGTGATCAATATGTAACCACTCTGGTGTTAATTTACACAGTCTTTTGGGGGAACTCCTGCATTACAATGCATCGTGTATTTTACATTACCTTATTTTAACATGCAAGTATTCATTACACCAAAGTTATTGTTTATCATTTAAAGTCTAGGTCAATATTATCCTGAATTGAAAGGAATATTCTTTCGGTTATATATTGTCACTGTCACTCTAATATCTATTAATTAGATTTTGAATCATATCAAAGTGGAGAGCAATTTGAGAAAAGTATATGCACCAGTATTTGAAGTGACTCTACGCTTGAGGCCTCCTGAAGAAAGTGACTCTTCAGAAACTTCCACAGAGAACTTTCATGAGGCTGACAATGGCTCTGAAGAACCTGGGGTGTGTGAACAAGAGGAGGCACCAAAAAATGAAGTCAGTTGTGTCATAAAACAGTCGAGTGAAGAAATGCCAATAATGAAGAAACCAAAAGTTTGTTACAGCCTTGAAGAAATACCTTCAGGTAAGATGAGTGAGACTATTAAGAATGAAAGGAGATACGCTAACAGCCGGAAAAGAGCACATGACAGAAAATTTTAGTAGTTTATCTATTATCGCTGACCGGCGATAATAAATATTAAGAAATAATATCATTTCTCAGCAGTATAAATGTTAAGAAAGCTCTAAGCACAAGCTCAGGTCATCTGTGGTGCATGTGAGCGATAACACCGTTACTCATTCTGGTCTCCTACGCACACCATTCTCAGTCCTGGGGCCTGATGACCCCCTTCCTGGCAGTGAACACCCCTGCGTGCTTGTCAGAAACCCAGGCCCTCAGACCGCAGCTCGGCCCTCATTATCACAGTCCGGGGTGTGGTGGAGTGCTAGAATGCTACCTCTTAGGTGACCTTCCAGCGTATTCTCGGATGTCTGCAAAGCACTGCCACGTAGCAAGTGGTCACCTAGCTGGTTTAAATACCAATCAGTGTTTCATTCTCTCTTTTTTTCAATGGACTCTTGTAGACATAGAAATCATGACCGAGTTCGAGAATAAATATATGTGTGATGAGTAAGTAGCAGACCTTTTTGATATTACAAGTAATTGTAGTCTTTGGTGGTTACTGCATTTTTATGAAATATGCTTTTATCTTTTTTCAGGTTTTCAGAATTTGCTACAAATCTCTTCATAGTTCCCAACAGATTAGATTTTTCAAGAAAAATTCAAAATATGGTGACTGACATTGAAAAACGTATAAGTAAGTGTTTTTGAAGCGTAGCTAGATACACTGTCTCCTTCGGGAATATTCTCTCAGGCTCAGGCATCTGATGTTCACACCCAGTGGTGGAGCACACACCCCCGTCCATTGGGATCGGGAATGTGCAGTCTTTGGGATCAGTCAATGTGAATTTGGGATTATTTGAGGATGTGTGACTTCTACACGTAACTAGAATGCATAAAAGACGGGAATTAGGAAAACAGTGTAAGGTTTGGGTTTTTTATATACCACAGAATTTTATAAGACTTAACTAAGTTATATCTTACTAGCATAACAGATACTGTTTCCATCTGAAACCGATTTTGATCAGTCCTTTTCTAGTTCTGTGTATCCAGTCTGACGCTACACAGCTATTACTAGCCTGGCCACCGAACGTGTCCCTTCCTCTCGGTCTGAGTCTTAAAACCTCTTAAAACAGCAGGACCCGTGGCAACTCTTAGAAGGTGTATATTTCCTCTTGTTATTAGTCAGTTTGGGGAGGGGTGTTTTAAGATTGTCAAATATCTTTTTGTTTCTTCTGAAAATTTTACCCCCTAATTTTAGCCTTTATTAGCGGATCTTATCACCTTAGCAGATCCATTTCTTCATTCAGTTATTTATGTAAATGTGGACTCACTGATCTACATTCACATTTGTATATGTTTGCATACATACGTGCATTTGTGTGCATGTAAACTTACTTGAGAAAAAAAATAAAAAATTTAAACCACCCCATCATTTCAGCTGCCTGCATATAACAACTATGTGTTTTCACATAGTTTTTGCATTTTTACCTTCATAAGCATACAAGAGTGAAACTTACATTTAAAATGGTTTGTTATCAGGGTGCTTGGGTGGCTCAGTCAGTTAAGCATCTGACTCTTGATCTCAGCTCAGGTCGTGATCTTGTGGTTTTGTGAGTTCGAGCCCCGCACGGGGCCGTGCGCTGACGGCTCAGAGCCTGCTTGGGATTCTCTCTCTCTGCCCCTCCCCTGCTCACACTGTCTCTCCCAAAAATCAGTATTAAAAAAAAAACTTTAACAAAACATTTTATTATCACTTAGCGTTATATTGGAGGCATTTTCCTCATTGCTGCAGTCGCTCTCATAATTGTCACTTAGATGGCTAGATAACACTCCCTTACACTAACGTGCCATAATATGTTTAACCATGCATGCAAAATTAAACGTGCTCATCCTATACCCAGTCATGAAGTTAACGTCTGGCACACGGCTTGTGGCTTCCATGGGGTCCTTCTCAGACTGAGTCCACAGGAGCGGCACTGATGGGGCAGAAGTCTTTCTCGTGCTGGTTGGTAGTCCTTCTGGGTTAAGAAAATTAACCCTTAATCTTTAATAGGAGTTTTAAGAAAAATGGGTCATTTGCCTTGATTTTATGGTGATATTTTTTCCTAAGCAGAACATTATTTTTAAAGTATAACATCTGTAGAGCCTTTGGAAAAAGGCTTCAGGGCGTGGTATAGTAGAGACGCTTGCCCATATTATGATCACATATTATGAACAACATTCTCCTACTTGTCTTCTAATTATGATTTCATTTTTATGTTTAAGCTTTCGATTGCTCTAAAATGTATTTGCATACACTGACTTATAACTTTTTCCCAAAGCACTAATGATGTGTCTGTCCCAGTATCATTCGTTGAATAATCCATTCCTCACCCTCTCTGACTTGAAACGGCACTGTGATCATTTATTGTATTTTAGTATTTTATTTTATTTCATTTTTGGACCGTGTCTATAACTCGTGTGCCAGTGCTGTGCTGTTTTAATTATGTCACATTTTGCCCCCAGGGATTTCCTAGGTTCAGGGATATTTGTGTTAGTCTGGGGAATGTAAAGAGAGTATTACTGTTACTTAATTTGTTGCTCAGGTTGGCCTTATTTTCAGAGAACTGCTCTTTCCGAATGGGCCCTGTGCCCTTTTGTGGAGAGCACTGTAGCTTCTTTGGGCACAGGAGGCTCACACCCGTCTTGTGTTTCCTCGGGGACAGCCGCGGGACGGGCTCATTGTGGGAGTGGGGCCGCTTAGAGGCCCATCAGTGAAAAGACCTAGAAAGTAACGTGGAAAGTAACAGTGTAGTTACTGACTTGTTACGCAGGTAGAATAATGTCAGAATGGCTACTCCGCACCTGTTTGAGACGCAAATGTATCAACCAGAGTGTTTGTGGGCGGTTTTTTTTCCCCCTCTGTCCTTAGAGTTTTCAGTCAAAACACTGCTCTCCAGAGTCTCCTTTGTTACCCCTCCTCTTGAGTCACTAGTAACACAGCAGGCTACTTTGTCACCATCCGTATTCGTGTTGGGTTCTCCCAGCATCCTGCTTGGCGTTTTAAGACCTACTACGTCACTCTGTGCGCCATGCAGTTTGTGGGTTTTGACAATTACGTATCCGCCATCCAGGTTCCATACAAAACCACTCCATCACGCCCAGGTTCCCTGGTGCTGCCCCTTCGTGGTTGGACCCTCCACACCTCTTACCCCTGGCAACCTCGGATCTGTTTCCTGTCTTTATAGTTCTGCCTTTTCCAGAAGGTCATACAAGTGGATGTGTAGGTAGCCTTTTGGGTCTGGCTTTTTTCACTTAGAAAGATGCATTTCAGATTCATCCATCTTGCTGCGGGGGACAGCAGCCTTACTCCTCTTCATTGCTGAGTCGTAGTCTACTGTCTGGATATACCAAAGTTTCTTTCTGCAGTCACATCTGGGTCGTTTCCAGTTTGGGGCAATTATGAATAAAATTGCCGTAAACATTCACATACAGGTTTTTGGACAACGTAAGATTCCTTTTTTCTTGAGTTGATAACCAGGGGTGGGTTTGCTGGGTCATATGGTAGGTGTATGTTTAATTGTATGAGAATTGTAACGTGGTTCTATCATTTTGCATTCCTGCCAACAATGTATAAAGCTCCAGTCACTCTGTATCCTTGTCACCTCTTGGTATTGTCAGATTAAAAAAAAAAAAAAAAAGTAGCCATTCTGTAGGTTGTAGTGGGTCTCATTGTGGTTGTATTTTGTTTCCCTGTTCGTCTCTTCATGAGCTTATATGCATATGCTTGGATACATTTTTTGTGGTCAGATCTTTACATCTTTTGCTTATTTTCATTAGGATGTTTGTTTCCTTATTGTTGAGTTGTGAGAAGTCTTTATATGTATCGTCGATACAAGTCTTTTATGAGATACAAGATTTGCACACATTTTCTCCCAGTCTGTGCCTCATCTTTTCATTCTTTGTCACAGAGTGAACCTTCTGAACTCTGATAAAGTACGGCTCACCACTTTTTTTCTATTATGGGTTATGTTTTGTTACCTACAAACTCTTTGTCTAACTCACAGCCAATACAGATTTTTCCTGTATTTCCTCTTGGAATATTAATAAAGTTGTGCTTTATATTTAGGTATATGGCTTATCTTGAGTTAATTTTTGCATAGTGTGTGAAGTGTAGGTTAAAGTTTTGTGTTTGTTGGTTGGTTGGTTTTTGCCCATGGACACCCGGTTTTTCAGCTTGTCTGTGAACGCACTGGCGGTGAAGCTTTGTCTCCCGTTCATCCCCTCACTGTGCTGGTCTAATGCTCTCCACGTGGCATCACGTAGCATGGGCATTCCAACTATTTCTTAATGACTTTTCTTAGCTTCTATTTAATTATGCCTCGCCCCGACACCACCCGGTACCTGTGAGTGGTTCTGTTGTTTCCATAATATTAAATCCAGACTTTTACACTGTCTTAAATTCCGTTTATCGGTATAGAATACTATATAGCCCTCATAAATTAGCCTCAGTCCAGTAGTTTTAGATGTCATGGATAATTTTAAGGTGTTGTTTTCAGTGGGACATCAGAAAATACTAACTTTCGAATTATGTATTTTAGCCAAGATTATTCCTCTTTGCCAAGATCCCCGCCTGTCTGTCTTTACTGAATCGGTTTTAATTGTGAATTTACCTAATAAGACTGAAAGTGGCATTGCCTGTAAGAAGACAACCAGATGGCCAGATTGTCAGGTTCTTTTTGAAATGGATCCTACCTACCAAAACAAAGTGAGTTTAAGAACGATTTGTCTTAGGGAATACTGGGCTGATTCTTAGATTAAAGGGATTTATTGAAAAATTTGAGTATCCTAACTTAGGACAATTGAAATGCCATTTCCATCTTCTCCCCCGTCTGTCCCGCTCATGTGCTTTCAGCTCAGTTCTTCTCCTTTGTTCTTTTCCAACTTCCCCTCCGAAAATGAGCTTTCTGTTTTATGGTTCTTGCATGATATTGACTTCCAGTCGTTGACCTGCATTGGCCCCTACGTTCCTGTTGCCATCTGGCTGGGTATTTTTGTTCAGATTTACAGGAGAATCTAATTGTCTTCACTTGGGTCAGATGATTCCTCGTCCAGGAGCTGTGTCTTGGGGGAGTTCACACGGTACATAGAAGTGCCCTGGTGCAGGGCTGTGCACAGTGTCTATTCTGAAGTGGGATGTCAAGGGAGGGAATGAGGGAATTGGTGTTTCTAGGCCACGGCTCAAGACAACATGCTGACGATAAAGATAAATGGCTTGGTAGGCCTTTTCAGAAACACCACATATTTAAAAGGCTCTCTTAATTTCTTAAAGTCTTATGTCCAACATAGTTCTTTAGTGTAGGTTCCCAACAAAATGAACTCCACAAAAAACTATGGTTTTAAATATTTTAATAGAACTATTAGCCCCGTAGAGCACAAGTTTTTTACTCTTAAAATTCTGACTTTTTGACATTTTTATTTACAGATTGCCAGTCTCCTGACTATTATTGGTAACTCAATGGGCCTGGTTAGTGCTTACAGCTGCCAGTTTAGAAAATACTGTACCATCGTACAGAGTGCCAAAGTCATGAGTATGAAAATGTTCTCTATGGAAGAATTAACTCCAACACAGTTTAAAACTATACTAGCTAAATTCAGAAAGTATCTGAAACACATTGTCAACATGGTCATTGAGAAACGCATTGGTATTTTCAATGTTACAAGTCTCGACTATCAGTCAGAATGCTTACCATATGTTGAGAATATCATACGTCTGAGTCACGACCTCCTGCGATCTGTAATTGAAAACAAGAGCACAAATCTATTAGAAGTAAGTATTTTTGGAAATGCCTCTTGCGTGAGAGTCTTTACGAGTATTAGGTTATAATTTTAAAAGACGTACTTCGGAAACATACTTGATGAGTGTTATCCTCAGAAATGTGATACGTATTACATTTGTTTGGGTCTTTGATCAGATGTCATTTCCTCAAAGAAGCCTCCTCCACCATCTCTAAAATTGCACCCCACGTTTTCCCTTTTTTCCCTGCTGGGAATCGTTGCAAGATTATAAATGTGAAAGCGACATGATACCACTTTCATTTCTGCAGGGACCACTCTGGCTGCAGCATAAAGAATGGATTCGGGTAGGATGAGACGGGAGGAAAGTGGTTTCTGGACCCTAGGGGAGAGGTGATGAGCGCTCGGACAAGGGCAGTAGCAGTGTGGAGTCTGGGGAGCGGAGGGAGTTGAGATCTATTTCAGAGAGAGAATCGACAGGTTTAGTGATTGGCAGAATGTGGGAATAGGGAAAGTCAGGAATTAATGACACTTGCAGCGTGTTGGTTAGGCAGCGGGGTGGGCCGTGGGGTGCAGGAGAGGGAGCACCGTGCTTGCTTCACAGTGCCGTCCTCAGGTAGAGATGTGCACGTGTGTATGTCCGGCCAGCAGGAGGGAGTCGGTAGGGGAGCGCACATTTAACAACCAGCATCCACGTGGTCCTAGAGGTCGTCAGAGTGAACGGGAATGCCCCGGTTATGTGTGTGGTGACGATGGAAAAGAGCCTCCAGAATATCAATATTTAGGAGGTTGTTAGAGGAAGGGGAGCCTGCAGGGTGACCGGAGACATGGGGAAGCGAGGGAGTGTCCGCAGAAGGAGGGAGCGTTTAGTAGTTGTTAAATCCGTGAAGAGTGAAGAGGATCGCAAGTGTCCGTTAGACCAGAGGCACTGTGTGCTGTGTACGTTGGGGTTCCCGTCATCTTTACAACCACAGCAACCCCGAGACACATAGGAAGTCACTTCTGGCTCACTCGGGACCGAATTCCCCCAACAAGGATCCAAAAGCCCCCAAAAGGCTATTAAACGACGGGTTTCTCTGTCTCGTGCGCAAAGAAGTCTGGGTGCCGGTCGCCCAGGCCGGTCCGATGGCCGCACGTGGCCAGGAGCCCGGCGTCTTGGCTCTTTCCGCTCCGCTCCCGTGGTGGGGACTGCTCCACTCGCGCCGCGCCCTCTCTTAGGCAGAAATTCGGGGAAGCGGCAGCGTGGTGCATGTGACTGCACGTCCCCGTGCCGCCTCCACCTCTGGCTGCAGAGGGACCTGGCCCAGTGGGTGCATCTCAGGCTCCTCTTCCGTGGCGGCGGAGGGAGGCAGGCGAGAGAGGGGTGGCTTGAGTGTCAGGTCTGCCAGTTCACGGCGTCTGCGCACTCGACACCTTGGCTGTCCGCACCCTTCTTCCCATGTATCCAGGTTTAGGGGGCACAATAAATGTTCCCACTCTGGGAATAAATATAGCCAGCTGGGTACTGAGCCAACTGAGAAGTAAGACAAGGTAAGGCAAAGGGAGATGAAAATAGTTCCTTTGTTGTTGACTGATAAGGTGGACCTTGGGGAAGATGGCTTCTATTTATTTAAAATTAGCCCTCCCCAAACTGAAGGCCAGAATGAGGGAGAGACTCAGCCCTCTCGGCACCGGCTGCCCTGGAAACTTTGGCCAGCCCCTGGCCTTGTCCATCAGTGAGCAGAGGGTAGCACACGGCCTTTGTGGGGCAGGCTGGCTGGCTGAGAGGAGGTACCTGTGCTGAGCCTGGCGCTCCCTGCCCCCACACTCCGCATCTCGGGAGTCACTCGGCTTCACCGGGAGATGGGTGCGAAGCGGTGGGACACCAGGGGGCTAGGCGAGCGGGGCTCCCTCCTCGTGGACACCTGAGAGGTAGGGGTGACTGTGGGCCCCACGCCACGTCCGGCCCTCCTTATCAAGTGCAACCTGGCTGCTTAGTGTTCTGGTGATCCGTAAATAAAGACCAGGCTGCAGCCCCCCTGGCCCGGTGTAAGATGGTGAAGGGACAGGGTAGCTGTAATTAAAACTTCCCTCCAAAAAGAAAAAAAGAAAATGGAGAAGTAGCTATCTTTAGTGGTCTGCAGCTAATACCAAATCTTGGTGGACGGAAGGGACAAGAATTTGCTTCTCGGTAGACTAATTTCTGTGCTTAGTCAGTCTGGCAGCCTTCCTCTCAGATCTCGGGGGAAATCTCCGTCTCTTGTCCCCTGCGGCCCCGCTTGTGCCCGTAGGATGACTCTCCGGGTGTATCATTCTGCGTGACCCGCCCCATCCGAGCCGGGCATTGGTGAGGTTGTGCTTGCTGGGCACTGAACAACTACGGCAAGGGCATGAGTTTGGACACCTGGGTGGGCCTTAGGAAGCATCACTGATGACTATTAGGCTTGGACTTTCTTTTTTTTTTTTTTTTAAATGTTTGTTTATTTTTGAGACAGAGAGTGAGTGCAAGTGGGGGAGGGGCAGAGAGAGAGAGGGAGACACAGAATCTGAAACAGGCTCCAGGTTCTGAGCCGTCAGCACAGAGCCCGACGCGGGGCTCGAACTCATGAACCATGAGATCATGACCTGAGCCGAATTCGGATGCTCAACTGACTGAGCCACCCAGGCGCCCCAGGACTTTCTTCCTTAAATACTTTTTCCCTATCTGCTTCTGGTTAATTGCATACAAGTCCAGGTGTGATTTTTAAGCCTGAGACCTTTTTATATTCAGCTGCTGTCTGTGCTGCACACTACGGTTCTGTGTGTGGCGCTGTTTGGAACATGGACTTGGGGGGAAGTTACACCCTTACTAGTCCGCCGGCGAGCTTTCTGCCAGTCCTGTCGTCCCACCTTCGGTGAGGGTGCTCGGTTAAGGCAGGGCTCTAGTCACCTCTCCTGCTAAGGCCACCACTGAAGCCGCCTCTTTCATTGAGAGCTCAGAAGCGGTTAGCTGTCTCAACTTCTACGGCCTTTGACTTCAAGAATCCTCAAGTCGACTCTGTGCAGAAGGCAGAGGAAGATTTTCTTACCAGAGCTGTGGTTCCCTCAGTCTCTGCCCAGCTTCGTGTGGCGTGAGGTCGTCTCCCGGGGTTTCACTGAAAGTAACAGAAGAGACGGCACGCGATACCAAGTTTTCCTACTATTCGCCCGAAGCTGTGGCTTTGGTTAGCGCACGGGATCAGCCCCAAGCAAGAGCAGGCACCATCGTGACCACTGTTTTGCCACCGCCGGTAACAAACGCAGCTTCCCAAAAGAAGGCAGTCACCAGATTCAAGTGTTCCCAGCGTCGCCGTCCTCAGGGAAGTCAAATCCACAGGGAGGTCCCACCGCGCCCCCGTTTCAACGGCTACAATTGAAAAGGCCGACAATAGCACGTTCTGAGGAGGACGTGGAGGGACCAGAGCTTCCGGCCGTTGTTGGTGAGAACGAAGCAGGTGCAGTCACTTAGGAAAACTGGCCCTTTCTTATAAGGGGACGTGTTCACCGACCACTGGACCCGGCAGTCCCACGGCACGTCGTTTACCGAACAGGAATAAAAACAAGTCCACACAAAGACTTTGACTCAAATACTCGCAGAAGCCTCGCCCACAAGTACCACACCACAGCCTGTAGTGAATCCAGATTCCCCACAAGACGTGAGCAGAGAAAAGGCGGCACATTCGTGCGTGGGCATAGCGTTCACTGGGGAAAAGGAGCTTAACTCCCCCTATGTGCGATTTGGATGAATCTCAAAAATACGTTGACCGAAAGAAGCCAGACACGGAGTGCCTGCTGGACAACTCCGTGTGTATATCACGTGACAAGTCCGAGTTTACCCGTGGTCACAGCAACCAGAGGTGGCTGTGTGAGGCCAGGGGCAGGAGAAGATGGGGATGGGGCCCGAGGCGTCTCAGGGCAGTGAAAGCTTTGTATGTTTTGATTATGGAGGTAACTACACAGGTGCATAACTGTGTTAAAACTCACTCTAACGTTCAGTTAGCATCTTTTATATGTAAATTTTGCTTCACCTGATTTTTTTAAAAAAAAATCTTGGCCTTTCCATTTCCTATGTGGAAGACCTTAGTTAATATCCTTATTCTCACCCTACCTCAGTTTCTTTATCTGTAAGTTGGGGATAATATTAGCCACTCACCTGGAGAGGTTGTAGGAGTGAAATCAGGTACCGATCATAAAGCTCTCAAACGCTTCCGGAACACAACCCTAAGACACATGTGAGCCTCCGCAAACCGCATCTCTGCGGCTGGAAGAATCAGGGTTTTTTGTTCCAGAAAACTCTCTGGGTTGTAATTGGTTTAGGAACCTTCTGAAAGTTCTCTCTGTTCATCCTCTCTCTGGCTCCAGCATGCTCCCTGGTGTGTTTTTATTTATTATTTATTTCCTGAGGCTTCGGGTAGCTTCCCTTGGTGTGGTTAAGGCAGTTCCCCTATCTGGATGAGAGTTACTAATCTGACACGAGTAATTTTTATCAGAAATGAATTTTATCAAATGCTTCTTCTGCATCTATTGACATAATCATGCAGGGCTTTTTCTTTAAGCCTTGAATGTGGTTGCTGCATTAATTGACTTTCTCAGGTCGCTCTTGCCTCCAGACTGCCTTAGCGGCCAGCGTGCACGTGCACATACACGAACTTTATATTTTTAAAATTTTTTTTAATGTTTATTTACTTTTGAAGGAGAGGGAGACCGAGCGCGAGTGGGGCAGGGGCAGAGAGAGAGGGAGACAGAGAATCTGAAGCAGGCTCCGGGCTGCGGCCCAACATGGGGCTTGAACCCACAAACTGAGATCATGGCCTGAGCTGAAGTTGGACACTCAACTGACTGAGCCACCCAGGCTCCCCTGCAGGCATTGTTTTTAGGACTTTTGCATCTATTCCCGTAAGTGAAATTTGTCTGTGACTTTCTTTTACCATCCTTATCGGTCTTTGATATCCGTGTCCTACTAGTGACATAAAGGAAGTTTAGGTATATTTCACCTTTTCCTGCCCTCTCTTGCGCAAAATTGGAATTACCTGTTTTCTTTGTGATACAAATCTACATTTTAAAATGTTTCTTTTCTCTGGCCTTTAAATGGGATTTGTGGGTAAAGTCAAGATAGCCGTGTTTACTCGGTCTTTTGTTTTGAACATTTTCAATCAAATGTGGAAGTTTTATCCTCAAAACTATAGATGAAGACTCCAAGTTTATTAAGGTAAAGCTACTTGCTCAGGGTCACACAGTCAGGAAGTGCTGGAGCTGGGATTCAGACACAAGCCTCTCCGTAAAGCCTGTTCGTGTGAACTGCTGGTGGGTTAACAGCGGTGACCTCTGATGATGGCGTAATAGGGATTTTCTCTTTTAAAAGCTTTTTTGTATTGCGTGTTTTGTACGAACATCTATTTGACGATCAAAGAGAATACAGTGCTTGAAAAATTAGACACATACGGTCAATTAACTCAAGCCTGTGAAATTGAAAATGGAAATGACATTGCTTCCAAAATCACGCCAGAGTATTCATTAAGAGCCTGGAAGTAGGAGACAAAAATAAAAATTGTAATGTGAGTATAGAAATGCAATTATTTTGAAAGTTTCATGGAATGATATAAATACACTTAGGAGAAGTATTGATGTTATGCATATAATTCTAATGAATACTTATAATGGATAAAAATAGGATTTGGAATCATGTTCGGGTGAATCATAGCTCTGTAACTCACTACACCTTTGCCTGTAGTAAGGTCAAAATTGAATCCCTCTGAGACTCCTTTCCTCCTGCATAAACCGGAGAAGACAACACCGAATGAACCAACACGCGATCGGAGCAAAGCGGGATCACGTATATACAGAGCTGGAATGTACACGCTCCAAACGTGGTAGCAATTCCGCGTTACCCACGTGGTGGCCACACCCTTCCCGTCGTTGTTGAGTTCATTTCTTAGGGACAGAATTATTCACAATATTACTTCCTTTATATCTTAGCGTTTATTTTATATGCAGGTGCCTTCACGTTCCCTCTATTAACAATAGAAAGGGTTTGAGCGTGTTCACGCTCCAGTGTTTAAACACTATCTAGAATAATGTCTGGATGATGTCTTTGTTTTCTTGTGAAATTATAATTCTGTAAGGTAGTGACAGATGCTAAAAGAGTAATCCGTCTTCTAAAACCGTGAACAATCCTTCTGTAATGACAATTGATGTGTTAATGATCCAGGTTGTGGAGACCTCACTGAGGAGGATGGAGTGCGATCCCACTGAAATTGAAGAATTTGTGGAACATTTTGCTTTTTTGGAGGGGATTTCCTCAAAATTGTCTGTGTTGGAGAAAGAACACTCCGTCGTTGCTCAGCTGCATTCTGTCGTAAGGTATTACCAGGTCCAGATTTCAGGAGAGCAAATTGCCATCTATAAAATTCTTCTCGTCAAGTTTGGGCAACTAAAAACCTCCTTGAAGTTAAGGGAGATGAATAAAGACGCCGCTATTGCTAAATTCAGAGACAATCTGGAAGCTCACATCACGGGTCTGCGAGTTGACGTCAGCAACTTGAAGGCCAAGGTCAGTGTGTGTTTTTCATCAGAAATCAGCTGGTTCTTAGTTTCCCGTAGGCCTAATAAGCATAGCGGCACTTGCTGCCTGCAGAATCGCAGGTAAATAATTTAATCCAAGTGTTCCTCACCTAGACTCCGCAGACAGCACGTCGGTGACTTGTGAACCTCAATGGGAGGAAAAATTGCATGTCTGTTTTCACGAACCTGTAACTGACATTTAGCATTGTCTTCGGTGATGAACGCATGCAGACCACGAACAACAGCACAGTGGTGACTTTTTCCGTAGGATTCGTCGTTCTGCCACAGGAGGCCCCTGGCCCAAAGGGCTAGACCCGGGAAGTCTCTCTGGGCCTTATTCCAGGCCGGCGGTAACGAGCGCTACAACTTGAGTCGCTTCAGAGGAGCAAAGCGTACGATAAACCCCCTCCCCGAGGGTCAGAGATGCTGTGTGCCGAGTGCTTTACGCCTGTACCTGCCTGCAAATAACAGTGAGATTTAAGGAGGTCTAGTAACTTGCTGAAGGTCACACAGCAAGTCAGAGCCAGGCTCCAGAGACCGTGGTTGTGTGCACCCCTCTGCCCTCAGCACCACCCCAAGTTGTGAGTCCCATACTGACTGTGCCTCGGGCACAGTGTCATTCAGTGAGATTATGCCTGTTCAGTTTCTCCACCGACATGGGCGATCTGTACTGTTTCACACAGACACAGGAAGGTGAAACACATTCCTCACGAAGGTGCTTGGTGCACACATCCCACCTGCGGTCTTTCAGATATGACTGAGGGGCTCTTGGGGGCTCAGGTGGGCGACTGACTTTAACTTTGGCTCAGGTCCTGATCTCCGGGCTCGTGAGTTGGAGCCCCGCATCGGGCTCTGGGCTGACAGTGTGGAGCCCGCTTGCGATTCTCTCTCTCTCCTTCTCTGTCCCTTCCCCTGTGCACTTATTGTAAATAAACAGTACTCGAAAGTTACAGGCCCTTACACAAGTGTCCAGTTTACACAATTCACATTTGTTTAAGTGTGCAAGGTGGGACACCCGACCGAGACCGGGGCCTGTGTTGCAGGTCGTGTGTACCAGTGAGCAGAGCTGAGCTGAGCAGGTACCGACCTGTCTCCCCCAGACACACGGGGTGGGGCCTCCTTACCGCCTTCTGACTTGAACTGTAACGTTTCACACGATTTACGTACCTGAGGGCTGAGGTCCTTCTGTGAAGATCTCAGTTGGAAAAGGCAGCAGACGGGGCTGCGGAAACCGACCGCCTGTGGGCCAGAAAGACCCTTTCTACAGCTGCCTCTCCCGGGGGTTCCTCATTGACAAACACAGATGAATGTTCACAAATGGAAAAGTATGGGAGATGCCTAAGGAAAACTTTATTATATACGCATGACACGGGCATCCCTCTTACAGAGTACATATTAAGCTCTATCCATTATCACCAATACCGTTTAGTAGTTTCATACAGTGTATTACGTTATGATTGTTCTCAACGTTTACTGGGTGACCACACTGCATATAACACAACGTCACACGCAATTCCATTCTACATTTTCTGTACAAGGGTCCATGAGGTGTTCAGAAATAAGTGGATGAAACTGTCCTTCATCTTGAGAAGCTGATAATTTAATAAGTAATAAATCAGGGAAGACCTTTACTTCTATCTTTGTTTGGAGGTCAGTGTTGCAAATGCCCACAATTTCATGTGCGGTAGTCAAACCCAAATACAAGGCAGCGTGTGACAAGCGCCCTGAAAATAGTACAAAGTTACAGAGTTACGGGGTGCCTGGCCATCTCAGTTGGGTCGTGAGTTCAGGCCCTGCATTGGGTGTAGAGATTACTTAAAAAAAATAAAATCTTTTTAAATTTTGTGTAATGTGTATTTTTGAGAGAGAGCGGAGAGGGATAGAGAGAGAGGGGGACACAGAATCCGAAGCAGGCTCTAAGCTCTGAGCTGTCAGCGCAGAGCCCAATGAGGGGCTCAAACTCACAAACTGTGAGATCATGACCTGAGCCGAAGTTGGATCCCCAACTGACTGAGCCAGCCGGGTGCCCCTAAAAAAATAACATCTTAAAACAAAAAATTGTACAAAGTTAAACAGAATCAGAAAAAGGAAATGACTTCAGGAGCCAGCCATACCCTGAAACTGCCACTTACCATTTGATGATGGGACAATTATTGATAACTAGAAGTTCCCTGAAAAATTGTGAAAAATATTAACTCCTCTCAGGATTGTTGTCCAGATTTAGTAAGTAAGGTAATGTGTTACTTAAAGTTCCACGGTGCCCGAGAGAGGGAAGAAACACGACAAATTATTGCTACGATGGTAATAATAATTAAAAGTCCTCCTGATAGACACAAACAATTATAAATTAAGGACAGTCCTTGCAGATGCTGACTGTTTATTAAAGCTTAGGTCACATGCTAACCTGCTGTCAGTAAAACATGTTGGGGTCCTGAACGGTATGATCTCTTAGAATGTCTTCCTGCCGTGTTTCAGATCAGAACTCCTGTTCTGCTCTGTGCCGAGACTGGTGTGGCCAGCGCCATGGAGATGATGCAGACACTCACGGAGGAAGCCGCGGGTCTGGCTCACAAAGCTAGAACCTACTCCAAATTCCAGCACTGCTTTGACGACGCCGAGTCCCACATGCACTCCCTGAACATGGAGGACGTCGCGCAGATCGTCCGTGCGGAGATCGCCGACATCGAGTATGACCTGACCTTGAGGAAGACACTGTGGGCTGCACAGGAGGAATGGAGAACGCTCCTTAGGGAGTGGAGGAACAGACCTCTCCACAGTGTCGACACAGAATCCATGCAGAGAAACGTTTCAAGATGGATGCATGTGATCTCCGTGCTAGAGAAAGGTAATGGCATCTATTTCAAGCTTTCCCACCTAGAATTACGCACACCGCATGGCCTCTGGGTCAGGAAGATCACTGTTCTTGACCTTAACCACTTTGCCTATTCCCAAGGCCTGGCCATTAGTGGCTGGAGAGGCAGCACAGGAGCGTAGGGGCCGGAATCGTTTCCTGAAGAAGAGAAAGATTAAAATTTGGTGGGAAAAAAATTTTTTTGAGTAATAACAATTTTGTGTATTCTTTAGAAGCCATTTCCCTAGGCCAGACCGCAGACGCTTCACCACGATCGCGGCTTTGATGACAGAGGCCCACCCGTACGCGGAGGGTTCACCCAGATGCTCACTGTTTTCGCCCACAGCTTCCCTTGGACAGTGGGAGAAATAGCTAAAAAGTCCCTTTGAGAGGTTTCCCTTCTGCGAATCCTCAAATTTGAAATCTCGCCGACACTGATGTTCCTGTTCCAGCGATTCTGTGAGACCTGTCCTCTCCGCAAGGCGAGCGTCTCACCCGCCTGGCAAGGGAGCACCTTCGCTCTTGATGCTCCTCCCTTACCCTCAGGACGCTGCAGACTGCAACCTCCTCGCCAGAAAAATACTTGACCTTGCTCGGGTTTGAATTCTACGAGAAATAATAACAATATCACAAAACATTTAGAAAAGAGGAAAGCCGGGGACACATCATCCGTAGTGTCACTGCTGGGACGTGACGCTCGTTCTGCGAATCCTCTCCCGGCGCCTTGTCCCGTCTCTGCCCCAGCGAACGGTGTAGCAAATAGACACTGCTTCTCTTGTCCACATTTTCCCAGAAAAATCTTGCTCTTTTCCAAAATGTAGCCTTAGAGAAGCCAAGGCTATTCTCTTTTCCTTTAGGTCTCTAGAAACATTTTATCATTCAGCATGGCTTTATGAAAGAAGCCCCATCTGGACAGACTGGATATTCAAGCATATAGGTGTAGTTTTGGGGTTTTCTGAGTCCCCGTCTTTGGCTAGGCCTCTGTCTCCTGTCTTTTTCTTTTAGGAGGTTTGAACCTTCAGCGGCAGAGGTTTTGAGTCCTGTCTGGCAAAGTTTGCCAGGGCCAGAGGACAGACTGGCCCTGGTCTGTGGCAGAACTTTGACCTACATGCCTATGTTGCAGTGTTAAATATGTTCTTTATGAAACGCTAGTGAGGGACCCCGCCCTTTGATGGTCCTCCTTACTGAGCAGAATGTAAAAGCCCCAAACCTGTAACAGTCTTTTGAATGTGTATACGTGTACTAGTCTGTATATCTAGTCAGTAAAAATCTGGGAAACTTTGTGGTAGCTGGCTAGCCCTGGCGTCAGATTTGCCAAGAAAACTTGGCTTTCCTGGTCTCGGGTTTTAATCATCAGTTCTGATAACTGTTCCTGTTTGTTTTTTGTTTTAATTTTTTTTTTAATGTTTATTCATTCTTGAGAGAGACAGAGCATGACTGGGGGAGGGGCAGAGAGAGAGGGAGACACGGAATCCGAAGCGGGCTCCAGGCTCGGAGCTGTCAGCACAGAGCCCGACGCGGGGCTCGAACTCACGAACCGTGAGATCATGACCAGAGCCCAAGTTGATGCTTGACCGGCTGAGCCACCCAGGCCGCCCCTGTTGCTCTTCGTTTTAATCCACAGTTGATTCCTCTGGGAGGGTGATGTTAATAGAACTCACTATTTTAGTACAGCCTAATAACTGCAAAACTAGAATTATGTTAAATAGCAAACTTGTTTTCTGGTTTAAAAAGTATGATTGGTTGTTATTTGCAGGTTTACCTAAAAACGACCTGGTGACCCATCTTAAGCAATCAGTGACAGAATTTAAACAAGGGCTGCCTACTATCATAGCTCTGGGAAACCCCTGTCTGAAGCCAAGGCACTGGGATGCTCTCCAGATTATTGGAAAGTCAGTTTCTCTTGATAAGAACTGCACAGTAGAGAATCTTCTAGCTCTCAAGGTAAACAAAAATTATTTGAAAACAAAAACAGGTTGAAATACCAGAGGGGCCAATTTTTTAAGCAAGTGAGTAAATCTGCAAGGAATAGGAATTGGAAAAGGGAGACGTTGGTCGACCGTCCGTGCAAATGGGAGTAAGGCTGGCAGGGGACAGGTGGTCAGAAACTACGTGTAGCTGCAGGGACGGGGTACGCCGTTCCGTGGCACCGTGATCCCGGTGATTCGAGAGCAGCGGCGGTGGTTTGCCTGTGTGACAGATGAGATTAGTGTTTTATTTTGTAGCGGGGCTACTTCTCACAGAGAGCACGCCTTCTAGGAACAGAAACATCAAGCTGCTGTATTCCGTTTCACGTAAAATGAAGAGCATGTCGGGATGGCTGTGCCGGTAACTTGATATGATACTTAAAATACACAATTAGGAGCTCTTTGCTTTGCCATCTAGGTTTTGTTATAAAAATAGAATCCGTGATTTATATGGTTACAACTTTTTCTATTTTCATAACTAGTTTACAGTAAGCTTCATTTTTATTTCAGGCTTCGTGATTAACAGCATCTGTTGTCATTTAAAATAGTATTTTATAATTTTCTACTAAATGATCTGTCAAAATGAGGAAATGGGGGGGGGATAGTTTAAGGAATTTAAAAAGAAGAAGTTTAAAAGACACCTTTAGGTGATCTTTAAAATTAGATTACTGCATCTGTCTTGCCCTGACCTTGATTTTCCCCCTGAACTCACATATCCGCTTCCCTATTTAGTAGGTGCACTTACGGGTCTCAGAGACCTCCCAGGTAGCGTTCTCCGTCTCCCAGACCCCACCCTTCCTTCCCTTCCCCGTCTCGGCACATGGCGCCTGCATTGTTTTCCAGTGGCTTGGGCTGAAAGTGATGAACTAACCTTTCAGTCTTCTTTTGCTCTCTCCATCCTCATCCTGTCTAAATCTCTTACCCTGTCTTGGGTCATCACCAGGCCTCCTAACTGATCTGTGTGCCAGCGGTGAATTCAGCAAAATGTCTAGATAACTTAAGAACATACATGTCAACGTCATTGGCTAGGTGTATCCAAAACAGCATTCCAGAAACATAGCACAACTGCAGTGGCATTTTCCTTTACAAAGTCTTGGGCTATGGGAGTCATCATCCCTGGGCAAGTCACGTAAAGGGTGACATTTGGCAGTCTAGCAGCAAGCACTAAAAGTGAGGGCAGACGGGCCTCGAGGGGATCCGCTGGTGGGCTGGTGGCTCCAGAACCTAAAAGGGTTCCAGCGTGCTATCCCTGTATTTCTAATGTGAATAGATAGTTTAAAAAGGGATTCTCATGCAGTTTTCAAAGGATCCAAATTAAGACAGTTAATGCAACATCTGAACAAAAGTGAACAAGGTCTTCAGCCTCTGCAACGCCGTCGGCGGGAGTCAGAGGAATCCTCTCTTCCCGAGGTTGATCGTTGCAGTGGTCAGAGGGGAGAGCAGGCCATCAGCTGCTCATCTTAACCGAACTCCAAGAGTTCCTGGAAGATGTGGGTCATCCTGTTTCTGTTCACCAACTTACGTAGTAGAGCATGGGTACCTAGATGGACAGGATTGGGCCTCGGGACCCAGCCTTCATTTCCTACAGGATGCGTATCACGTGGTTGACCCAGAGACGGACGGCAGTCATGCTGCAAGACTGCTCAGGACAGCCCGTGACAGGAGCCCACTTGTGGTCCTACCAGGTGGATAAATGATGACGTTATAGGACAGCAGTTTCTGTCCAACATGTTATGTAGTCTCTGAAAAACCTGTGACATGTCACAACGTAAATTCAGAGGAAGAGCTCGATAGTTTCCATAAAACGAACACAGTCACTTCGTGGTTGATCTTTTTCACTTTAGAAACCGTGTGCTTTATCACAGAGGCAGATAATCAACGATAGGCCTAAGACTCATCGGAAGCCTCCTAGATATTACCAAGTTACTTGGGAGATCCCACCATTGGTCAGTCAGGTCCCAGACTCAGACCATAAGGCGTTGAAAGGGCTATACGTACACTTCGTTGAGATTTTGCCCTCCACGTTCTCAGTGTTTGGAGTTGATCATTAGCAATTTCAGAATGTCAGTGTGACGCACAAGGTTCTTTGTTCGGCGCAGAGGCTTGGCGGTCCTATGGTTGCCTATCTGCCTTTGGCTGAATAATCTGCATCCAGAGGCACGCGTCCTTCTCACACTGTCTGTTTAGGCCATAAGCATTCAGCTGATTTCATCACCGTGATGCCCGTCTCTGGTAGGTGATGAACACTGGTCGTGTTTTACCAAAACACAGGTTCAGGCATCACTCTTCAACCCCATGGAGGTGACATGTGGGACCAGCGGGAGATCCTTTGAGGGATAAGAGCAGTTAGCCCGTGAGTTAATTCTCCGATGTGGAAGTGCAAAGCTCTCCCAGTATTTCTGTGGCAGTGATTGTGAGATCTTGTATCAGGATCTTGTCTGTGGGGACTGGAAAGAAGGCCTACGCGTATGCTCCATCCACCAATGTATGCTCGAGCCACTTATCCTCATGGAGATAAGGAAGGGAAGGGAAGCCGGGGAAAGCTGGGTCTTTCGGATTACGTTCTCTCAGATCGACGTATCACGAGAGTTACTGTCAGAAGTAAGAGTGTGTCGCGGAGGGGTGAGGCCGTCGGCGTTAGTGCAGAGAAGGGAGTGCTGAAGGGGGTAGGGCCATCTGCACGGGTACCGAAGGTGGTGTCCACTGACCTTCTCGCGGGCTGCAATTAGAGGAAGTACACGATGACTAGAAACTTCACTGAGAGCTCAGAGTGGGAAATGGGAAATGGCTAGGAAGGGCCTTGTCCTGAGGATCAGGCCGGGAGGGGCACGCTCACGGAAGTCCCGCATCGTAAGCGCATCAGGAATCCTTCGTCCGCTGAATATTAAAGAATGATGTTTCATTTCAGATGTTTCAGCACCAAAACGAAATAAACGAAATCTCAATCTCCGCCACTAAGGAGGCTATTCTTGAGCAAACGCTGTTTAAGATTATTGATCTGTGGAACACGACCCCGTTACACTTGGTTGTGCATCACTCCGAGACGTACTCCGTCCTGATCATTTCGTCCATAGACGACATACTCACTCAGCTGGAAGAGTCTCAGATCACACTGGCAACAGTTAAAGGGTCTTCCTCTCTCGGGCCCTTTAAGGTAAATATTACGGCAAAGGGAAAATACTGTCATTGTTTATAGTTTTATTTGTCACTTTAATTTTGTGCATTTCACAACCTTTTGAATTGTGTAAATCATGTACATACCCATATAGAAATGAGATTATTTAGTATTTTGAATACTAGAAATAACTTTTTTGGGAAACATTAACTGTTCATGAAGAGTTGTCATAAACTTCAGTTTGGGCAAATAAAATAAGTTTAAATCATACAAAAATAGGACCCCGTAAGCCAGGACTTACCGGCAGTGCCACTGCTACTGGAAACATCCGTGGTTTTGGCGGGGCCCACGCCAATCCCACTGCCTGCAGACTCTGCTTGCTGACGCAGTCACTTCATTTCTGTTTCCTGTGCGGTTGCTCTTAAGATGAGTCCTGTGTGTCCACACCTGTGTGTGTCCCTGCCGTTTGCTAGAACGCATCATGATTAGGAATTGAAACATCGGGTCAGCTCAGGTTCAGTGGTCCTGATAGTCCCTCTCTGCACAGCCCCACGTCCACTAACATGGCCAAGAATCACTTAAAGAATTAAGGAAAGTCAGCAAGGCATGTAATAATAGGAACGTCCTTAATAGTAAAGGTACCATAATTGATTATAGGTAGTGTGACAGAGAGAAATGTGTACCCATCAAATGGAGTTCATATTATTAGCAAACACACTAGCATTTAGGGAAGATGTCAGTTAATTGAACCTTAGAGGGGGGAAAAAAACTCAATAAATTGCAAAAAAGGGATAAACCATATAAACCATATTCTCCAACCACAGACATTAAAATAAATGAACAGAGAAACAACAAAAAATAGACAACAGCAGCAAAACTATCACAAAAAACGAATTTAAAAGCATCCATAAGAATATATAGGAAATGTACTAAAATATTTTAAAATTAGAAAAAGCAGAAAGAATTCTAAATCAAACCTTGTCACAATTGGCTTAGAGCCCCGTGAAAAAGAGGATTTAGAGCACCCGGTGCTTTCATTAAAAAGTAAAATGAAGGGGTGCCTGGGTGGCTCAGCTGGTTAGGTGTCCAACTTCAGCTCAGGTCATGATCTCACGGTTTGTGAGTTCGAGCCCCGTGTTGGTCTCTTTGCTGACAGCTCAGAGCCTGGAGCCTGCTTCGGATTCTTTTCTGTGTCTCCCTCTCTCTCTCTGCCCTTCCCCTACTCACACTCTGCCTCTCTCTCTCTCTCAAAAATAAATGAACATAATAATTAAAAATAAATAAATAAAAAGTAAAATGAACATAGTGAATGGTACATGGGGTGTACTCAAGCTGAACAACAGCACGCCTGTGTGCATACATACCCGCGCACACACACACGTGCACACACACCTGCACCTGCACATACATGTACACCTGCGTGCACGCACATGCGTGCACACTGACTTCCGCTTCCAGGTGAGGGACCGGATTCACCTTCCGCCTGAAGTACCCACAGCAGAACAGAAGAAAAGAGACGGATTGTGCTTCCAGGGCGCGACATCAGGCATCGAACGACAGGACCCCACAGAGAAGGGAAACAAACGAGAAGAGCCGAGGTGGCCCCCACCTGAGTTTACAGGCCTTGCGTGGGGGTGAGCAGGGTGACCCGGCCAGAGCCTGGAAAGAGGAGGTGCTGCTGAAAGTCGGCCGGAGCCTGCAGGCTGCAGGACCAGGGGGGCACAGCTCCAAGGGCCCGTGGAAGTACTGATGCTGGCACGTGAACTCCAGGAAATTCCCGGGCACCCGGGAAATGACGACATGTCAGGGTGAGGGGACCACTCACACTGGGCTGGGAGCAGTGCCCGTCCACCAGCCGCATTACATGAGCGGTCGATGGAGCGCTTGAAGGGCACAGCAGTTAGCCTTATGTTAAACGCTGCTCTAACACACCTTAACAGCAAAACCCGTGATGATGAAACCGGTTCTAAGCAATTTAACAGCACTCGGAACAAAGCTCAGGAATATTCATAGGAAAATATTTATAGGAATATTTATAGGAAAAGTATCCAGTACCCACATGATAAAATCACCGTGTCTCGAATCCAACCAAAAATTATCAGACATTTTAAAAAGTAAGAAAATAGAATTCATAATGAAGAAAATTTACTGATGGAAATGGATCCTGAACTGATGCAGCAGTCTGAATTGGAGACGAGGACGGTGAAACAAGTAGATTGTGGAAGACCATATACACCAGATACAAACGTGGAGACCAAAGTCACACTTGTGTGGATAAAAACCGTAATACCTTAGGTGAAATACACACCTTTGGGGGAGGGGGGGAGGGAGGGAATTGACTGCAGGTCAGAAGGTGAAATGCACACTGGGGGGGATTGACCGCAGATCAGACTTTACAGGAAAGAAGATGAGTGACTTTAAAGTTTTAAAAAGAAGAACAAAGTTAGACCATCAACACTACCTGATATTAAGACTTCTTGTAAAGCTAATCAAAACAGTTCTTTGTATTGGCATAAAGACAGACAAATGGAACAGAATAGGGATTACAGGAGCACCGGGGTGGTGGTGGTGGGGCTCAGTCGGTTAAGAATCCAACACTTGATTTCAGCCCAGGTCATGATCTCACGGTTTGTGGGTTCAAGACCCACTCAGGCTCAGCACTGACAGTGCGGAGCCCGCTTGGGATCCTCTTTCTCCCTCTCTCTCTCTGCCTGTCTCAGTCTCTCTCCCTCTCTCTCTGTCCATCCTCTGCTTGCACTCTGTGTCACTATCAAATAAACCTAAAAAAAAGAATAGAGATTACAAAAAAATTATGTGTGCATACACACACACAGGCACCTGATTTTCAACAAAAGTGTAAAGACATTTCCAGAAAGAAGTCTTTTTAGAAATGGTGCTGACAAAGCCAACAGTTATATGCAAAACAAATTTTTAACATCCCCTCAAGCCATATCTTGTAGCACATGTAAACTTTAACTCAGAAGCAGATCATAAACCTAAAAGAAGAAATTTGTGAAACCTTGAGAAGAAAACAGAAAATTTTTGTGACCTCAGGCTAGGCACTTTTCTTCAGCGTGACACCCAAAGACTGATCAATAGAAGGAAAAATCTATCACCTGGATTTCATCAAAATTAAAAATTTGTGCTCCTCAAAAGACACTGTTAGGGCAAAAATATATATAAGCCAGAACTGGAATAAAATATTTGCAAAGCCTATGTTTGGTAAAGGACTTCTTTCAAGAATATATAAAGAACTCTCAAAAAAAAAAAAAAAAAACAAAAACAGAAATGGGCAAAAGATTTAAGTAGATACTTCACCAAAGAAAATATTTGGAGGGAAAATAAACATGTGAAAAGAGGTTAACTTCATTACTCATTGGGGAAAAGTTGGATTCCCAGTGAGGCACCACTGCACGTCTTATGGAATGACTAAAACAAAAAAGACTGATCACCCCAAGTGTTGGTGGGAACTCTCGTACACTGCCGTGTAACAGGTAAAATGTTATAATCACTTGAAAGGTTTCTTTAAAAGTTAAAAAATAGACCCACCACGTGATGCAGCCATTCCACTCCTAGGTATTTACCCAAAAGGAAGGAAGTTTTGTGTCCATACAAAGACTTACACCTGAATATTCACGGCGGCTTTATTTGTATTAGTGAAAAACAGACGCAACCTGGGTGGACGCTTGGTGGATGATACACACATTGTCGTATATCTATACCATGGAATACTACTCAGCAGTGAAAAAGAAATGCAGTACTGATCTATGCAACAACATGAGCAAATCTCAAAATAATTATGCTGAGTGAAAGAAGTCAGACCAGAAAGAATACCTATCATATGGTTTCATTTATATAAAATTCTAGAAAACATAAACTAGGGTGTAGTTTCAGAAAGTCAATCTGAGCTTGTTTAGGGATGGGAATAGGCAGGTGTAGGGGAAGGAATCACAGCAGGGCACAGGAAACCTTTCCAAGGTCAGGGTATGTTCCTTATCGTGAGGTGACTGCTTCACAGTTAGAAACACATGTCACCGCTGCAACTTCTTACTCAACATGTCTCCGGAGGCAAGGGAGACAAAAGCAAAAGTGAACTACTGGGACCTCGTCAAAATAAAATCTTCTGCACAGCGAAAGAAACAACCAGCAAAACTAAAAGGCAACCGACAGAATGGGAGAAGATATTTGCAAATGACATATCAGATAAAGGGTTAGTACCCAAAATCTATAAAGTACTTACCAAACTCAACCCCCCAAAACCAAATAATCCAGTGAAGAAATGGGCAAAAGACATGAATAGACACTTCTCCAAAGAAGACATCCAGATGGCCAACCGACACATGAAAAAATGCACAACAGCACTCATCATCAGAGAAATACAAATCAAAACCACAATGAGATACCACCTCACACCTGTCAGAATGGCTCACATGAACAACTCAGGCAACAACAGATGTTGGTGAGGATGCGGAGAAAGAGGATCTCTTCTGCATTGGTGGGAATGCAAGCTGGTGCAGCCACTCTGGAAAACAGGATGGAGGTTCCTCAAAAAACTAAAAAGAGAACTACCCTACGACCCAGCAATTGCACTACTAGGCATTTATCCAAGGGATACAGGTGTGCTGTTTCGAAGGGACACATGCACCCCCATGTTTATAGCAGCACTCTCAACAATAGCCAAAGGATGGAAAGAGCCCAAATGGCCATCGATGGATGAATGGATAAAGATGTGGTATGTATGTGTGTGTGTGTGTACACACACACACACACACACACACACACACACACACACACAACGGATTATTACTCGGCAGTCAAAAAGAATGAAATCTTGCCATTTGCAACTACGTGGATGGAACTGGAGGGTATTATGCTAAGCGAAATTAAAGAAAGACAAAAATCATATGGCTTCCTTTATATGAGGATTTCAAGAGACAAAACAGGTGAATGTAAGGGAAGGGAAACAAAAATAATATAAAAACAGGGAGGGGGACAAAACAGAAGAGACTCATAAATATGGAGAACAAACTGAGGGTTATGGGAGGGGTTGGGGGAGGGGCGATGGGCAAAATGGGGGAGTGGCACTAAGGAATCTACTCCTGAAATCGTTGCACGATATGCTAAACTAACTTGGATATAAATTAAAAAAAAAAAAAAAGAAAACTAAAAAAAAAGAATGATTTAGATATATGCACAGGTACGTATATTAACATATTTAAATGTAACTATAATATCAAAAATACAATTGTAGAATAATGCATATAGTACAATTCAATATTTGTTTTAAAAAAATCTAAAGTTATCTATCTTTTGTCTATATTTGTTTGAGTGTAGAGGAAAGCACCAAATGATTCATAGCAAACTACTAATAATGGTTACCTCAGCAATGTGTGAAAGAGAAGATTATAAGCTTTTTCTTAATATACCTTAGTACTATTTCCATCATATGAAGATGATGTGCTACTTTTACAATTTTTAAAAATATAATAAAGAAAAATGGGAGGAAATAATCAGGAGCTGTCTCTGGGTGTTAGGATTTTGAAATTTTTTTAATTACGTTTTCTTTCTTTTTGTGTCTCAGTTTTGCAATGACCATAAATGAATTAAATGAATTTAGTTTTAAATAAATTTTAAAAATCAGAAGTCAACTATAAAAGAACTTTGAAATGTAAACAAGAAGCCATTGTACTCAGTGGAGCTTCACTCGCCAGCCTGACTGTAATGTTTGCTCACAGTAACATTTAAAATGTGAAACTCATCAGATGCTTTCCATCAGAAGAATGCAGAGTGTTTCTAGCCTATGAAATTTTTGATATTTAAAAAAATCACACATGTCAAAACATTCAATTGTGTGATTTAAAAATGCACCATTTACTGAAGTCAGTTATACCTTAATAAAGGTATTGAGATATAAAATGGATTTAGAGGGAAACATGGAGATACACCGCAAAAGTAAATGACTTATGCGTGGGTCCGTCTTATGAGTCCACGTTAGGGGGTGGACCAGTCTCCTGGTTTGTAAGCATTTTAGTACTAATTGGTTTTTAACCATTTTTCTCTTACTTTAATAAATATACTAGCTGGAGAAAGATGTGATATCCACACAATGCTTACTATATTTAATTAAAAGAATGCGGGGCACTGGGTGGCTCCGTCGGTTAAGCCCCCCGACACTTGATTTCGGCTCAGGTCATGATCTCACGGTTTGTGAGTTTGAGCCCCGTGTCGGGCTCTGCACTGACAGCTCAGAGCCTGCTTGGGATTCTCACTTTCTCCCTCTCTCTCTGCCCCTCCTCTGCTCATGCGCTGTCTCTGTTTCTCTCAAAGTAAATAAATAAACGTTAAAAAAAATTTTTTAAATAAAAAAAAACTGTGAGTACTGATGTAAAGCCTCTCTAAAAGACACTGTTAGGTAAAAAAAGCCAAAAAAACAAAACACAAAAAAGTTAGAAAGCAATGTGTATAATATGAGTGCATTTATGTAACATTAATGTAATATGTACTATTTATGGTTACATAAATGCAGCCATATTATACACCTTGTTTTGTGACCATGCATGTGTTTATCTTACAGGATCTTGTGGAAAAGTGGGATCAGAACTTGTCTCTCTTCTCTTCTACTCTTGAGGAATCGATGAATTGTCAAAGAAATTGGCTTTATCTGGAACCAATCTTTCATTCTGTGGAAATACAAAGGTAAAAAAAAAAAGCTATATAGAGGTTAAAAAAACATTTGGTGGGTATTTATTGCCTGTAATCCCTGAGAAGTCATTTGTTCAATGAACATTCTAAAATAATCTGCCACGGGCACAGGAGTAAATTGTGCTGAATTATTATTTTTCCTTTCATGAAAGCAAGCATCAGCTCTTTAAAAAAGTCCTGTTTCTCAATTTTAGATATAAAACTGTTAAGGATTGGGTAAGAAATGTCAGGTCATTGTAATCCCTAAACCACAATACCGTGTGTCTACTTAGTTCTAGAACATTAGTGTGGTGTTGATATGAGCAATACACATGTTTTTAATAGTCTACATACATGAATGGTAGTTTGTTTCTTTGGACCAGGTGAAAGAATGGAGGTCCTAGACAGTTGGGGGAAATTCTCCCTTTTCTTTTTATTCACGGCATTCATATTACTTGGTCTCTCTTTAGAAAGTCACTGGTCTTAAGAGTGCGTAACTTGTGACATCTGTGTTGTCTAGACAGAATTTAAAGTGTTGACCATAAATCACACAAGCTAGCTTAGGAGCCGTCCTGAAGTAAGTAGGCATCGCAGAGCGTGTGTTTGTAAGGTGTTAGAGCAGATGAGGGGAGACCTTGGGTATCAGGTTAAGTATTGCGAAGTTTATTTTAGGGGCAGAGGGAGCTTCAAGCGGCTCACGAAAGAAAACTGTGTAGGTTTGAGTACTACGTTGCAGAGAACAATATCCATTTTTGTAATACGTGTATATTTCTTGTCGGAGGATGGCTTTCTAAAGGGCTTGGGTCAAGCTCTAGTTATTGTGTAGTTCTCATGGGAAACCACATACCTGGGGAATGTGTCCTTTGTGGTTACAACTTAGCGCCTTAAATTCAAACTTCAGTAGTCCTCTTTACGAAAGACTTCTTAATCGATGGAGAGATACGACTTCTGGCTCAGAGTGTCACCATGTCGTTCTTCCCCGGCTTTGCTATGAGAGAAAAGGGAGCATGTAATTAAGGGGTGCTGAAGACTCCTGCACCCCAGTGCTAAAGGAAAGGAAACACACGTCTGCCATGGCCCTGCCTTTGAGAAGTGGAGAAGGATGGTGGGCCCTGATTCCGGGGGGGGGGGGGAGTGTGAAAGAGAGGAAGGGGAAGGGAGGTTCATTAGCAGGGAGAATTCCTTACAGAGACTGTGTGAGGGACAAGGATGCAGTCCATTCCCCTCTCTCCAAACTCCCCGTGAGGTCCCCCCCAGAGCCTCCTGTTGCACTCGGGAGGGTGCCCGACAGAGGGGAGGGTGAAGGCCCCTCCTTGATAGGACTTTTGCTGAGCTGAAGAAGTTTCTAGGCCCATCGCCCCAAATGGGGAACGGGATAGTGGTGGGGGGCTCGTGGAAGAGCTTGACAGGTATTGCCCTGGGTTGGGGGCATCGGAAATGAGGACCTGCGTCTTCTCTGGACAGAAGCACGAGAGCACCTAGCTGCTGTGGGCCACCGGTTCTCAACCGCAGGCGATGTTGCCCTCTCGGGGACATTGGGAGAAGCTAGTGCCAAAAATAGCTGCTTGGAGAAGCAGCTCTCTAAGATCCCACTTCCTCTAGAATTGCAGTGGCCTTTGTTTTCCTACATCCTAGGACACAAGTCACTTTTACTCATGTTATGTGGAACTGTGTTTATCTGTCTCGGAACTCGCACCAAGTATAATCCCGTTAAATGACGGAGGGATGTCTGGTTTGTCACAGATTTCCTACGTGTGCGTCGCTGTATATAATAAACGCTATAAAATATCTGTAGTTAATGATCAGCAAAAAATAAAACATGTCACGACATTTTTAAGCAGATGACGTTCTCTCTTGTTCCCTTCCTAAAGGCAACTCCCTGTGGAAGCAAAACTCTTCTCTCAAGTGATCTCCATGTGGAGAGAAATCATGTCAAAAATACAGAACAAGCTGGATGCTTTGCGGATAACCATTTCTGCAGGGGTCCTTGAAACTCTGCAGAATTGCGATCTGCATCTTGAACGTATAATGAAAAGTCTCGAGGTAACACCGGCAATCCGAAAGTGGGGAGTGATTGTATCTGCGAAATGTAATGTAGGGCATGACGGAAACGAATCCCAACGTGGATTTTCTGTACTGTAGCTGCCCACGATGCTTCCGGCTCTCGCCAACTACAGGGTTAATGAAAATACTATCAAGTCAGACAAAAAAGTGGATAGACCGATCTAAACGGCCCGAGACAAAACCAATTTTTCAGTGCCTAGGTTTCCTTCTCTTCACATTGGGAATAATGGCGGTGCCTACCTTGAGGGGCTTTGTGTGAAATAAGATAATGCGTTTACAGCACAAGAGCTGGCACGGAGAAAGTATTTCATGAGTGCCAGTTATTTATATTGGCACTACCGTTGTTATCAAATTGACAAAATCGGCAAAAGTTGAAATTGAAAATAGTTCGATGGCTTTATTTTTTTTAATTTTTAAAATATTTTTTAAAGTTTATTTTCAGGAGAGAGATAGAGAGAGAGCTCAAGCAGGGGAGGGCCAGAGAGGGAGGAAGAGAGAGAATCCCAAGCAGACTCTGAGCCATCGGCACAGAGGCCGACTTGGGACTCAGACTCACAAACCATGAGATCATGACCTGAACTGAAATCAGGAGTCAGATGCTCAATCTACTGAACCACCCAGGCGCCCCTTTAATTTGATCTTAAATCCAGTATAGTCAACATGGAGCATAATACTAGTTTCAGGTGTACGATATAGTGATTCAGGACTCCTGTATCCTACGGTGCTCATCGTGATAGGTGTACTTTAATCCCCTTCACCGATTTCACCCATCCCCCCCCCCCACCTACCCTCTGGTAACTACCTGTTTGTTCTCTAGAGTTAAGTGTCTGTTTCTTTTTTTCCCTTTGTTTATTTGTTGTTTCTTAAATTACACATGTGAGTAAAATCATACGGTATTTGTTTTTCTCTGACTGACTGACTTCACGTAGCCTTTTACCCTCTACGAGTAATCCATGTCATTGCATATGGCAAGATTTCATTCCTTTTTATGGCTGAGTAATATTCCGTTGTGTATATACACCATATCTTCTTTATCCATTCATCATTCAGTGGACACTTGGGTTGCTTCCATAATTTGGCTATTGGCGATAGTGCTGTTATAAACATTGGGGTGTATGTATCCTTTTGAATTAGTGTTTTCATATTCTTTGGCTAAATACCCAGTAGTGGAATTACAAGATCATATGATAGTTCTATTTTTAATTTTTTGAGGAACCCCCATATTGTTTTCCATGATGGCTGTGCCAGTTTACATTCCCACCAACAGTGCCCGAGGATCCCTTTTTCTCCACATCCTCGCCACATTTGTTGTTCCTTGTGTTTTGGATTTTAGCCACTCTGACAGGCATGAGGTGATATCTCATGGTGGTTTTGATTTGCATTTCCCTGATGGTGAGTGGTGTTGAGCACCTTTTCATGTGTCTGGTAGCCATCTGTATATCTTCTTTGGAGAAATGTCTGTTCATGTCTTCTGCCCATTTTTTATTTGATTATTTGGGGGTTTTTTTTGGTATCAGGATATGTAAATTCTTTATATATTCCAGATACTAGCCCTTTATCAAATATGTCATTTGGAAATACCTTCTCCAATTCTGTAGGTTGCCTTTTAGTTTTGTTGATTGTTTCCTTTACTGTGCAGAAGCTTTGTATTTTGGTGTGGTCTCGCTTGTTTATTTTTGCTTTTGTTTCCCTTGCCTCAAAAGACATATACAGAAGGAAGTTACTATGGCCAGTGGCAAAGAGGTCTGTGTTCTTCTCTAGGATTTTAATGTTTTCATGTCTCACATTTAAGTCTTTAATCCATTTTGAATTTCTTTTTGTGTATGGTGTGAGAAAGTGGTCCAGTTTCATTCTTTTGCACGTAGCTATCCAGTTTTCCCAGCACCATTTGTTCAAGAGACCATTTTTTTCCCACTGGATATTCTTTCTTGCTTTATCAAAGATTAATTGACCATATAATTATGGGTTTATTTCTGGGTTTTCTGTTGTATTTCATGGATCGATGTGTCTATTTTTACGTCAGTACCATGAAATCTGGGATTGTGATGCCTCCAGCTTTGTTCTTTTTCAAGATCACTTTGTCTACTCAGGGTCTTTGGTGGTTCCATACAAATTTTAGGAATGTTTGTTCTCATTCTGTGTAATGAGAACATCCTGGGAATAAATTCCACTTGATCATGATGAATGAATTTTAATGTATTGTTGGGTTCGGTTTGCTAGTATTTTGTTGAGGGTTTGTACATCTATGTTCATCAGAGGTTTGGCCAGTTATTTCTCTTTTTTTTCTAGTGTCTTTCTGTGGTTTTGGTGTCAGGGTAATGCTGGCCTCATAGAATGAATTTGGAAGCTTTCTTTCCTTGTCTATTTTTTGGAATAGTTTGAGAAGAATACGTATTAACTTTTTAAAAAAACGTTTGGTAGAATTTACCTGTGAAGCTCTGGTCCTGGACTTTTGGTTTTTTGGGAGGCTTTTAAGTACTGATTCAATTTCATTGCTGATAATCAGTCTGTTCAAAGTTTATGTTTCTTTCTGATTCAGTTTTGGGAGGTTATATGTTTCTAGGAATTTATCCATTTCTTCTAGGTTGTCCAATTTGTTGGTACATAATTTTTCATAATATTCCCTTATAATCTTATAATCCTCTGTATTTCTGTCTTGTCATTTGTTATTTCTTTTTCATTTCTGATTTTATTTGAGTCTTCTTTTTTTGGGGGGGGATGAATCTGTCTAAAGATCTATCAATTTTGTTGATCTTTTCAAAGAACCAGGTCTTGTTTTCATTGATCTATTCTATTGTGGTTTTTTAGTTTCTGTTTTGTTTATTTCTGCTCAGTCCTTATTATTTCCTTCCTTCTACTGATTTTGAGTTCTGTTCTTCTTTTTGTGGCTCCGTTAGGTGTAAGGTTAGGTATTTGAGATTTTTCTTCTTCATTGAGGTAGGCCTGTATTGCTATAAACTTCCCTCTTAGAACCACTTTTGCTGCATCCCAAAGGTTTTGGACCATTGTGTTTTCCTTTCATTTATCTCAATGTATTTTTTAATTGCCTCTTTGATTTCTTGATTGACCCACTCATTGTTTAGTAGCATGTGTTTAACCTCCACGTATTTGTGCTCTTTTCAAATCTTTTCTTGTGCTTGATTTCTAGTTTTGTAGCATTGCAGTCAGAAAAGCATGGCACGACCTTGATTTTGTTAATTTGTTGAGATTTGTTTTGTGGTCTAACGTGTGATCTGTTCTGGAGAATGTTCCCTGTGCAGTTGACAAGAATGTGTATTCTGCTGTCCAGGGATGGAATGTTCTTAATATATGTTAGATTCATGTGGTCTAATGTGTCATTCAAAGCCACTGTTTCCTTATTGATTTTCTGTTTGGGTGATCTATCCATTGATGTAAGTGGAGTGGTAAAGTCCCCTACTATCATTGTATTACTGTTGATTATTTCCTTAATGTTTGTTATTAGCTGATTTATGTATTTGAGTGCTCTCGTATTGGGTACATATTTTCAATCGTTCTATCTTCTTGTTGAAATAGTCCCCTTATGATTATATAGTGTCTTTCTTTGTCTCTTGTTACAGTCTTCAATCTAATGTCTACTTTGTCCAATATAAGTATTGCTACCCTGACTTTCTTTTCACTTACTTTCTTGATATATGCTTTTCTATCCCTTCACTTTCAATCTGTAGGTGTCTTTAGGTCTGAAATGAGTCTCTTGCAGGCAAGATGGGTCTTGCTTTTTTATCCATTCTGTCACCCTGTGTCTTTTAATTGGAGTGTTTAGTCTGTTTCCATTCAGAGTAATTATTGACAGGTATGTACTTATTGTCATTCTGTTACTCGTTTTGTGGTGGTTTTTGTAGTTCTTCTCTGTTCCTTTCTTCTCTTGCTGTTTTCTCTCATGGTTTGCTGACTTTGTTTAGTGATATACTTAGATTCTCCTCTCTTTATTTTTTGCATATCTATTACTGGTTTGGGATTTGTGGTTCCCATTGGGTGTGTATATAACATCTTATGCATATAGAAATCTATACTAAGTTGATGGTCGCTTAAGTCTGAGCCCATTGAAAAAGTACTAAATTTTTACTCCTCTCCACATTTTATGTATATGGTGTCATACTTTACATACTTTACTTTTATTTTGTGAATCCCTTGACAGATTTTTACATATATACTTATTTTCACTGCTTTTGTGATTCCTGCTTTTCTTACTCCTGTTTATGGTCTTTCCTTTCCACTCAGAGTCCCCTTTATCATTTCTTGTAGGGCTGGTTTAGTGGTCATGAACTCCTTTAACTTTTTTGTGTGTAGGAAGCTCTCTATCTCTCCTTCTGTTCCAAATGATAGCCTTGCTGGATAGAGTATTCTTGGCTACAGGTGTTTTCCTTTAAGCACTTTGATTATATCATGCCCCTCCCTTCTGGCCTGCAAAGTTTCTGCTGAAAAATCAGCTAATAGCCTTTTGGGGTTTCCCTTGTATGTTACTGTTTTCTTTTCTCTTGCTGCTTTTATAAATGTTTACTTATTTCTGAGAGAGTGACAGAGAGAATGTAGGCGAGGGGCAGAGAGAGAAGGAGATAGAGGATCTGAAGCGAGTTCTGTGCTGGCAGCCCAAAGCCCATCGTAGGGCTTGAACTCACAAATGGCAAGATCATGACCTGAGCTGAAGTTGGACACTTAATTGACTGAGCCACCCATGTGTTCTCTCTTGCTGCTTTTAAAATTCTCTCTTGATCACTACGTTTTGCCTTTTTAATTACTATGTGTCTTGGTGTTGGCCTCTTTGGGTTGGTTTGTTAAGGGTTTTCTGTGCCTCCTGGATCTGAATTTCTGTTTCCTTCCCCAAATTTGGGAAATTTTCAGCTATTATTTCTTCAAATAAATTTTCTGCCCCCCTTCTCTCCCTTCCCTTTCTGGGATCCCTATAATGTGAATGTTACCGTGCTTCCTGGTGTTTCTGTGTTCCCTTAACCTGTTCTCGGTTTTTATTATTCTTTTTTCTCTTTTCTGTTCAGCTTGATTGCTCTCCATTACTCTGTTTTCTAGGTAGCTGATCCATTCTTCTGCTTCCTCTAGTCTACTATGTATTCCCTCTCATGTATTTTTAACTTCAGTTGTCTTCTTCGTCTCTGATTTCTATCTTTGTTGAGTGTCTCACTGAGATGCCCCACTGTCTTCTCAAGTCCAGTCATTTATGATGGTTACTTTAAATTCTGTCAGGCACATTACTTATCTTTCTTTCATGTAGCTCTCTTGATGTGATTTTGTTCTGTTCTTTCATTTGGAACCTATTCCTCCGTCTCCTCATTTTGTCTACTGCTGTGTCTGTGTCTCTGTTAGCAAAGTCAGCTGTGTCTCCCACACTTAAAGCAGTGGCCTTAGGAAGACGAGGTCCTGTAGTGCCCCGCGGTGCAGTGTCCCCTGTTCACCGGAAAATGGTGCTTCAAGGGTGTCCCCTCTGTGCGTTGCTACAGGGGTGTCCTACTGTTGTGACCGAACTGTGTTCACCTTCCGTCCAGTCATCTGCAGTGGCTCTGCCTGTTGTGGGCCGGGTCCGGTCCCTGTGCGGTTAGTGGGTCGGTCTGGGGCACGGCGGATCAGACCAGGAGTTTGCTAGAGATGCGGTAGCTCCAAACTGCAGGGCACTTCCCCTGTGTGGTCCGGAGAAACTTGTATTGGTGGACGAGGCCGCAGTCAGACCCGATGTCTGCCCCCAGCCCCCCGCTGGGGCTACGGTCAGACTGGTGTGTATGTTATCCTCCCCTTTCCCAAGGGCAGGACTCACTGTGGAGCGGCGTGGCCCCTGTCTGGGCTGCTTGCACACTGCCAGGTTTGTGGTGCTGCTTCGATGGGATCTGGTCACGAGCGTATTAGACAGGGTGGATCCACAGCATGCACATGGATGGGAGCACTGTGCTACCGTGGTCTGTGCAGGTGTGCTGTGGGAGGGGACCTAGAGCTGAGGTCTGGCTGGAGGGGGACTGTACACACCCGAATAAGGGGAGTTGCCGTTAGCAAGTTAGTTCCAGGAGGTGTCAGGATATCTCGGCTAGGGGGAAGGGCGGGAAATGGTACCTGCCAGAAACTTTGTTCCTGGAGAACTCCCGCACCGATCTCTGTCCCTCCAGCACAGCTACTGATTTTTAAAATTCTAGATTTTTTAGTCCTGTTGGTTGTAAGAACTTGTGAAATTTGACCTGTCTCATTTTCCAAGCCAGATGTTATGGGGATTTGTTTTTCTCATGCTGGCTCCCCATGAGAGGCTCTGTTTCTCTCCCTTCTCTGCACCCATTCTCTCCTGCAGACAGACTCCTAGGTCCATTTAGGTCCTCAGCACCACTCTGCCCTTCCTCTCTTCCCCACTGTGACCTCTTCTCTACGTTTAGTTGGGGGGGGGGGATTGTTCTGCCAGTCTTTGTGTCATTTTCTGAGTTATATACGCTGACGTAGGTGTACCTGAGTGGTGGGGCAAGCCCGGGTCCTCCTACTCTGCCATCATCCCTAGAAGTCCTAGTTTGATAATTTTATAAAGTAAGTTATTGATTCCATATATTTAAATTGCCAGGGCACCTAGGTTAAGTGGCTTAGTCGATTAAGCATCTGAATCTTGGTTTTGGCTCAGGTCCTGATCTCACAATTTGTGAGATCGAGCCCCACGTCAGGTTCTATGCTCAGTGCAGAATATGCTGAAGATTCTTTCTTTCTCCCTCTGCCCCCTCCCTGGCATGTGTTCTCTCTACATCTCTCTCTCTCTATCTCAAATAACAAAACAAAAAACACCTTTGCCAGAACATTAAATTGTCATCTAGACATACATATTTTTTAAATATCGGGTTTTAATATTTGAGATTCGGGGTGAATATATTCACTTCATAAACCAAGATCTCTTTCCAGTTTTTTATCTCTTTCTCCTTGTTGAACACAATTCACAGTGGTTGGAATGACCTCTCCAGAATACCTACATATGGCAGTTTCAGCCTATAGAAAGTTCTCTGCCCAGGAAGACCTTCTGCTATATGAATCCAGGATCTGAGGCCCCTCCCAGAGGGATCTGGTTAATAATAGCAAGTTTACCGAGTAGGGACTGAAATAAGTCTTCTCATTATTTCTAGCGCATCTTTGGACTATTACTAAGCATCATTACCAACCAGGGATTTTCCATTTATTCATGTATTGAGCACCTGCTTCATACCAGGCACTGCAGCTGCATACTGGGACTCCCCACATCCTCCCCTCCTATTACAGAACTCGAGATCTATTATAGGAACCAGAGTAGAGAGATGCTAGCATGTGATGTATGCTGTGATGGGTTGGATGGTATGGTCACATGAAAGGAGAGAGATTCACCCCTTGCCCTGGGAGAAGTGAGAACTCACCTGGGTTTGGGAAGAAGCGTGTGAGTTAGCCAGGCGAAAGAGTCCGGGAGGGGGTGGCTGGGAGGAGCACCCTAGGCCAGGGGGAAGAACACGAGCAAGTGTGGCACGTTCGGGAGTTGTAAATGGGTTGGTACAGAGGATGCCTTGGTCGCAAAGGGGCAAGAGGGGAAAGGGGAGATTCTCCGGGAAGCAGGACCAGATGACGAAGGGCCTTGAATGTCATTGGATTTTTGACTGGGGGAGTAAAATGACTTGATTGAGAAATGTGTCCGTAGAAGGGAGCACAGAGGATGTCTAGATCGGGGGCAGTGGGAATACATATACAGAAACCAGTTAAAAGGCTAGAAGTCCTGGGGGGACTGAGGGAGGACGATGGTCAGGATGAAAGAAGGTGGACCGGGAGCTTCAGGTGGGTGTGTGGAGGAGAGAGGACAGAGGCCCAGGGTCATGGCCACGGGAGGGGAAAGTGATTACACCGCAGGGATAGGAGGTAGGGGGAGGAGGCTTGCGTGGAAACAAGTGAATTCTGTACATGTTGGAAATCTAATTCTTACGGGGCAGTCAAATGAACATCTTCGATCAGCATTTGGACGCGTAGGTGTGGGACACAGGGAGGTGACAGGAGCCACGGAGCAGGTGCCCAGCCGGGCAGGAAGTAGAGTGGCAAGTGGGAGGAGAGAGGGGCTGGGGAGCGTGGGCTCCACAGCAGTCCTGGAAGCAAATGGTCATGAGTGGCGGAGGGATGAAGAAAACAGGAGAGTGGCATCCCTGTCAGTCCATTAGCAGGGGGGCCACCGGCAGAGGGACCTTGTCCTCAGCGGGACCACGGGGTTGGGCAACAGCAGAAAGGTGGGACCTGGGGGCCCACAGCGCTTTGTGAGTGGTGTCTGTGCGCGTGTGTTCACCTGCGGGACTTTTGCTTTTATTTTCATTTGTTTTAGTTTTGTTTATTAAGAATTGTTTTTAGCAATTTAAGCACAGATCGAGCACGGGTCACCCTTTTACTGGTAGTCTGCACACTGCAAGTTAAATACTGTGGGTTTTGTGTGTAAACAGAGGCCCGAATGGGGAAGTGCGTCCTAGCATAATTAATCATAGTTATGAACTCTTATTTCTTTCGGTTCCGGACAGGACTACCTTGAAACTAAAAGAATGATTTTCCCCAGATTTTACTTTCTCAGCAACACTGAACTTCTCGACATCATAGCGAATAGCAGAAATCCAGAGTCTCTACAGGTAATGTCATCATTCCACGCTCAGCGATGCTATTTCCCAACCAGGTCAGAATTTCTCAGCGGTGCTGACATTCGTTTCTGGTCCACAGCCTCATCTTGCGAAATGTTTTGAAAATATAAAACGGTTACTGCTGTGGAAGCAAGAAATTGGGCCCCCTGCCGTCATAATGCTCATATCCGCTGAAGGAGAGTGCCTTCTGCTGCCCAAGTACGGTTTGTAGGTTACAGACTCAGCATTCCCAGTCTGTAAAACTTCTTTATTGAATAATCTGCTTGGACATTTCTGATATTTCACGGAAGTTTGCTGAGCCAATGATTTCTTCAAAGCTAACGTACCTATGCAGAATTTTACCTTTCCGTTTCTGTATTTGTTGCTATCGTCCTGAATGCCACCACGAGGTTTTGTTCTAGGAACTTAGGAAGGGGATTGGCAATTTGCTTGGGGTTGTTAATGCTGCTTCCCCTGCTTCCTCCCCGACCACGGGCCCCGTTGTGAATGTCCCCAAGTTAGCCAGGTCCTGCTGCCACACTGGTCCAGTTTGCCAGCCAGCCTTTGGCGTGTGCTTCCTGATGTGAGCTGACTAAAAAGGCTACACCCATGTGCTCCCATCACCAGCCTCCCTAACCCAGCCCTGCCCCAGGCCGGCTGTTGAAAAGAACCAGGGAGGAATACAAAAACGCTTTGTAATGTAATTTATCTACTTTATCAGTTCACATCTTACTGGAAACTCTTAATTTTGTAAACCCCTGGTTTCCACGTCAGGATTTCCTCAAGTTAGGTGGTATGTTTTCCGTGTAGATTTCCAAATTAAGATCTAGAATAAACAAAATCACAGATTTATGATCTTTTGACCTGTGAATGTTATAAGTGTAGAAGACTTAGTCTACAGTCTTATCAAAGGAATGAGACATGAATAAAAAGAATTCTTTGCAAATTATTTTTGAAAAAAATATAGGAAAATTCGAGTAAGAAGTGCCGTGGAACAGTGGCTGGTAAATGTTGAGAAAAGCATGTTTGATGTGCTGAAAAAGTGAGTACGATTTTTAAATCCTAAGATTACATTATATATATTTTAAACTCAGTTAATTATTTATTAATCTAAGTGGGAAGTATCCGCAGAAATGTATGGAGTAAAGTCTTTGAAATGGGCTTGGATAGAACACGATGGCATATGGCTGAATGGAAAATAATCATTTTTACGGTGTGAATGTCCGTTTGAGAGCATCATCACAGAACGCACTTGGGCGGGTTTTGTGTGCTTTGAGACTCGCAACTATCTTCAAACTGGCCCGGACCTGAACCTGGGGTGGGCATCGCCACCTGCTTCCAAAAGAGCCAGCTCACCCGGCTTCTGCTTCCTCACACTGTTTGTTCGGTTCGGTCTTCACAATGTTCTCCTCCTTACATTTCAGTCTGTCGTTGGCTGCTGTTCCTGAAGGAAGAGCCTCAGAGTGGGAACTTGTAAAACTAATTTGACTAGAGCGGTCTTGTACATTTCTAGTTATTTGTGGTCGATTCTAGAAAGGCTACTTACTGCTTGGGGGGTGCCTGCGTGGCTCGGTCGGTTAAGCATCCGACTCTTGATTTCAGCTCAGGTCATGATCTCATAGTTCGTGAGTTTGAGCCCCACATCGGGCTCTGTGCTGACAGTGTGGAGCCTGTGGATTCTCTCGCTCCTCCTCTCTCTCTGCCCCTCTCTGGCTTGCTCTCTATCTCTCTCTCAAATTAAATAAAAATAAACTTAAAAAAAAAAAAGAAAAGCTACTTATTGGTCTTGAAGGTTTTAATATCTGTATTTATTAATATGATCCTGAATGCCCACACAAGGCTTCTAGAGTAGAGTAGATTATTATTTACTTACATAAATAACCACAGTGGCTTTCCCTGGCTCTGGTTTTTCCCTGGGGTGATGTGATAAGGGCCAGATGTCCTCTTATGTGTGAGGGCAGGAACTCCTGTGGGCAAGGACGCCCCCCCCCCCCGCCCCGCCCCGCCCCGCAAAAGGCATCTGGGCATTTGAGAGACCAACAGATTTCCACTTGTTACTCTGGGAGTTTTCTGGTTAGAGAGTCTTGTCATTTGCTAATAATGCTAATAATGATAATACTGCTACTAAGGTCTCTTTACAGTCCTTTGAAAAGTGTCACTTCCTTTTCATGTTGTTTAGGATGACAGATGTACAGTGTTGAAAAGCAGAGGTGACAGTGAGCATCCTTCTCTTGTTCCTGACTTTACTGGGAACATCTCTAGTATTTCCATTTGTAATGATGCTTAGATTTCTGGAATATACCCCTCATCAAAGTAAAGAGTTTTGTTCTATTCCTTGTTTGCAGAGTTTTTAATAATTAAAGGATGTTTATTAAGATCAGAGGGTTTTTTTAATGAAACTATCAAGAATCCCAAATACTCTTTTAACTTTGATTTGTGGTTGTCATGAATTACAATAACAGATTTCCTTATGTTGAATTTTCCTTGTTTTCCTGTTCATTCTTTGGTCCACTTACTTTTTTTTTAGAAAACTGTGTTAAACATTTCTTCCTTTTCTGTGGATTTTTATCCTTTTCGTATTTCTAGCATTTCTTTCTTTCTTTTAAAAATTTTTTAAAAGGGGCGCCTGGGTGGCGCAGTCGGTTAAGCGTCCGACTTCAGCCAGGTCACGATCTCGCGGTCCGTGAGTTCGAGCCCCGCGTCAGGCTCTGGGCTGATGGCTCGGAGCCTGGAGCCTGTTTCCGATTCTGTGTCTCCCTCTCTCTCTGCCCCTCCCCCGTTCATGTTCTGTCTCTCTCTGTCCCAAAAATAAAATTAAAAAAAAAATTTTTTTAATATTTGTTTATTCTTTGAGAGAGAGAGAGAGTGAGCATGAGTGAGAGAGGGGCAGAGAGAGAGGGAGACAGAATCCAAAGCAGGCTCCAGGCTCTGAGCTGTCAGCACAGAGCCCCACATGGGGCTCGAACTCACAGACTGTGAGGTCATAACCTGAGCTGAAGTCGGTCACTCAACCAACTGAGCCACCCAGGCTCCCTCTTTCTTTTTTTTTTTTAAGTTTATTTATTTATTTTGAGAGAGCACGCATGCATGTGCGAGCTGGGGAGGACCAGAGAGAGGAGAGAGAGGATCCTAAGCAGGATCCACGATGTCAGTGCAGAGCCAATTCAGGACTCGAACTCACAAACCGTGAGATCATGACATGAGCCCGAGTCAAGAGTTGGATGCTTCACTGAGCCACCTGGATGCCCAGCACTATTTTTAATAAATAAATGCTTCACCACCCGTGTTGCCTCCCTTAACCTTGCCGCACGTCTGCAGGGTCCCTTCCGTAAACTCCCCGAGCACCCTCGTGTGTGCTCCTTCCCGCGGTTTCCTGTTGTATGTCTTCTCGTGACTGGGCTCTTGGTTTTGGTGGGGGGAGTTCACTTACTGTTGTTATATTGAGTTTCCTCATCTCTTTTGGGGGAGACATGCCAAAGTCAGAGACACTTTTTCCTGGTGAATACTCTTAAAATGTTAATGCAATCAAAGCCTGTGGTAAAATCCGATTTGTCCCCAGTGTTCATGGTCACTCCAGAATGCCCTCCCGTCACCTCCGTAATCATGTGGGATTTTATTCCAAATTGAACTCCCTGTGTATGCATCTGTAATTCTCTAGTGTTAGTAATTTTTTGGTCTGGTTTTTGTTCATGATGGATTCATACGTCTCACACTGTAGAGTTTAGTTTCATTCTGCTATATATTTCCAAGTAATTTTTTCAGAAAGCATCTGTGAGTGGCAAATATTTTTATTTTGCTCTCTTACTTGCATGCTAATCTGAGTGGAATTAATTTCTAAGTTCAAATCCAACGTGTTGAATGCTAGCTCCCCCAAAATATCACCAAAGCGATGCGTTGGTGAGGAAGAGCTGAGTGGATCGGGTCAAGGAGAAACACCGCGAGACCCTCGGAGCACCAGGCGGGCAGGACAGAGCTGGAATGTCTGCTGGGATGCTGCAGTGTGGCCTCAGGCGGGCCTCTCGGTGGGGGGCTTGATGACACCTGGGTCAAGAGCAGGAGACAACAGCGCAGGGGTGGTGGACATGCAGGGTCTGCCCTTTTCTGCCGGGTTTTGGGAGAAGCATGGATTTCGTTCTGATACGTGACCATTCTGCAGGTCAGCCCAAACTGAGGTCTTCTCTCACCTTGGAGAAGTTACTTTTATTTTATCGAGTGTTGCAGGACTTGGCAGTGTTCTGTCTCTCCAGGTGAGGTTCGTATTCAGAAGTGACGCTCCCCTCTGGCTGAGCGATCGTCAGCCGCCGCCCACCCGTGACATGCATCGGGTCCCGGGGCCTCGGATGTGTGCTCGCTTTGGGAACGGAGCTGCGCGAGGCTGCGTGGGCTCCGTTCACACCGCGCCCCTGGGCAGACTGGGTTATTCACGCTCACACCGGCGAGTCCCTATCCCCCGGCGAGCAAACAACAGTGCGTAATCGCCCCGGGCCGCCCGCCACGGCTGCGGTTGGCAGGACGGACGCGGGGGCCCAGTCCGTGGTGGCTCATCTCTCAGCGTCTGCAGATTCCTTCTGTCTCTCCCGGAGCCTGCACACCCCCTCTGTCACCTCCCGGGTCACCTCGCTGGTCCCGGAGTTCCAGCCCCGCTTCAGATCTTCCTCCTCTTAGGGGAAAATGCCAGGGTCCCCTTCCCTTGTTTGCGCTCCTCCCTCTCTCCCCACCCCCACCCTCCCTTCCTCTTTATCTTCCCCATCCGTGGTTCAGGGTGTGTGCTGTGATTTCGGGCACTGCTCTGCTGCTCCCTCCAGCATTCGCCCTAGGAGGCTCCCAACGCCCCCACCCCCGCCCGGAAGTCAGCGCAGGGCAGGTGGTGGGGACACAGGCAGAGGTCACGGCTCTCGTGACCATCCGAAGATGCTCCCCGGGTGCCGTTGTGTTTGTCACACCCGACAGTGGTGTTCTTTGGTTTCTCTGCTCTTCTTTCTGTAATTCAATCCCAGTTTGCTGTCTGTCTGCGAGACACTTTCCACGTCGTCAGTGTCCCGGAGCACACTTTGTTGTCGTCCAATGTGGTGTGCATGTGTGTGCGTGTGTATGTATAAAATATGTAATATGTGTATTATATATAATATTCGCGTCTCATCTGTCATTTGAAAGAATATGGTTCAGGATGAAGACAGGATTATTAAGTCAAAAATCTTGATCCACTCACACTATAGACTATAAAAAATCAGAATAAATATTTCCCAAACCCTGGGGGAAACAAAATAAAGAAAATACAGTATGCAGTGGGTGGGGGGAGAGGGTCAAAATAGGAATACGATCCTAATTAGAAGATCTTGTCAAAAGATAAATGGAACTATATCCTGTTACAGAGATACAGCCATGCTACAAAAAGTTATGAATAAAAGCAATAAAGACAGTTCATGGAATAGCAAACCAAAAGAAAACAAACACTAAATGAAATAAAAGACCAATTTAATTGATTAAACATACATTCGCCACTGATGTTGTCTTGAAATATATAAAAAGTCACTATAAACCTATTTGCCCTCAGTGGCAATGATAAAGAAGAAAATAATAAAAACAGACACCATTTGCAATTACAGCAAAAATTAGAATCAATATTCATTTTAAAAATCAAGTAAATTCTAGGGGCACCTGGGGGGCTCAGACGGTTAAGTGTCTGACTCTTGGTTTCAACTCAGGTCATGATCTCACGGTTGGTTCTCTCTCTCTCTCTCTCTCAAAATAAATACACATTTTTTTAATTAAAAAATAAAAATCAAAGTCTAAATAAAGATTGATAAATGAAGTATTAGAAGAAAACAGATTTAGTGTTGAGAATTTCTAATTTCAGTGAGAAAACGTGTGAGAATTTCAGTGAGAAAATGTGAAGAGTCATCAATTTGACTATATAGAAACTTAAAACTGTGAGTGAAAAAACCCCGCCGTAACAATATGAAGACATATACTGATGGCACACATGAACTTAGTCTTAAAGAAAAATTTCTACATATTTTTCATAAATCCTGTTTTCTTCATTATGACTCATTTTTAAAGTTAAATGCAAGGCTTTACTGCTAAAGTTCATTTGGTGGTTTCAGCCCAGTACTCCATCTTGTACAAATTAGTATTATTTTTTAAACATTTTATTCATTTTTGAGACAGAGAGACAGAGCATGAGCATGGGAGGGGCAGAGAGAGGGGGAGGGAGACACAGAACCCAAAGCAGGCTCCAGGCTCTGAGTCAGCACAGAGCCCGACGCGGGGCCTAAACTCAGGAACTGTGAATCGTGACGTGGGCCGAAGTCCGACGCTTAACCGACTGACCCACCCAGGCACCCTTGTACAAATTATTTTAAATGCTGACTTTGTCACTGATAGTATGAAGTTCAAACCTAAATATGGTGTCGTCTCCCCCTTCTAGCTTTACCATCCCCAAAACTTGGTGGCCCCTCACTGGACACGTACAGGTGGTATTAAAGAGAAGTTTAAGGAATATTAATTATGCATGAATTAAGGCTCTGTTATCTCTAGCATTTGATCCCATACATGTACCTAGAGTTAAAAAATTAGAGATCCTAAGGGAAAATCTTGTCACGCTTGATCATTAAGGGGCCACAATGATCACATGTAATAATGGAAATAAAACGTTTTGTTTATAGATTTGTAAGTCAAGGGGTCGAAGACTGGAGCTACCAGACTTTTTCCGTGTGGGTGGTGTCTCATCCGGGACAAGTGGTCCTCACAGTGGTAAGTTCATTTGAACTAGACTGCCAAGGAAGCAAAGATGTAGAAATAAGCCATCACGAACGGTACTTATATGTGCCACTTACTTTGAAATGCATCAAAACATAAGATGGACGAACGGACGGATGCATGGACAGATGTGCAAGAAGGCAAATGTAGCAAAAAATTAGCACATAGGTGGTGGGTATATGGGTATTCGTTTTATAATTCCACCTTCTCATGTTTTTAAATGTTTTCATAAGAAAACGTTGAATGAAAATAAATCGCACACTATTTTCTTAGGGATGTCACTCTGTTGCATTGTGCTTGTTTTCTACCATCGCCATTAGAGAGTTACCACAAACTTAGCACACGTTCATTACGTCGCGGCTCTGCCGGTTCCAGGCCCCCCTGGGCTCGCTGGCTAAAATCAAGGCGTCAGCCGGGCCACATTCCTTCCTGGAGGCTCTGGGGGAGCCTCCCTTTCCTCATCTTTTCCAGCTTCTAGAGACCACTGACACCCCTCGGCTTGTGGCCCCTCCTTCATTTTCAAAGCCAGCGTGGTTTGTGTCTGTCTGGCCGGTCTCCTTCGTCTGACCTCCCTCTGTTTGCAGGCAGAGATAGTTCTCCCATGTGATCATGTCGGGACCACTCAGATAATCCAGAGTAATCTCTCCACCTCAAGGTCTTGATGTAATTAAGTGAGGTGCCAGACGCACCTGGGGATTAGCACCTGGTGCTAATCTTTGCAGGGAGCCATCGTTCTGGGCCTCGAAGGAGAAGAGGAAGAAACGCCAGGCACGTGTGGCACCAAGAAAGCCAAGGCGGGCAGCTCCTGTGAGCAGAGCCAGTGAAGTGATGGCTGAAGCTGAGTGTATGAAACCTGCAGAAAAAGACAAGGAAGAGGAAAGACCCCAGTGGACACCCCCCTGTAACAAACAGATGAAGGAGGGGGCGGTGCAAGGCTGGAACCGAGTGCCCAGGAGGGGGTCCTGGAAGCTAAGGCAGGAGAGAGGGAATCTGATGGACTTCCCTCTAGAAAAAGTGCCTGGTCATCATTTTAAGATGCTCTAGAGAGGCCTGAAGAGTCCTCTGTGTCCCTTGGCGATGAGGGTCTGCAGGAACCATGGAGACAGTAGTTTTCCCGCAGCGGTGAAGGCGGAAGTCCCGTCATCAGGAGTTCCTGTCGTCGAGTGGCTTTATTAAATCCTCTGTTAAATGTGAAACCAACGTCACCTCGTTTTACTCTGCCTTGTGCCACCACAACGGCCGAGTCTCTGTTAAGAGAACCTGGGATTATGGACCCGAATTCCGATGTCAAATCCCCTTGGTCCCGTCTGTCGTCCCCTTGACTGAATATCGATCAGATCCTCTAAGATCCTGGGCCGAGGACTTGCTGAAGCTGTTGTCTGCAAAGGCGGCGAAATTGTAATGAATCCATCTGGATGTTTCTGTGGTTTACCGGGCATTCAAATGATCGAATCTGCTCTACGAAGAAAAGATCTTCCCCAGGTCCCTGGTCCTCCAAAAATGTTAACAGTAAGAAGCAGGCTGGATCATTTCCAGAAATGCTTTATTATAGGCTTGAGCTTAAATCACCGAACAGACTTTGCCCCGTTTTCTCCCAGGCTGCCTACTGCTCATCTCTCCTCCCTGTACAGTTGACAGCCTCCCTTTCTCCTGCGCACGTGACGTGACCGGGAACCTTCTCCCGGCAGACGCCTGTGGGCGGGCGGGGGTGAGATGTTTGCACGCTCTGGCCACCGACAGAATTCCAGAATCCCAGCGTGGGTTTATCCAAGCCGTAGCGAGTGAGGACTCCCTTCCATCCATCTACATAAATAAATGAAGATCTGGTTCCCGGTCCACCTCACTGGGACCAAATCCTCCTCCGTCCCCACTGCTGCAGCCCGGGGAGGGCACTCGGCCCATTGGATGCTCTCCCTCGAGGCTGGGAATCTTGAATAGATGCCTCAAAACCCAGCAGTGGGGTGGCTTCTGGCTCTGGTATGTGCTGTGGCCTCGATGATGGTCCCTGCTGCCTGGCCCAGACTTGCTCCCGCCTACTTCCTGAGCCTCCGTGTCCAGCCTCCTGTTGATCCACTGCTGTGGGTTACCACATCCTTGAAGAAAGTCAGCCTGCAGCACCGACGGGTGCATCAGGTGTCCCATCCTCTACCCTCTGACCTTGCTCTGGGCAAAAGCTCCCCCCCCCCCCCCCGCTATACAGATTGCCTCCATGTTAATTATTCCGGTATTTATTTCTTCACAGCCTTACTTATATGCTTCTTAGGCACTTCAGATTCATAAAATCCCAAAACGAATTCACTGTCCCCTCTCACCCGCAGCACACCCCTCTTCTCCCTCAGTAGGACTATCCTAGTGGCCGAAATCACGATTTATCTCATTATGGGGCAGAAGCCTACAAGCCTCCTGACGTGTCCCCTCCACCGACTTCCAGGTCAATGTGACGTTAATCCAGTAGCCTTCTTAAAACAGCTCTGGTGTTTATGGGAAGAATGAGTGTCCGAAAATGGATCAAGTAACAAGTTATTCAGAGTTCCTGAAAATTATGATTGCAGACACCATATTCTAAGACTAGTATTTCTGGGTTCAACTGAGGAAACGGTGCTGACTTCCTGTTGGGGTTTTCTACCATTATCACTGTCCCTGGATTACTACTCAGGCTAGTGATGGTGGTTAAGAATACAAGATTTCAGGGCACCTGGGTGGCTCGGTCGATTAAGCGTCCGACTTCAGCTCAGGTCATGATCTCACGGTTCATGAGTTCAAGTTCCACATCGGGCTCTGTGCTGACAGTGTAGAGCCTGCTTGGGATTCTGTGTCTCCCTCACTCTCTGCACCTTCTCCACTCAATGCTTTCTCTCTCTCTCTCAAAAGAAATAAGTAAACTTAAAAAAAAAAAAGAATACAAGATTTCAAAAGTATAAATATTGGTGGTAAATACATTTCGGCTTCTTAAAAAACAAGGGCCCCACAGGCGTTAACCCGAGTTCAGTGTCTTACTCTCAGATACGTACGAGCGGGTAAACTGCGCACACTCACGTGGTATGAAAACGTCTGGTTTAATTCATCAAGTTTATTCTTCACTCGTCATCTTGACCTCTTTTTCAGAGCCAGATCATGTTTTCTAATGATTGCATCAGAAGTTTTGCAAGCTCTCGTTCAAGAGAGGAGCTGGAGAAAGTCCGTGCTGGTCTGATGGGTCAGCTGGAGGAGATTTCGGAGCTTGTGGCGCTGGGTCGCGGTAACGCGCGCACGAAAGCCGTCCTGGGAGCGCTGCTCACGCTGTACGTTCACTGCAGAGACATAGTGGGGGACCTGCTGCTGACAGGGGTCTTCAGTGCAGATGATTTTGAGTGGACAAGGTGAGTAGGTGAGACGACAACACCACCTAAAATAACTCGTCCCTCGTCCAGCGCTCCCTCTCGGTAAATTAATTCTCTGCCTCAGATTTTGTCGAACCCAAGTTTTACTTTTCCAGGACGTGTGGAAATTCTGAGCAAACCGTGTCGGTTTGGATACCGCGTGCCTCTGCTGCTTCCTCCTTTCCACTGTCCTTCCGCTTGGTTCGAACCTCTTTCTGCTCCATCTTCCTGGACTGGCTTCCTTCTTCCTGTGGTTGCGTTTTCCCTCGCCTTTCAGCCAGAGGGCAGCTCTCAGTGGGCAGTGACAGCAGCTCTCCCTCGGGCCTCCACTTCCCCCCGTGCGCGCTCCATTCTGGGACACAAGTCAGGTGCCAGAACCCCTTTCTCCCAGCAGGAGCCTGGGAGCGCGTACTCACGCTTACGTGGTGTTTCGTGTGCAAACACGACACTGTAGAAAACAGAACCACCGGCTTTGGGGAGAAAAGATCAAGCAGAAGAGTCCTGTGATAAATGTGCAGTTTCAAACTTCTGAGCTAATTTTTCTCTACGGTTTCCTCTGTTGATGGAAAAACAACTGTCCTGCCTGCGTAAGGTCTTTGGCTCTTAAGAAAAGCTCACTGTTAAGAAATTCTGCGTTACTATAAACCTCCTTATTTTTGATGTGACAATTTCCTTAAACTCTAGGGAAAATGGAGCAGAGAGGCCGATATATTTGACTAACACCACTTGCGTATATCTTACCAGAGTACTTTCTATTTGACACATACTCACACGTTCGTCTTCTGGCAGAAGTATAACGGTCTACATTTTTAATTGCCAAGGAAATACGCCATCTTTTTGAACCATCACCCCAGAGTTTAGTGTGTCATTGCTACTTTGCTAGTGACTCTCGGAGAGTGAAAACCAAGGGTGGAAGAGCATATGTAGAAAAGCAAAGTGGAAAAGACGTGATTCCAATAAACCCTGAGAGCACCTGTGATTCTAGGGCTACGGTTCCCAAATTACAGGCCAGCATGACCTAAGGCACCACAGGGAACTCACAGGACACCAGTGAGCAAAAAAATGTTAAACTTTTGAAGGACTCGGAGGGATACAGAACACCTGTCAGACACCAGGCAAACTAGTAGCTCCGAGAAACTGACAGGTTTAACGTGAGACCACGCGATAAACGGTCAGTGATTTCTTATCCTTGCAAAGCTAGGTTTTGGACAGTTTCCCTGATTAATAAAAAAGGCAAGCACTAAATGAACATTAACGTGAAACAAGATTGGCAGTATACTATCTGATTCTAAGGTTTGAGAAATTATGTAGTGTACAACACATACACACATCCCATCAGTAAATAACTGTGATTATTTAACAATGACAAAAAAAATGATTTTCTCTTGGGGCACCTGGGTAGCTCAGTCATTTAAGCATCTGACTCTTAATTTTGGCTGAGGTCATGATCCCGGGGTCATGGGATCAAGTAGAAAGATAACCCATGATCAAGGATTGAAAAAAATTAACATTGTTAAAATGTCCATACGACCCAAAGTGATCTATGGATTCCATGCAAACCTTCTCAAAATTCCAATGGCAATTTTCACAGAAATAGAAAAAAAAAATCCTAAAATTTCTGTAGAACCACAAAAGACCTCTCAAATATCCAAAACAGTCTTGAGAAAGAAGAACAAAGAAGGAGGTATCACACTTCCTGATTTCAAGCTGTATTACAGAGCTATAATAATCGAAACACTATGGTATTAGCATAAAAATTGACACATAGACCAATGGAACAGAATAGAAAGCCAGGAGATAGATATACATATATATCTATATATATGTATATATAGATATGTATAGACATGCATATAGACGTATATACGTGTATATATATGTTGACGTATATGTAGTCAATCTGTGACCAAAGAGCCAAGAATAGGCAATGGGGAAAGGATAGTCTCTCCAATAAATAGTGTTTGGAAAACTGGACAGCTGCATGCAAAGAATGAAATTGGACCCCTACCTGATGCCACTCACAGAAACCAACTGAAATGGATTAAAGACTTGAACATAAGACTTAAAACCATAAAACTTCTACACAAAAACATGGACAGTAAATTCCTTGTTATTGGTCTTGGCAATAATTTTCGGATTTGACACCAAAAGTAAAGGAAACAAAAGCAAAAATAAACAAATGGGTCTACATCAAACCAAAAGCTTCTGCACAAGAAAGGAAACCATCAATAAATTTAAAAGGCAGCCTATGGGGGCACCTGGGTGGCTCAGTCAGTTGAGCGTCCGACTTCAGCTCAGGTCAGGATCTCTCAGTTCGTGAGTTCAAGCCCCACGTCCGGCTCTGTGCTGCCAGCTCAGAGCCCGGAGCCTGCTTTGGATTCTGTGTCTCCCTCTCTCTCTGCCCCTTCCCCACTCACACTCTGCCTCTCTCTGTCTCTCAAAAATGAATAAATGTTAAAAAAAATGTTTTTTAAATAAAATAAAGGCAGCCTATGCAATGAGAGAAAATATTTGCAAACCATTAATCTAATAAGGGGTTAAGATCTAAAATATATAAAGAACTACAACTCAGCAAAATAAATGTTTTTGATTAAAAAAATGGGCAGAGGAACTGAATAGACATGCAGTCGAAGGAAGAAATGCAGATGGCCAACAGGTATGTGAAAAGCTGTTCGGCACGACTAATCACCAGGGAAATGCAAATCAAAACCACAATGAGATATCACCTCACATGTGTCACAATGCCTATTACCAGAAAGACCAGAAGTAACAAATTTTGTTGTGGCTGTGGAGAAAATACATTTATACACTGTTGGTGGAGATGTAAATTGGTGTACGTACTCTGGAAATGGATGGTGGTCTCTCATAAAATTAAAAATATAACTACCATGTGATCCAGCCATTCCACTTCTGGGTATTTTCCCTAATGAAATGAAATCACTATCTCAAAAATATATCTGTACCCCATGTTCATCGTACCATTATTTATAATAGCCAAGACATTCATTAACTGATGAAGGGATAAAGAAAATGTGGGGGCACCAGAGTGGCTTAATCAGTCGAGCGTCCGACTTCAGCTCAGGTCATGATCTCATTGTCTGTGAGTTTGAGCCCCATGTTGGGCTCTGCTGACAGCTCAGAGCCTGGAGGCTGCTTCGGATTCTATGTGTCTCTCTCTCTCACTCTGCCCCTCCTCCCCTCCTCCCCTCCTTCCCTCTCTCCCTCTCTCTTTCTCTCTCTCTCTCTCAAGAATAGATAAACATTAAAAAATATTAAAAAAGAAAATGTAGTACATGGATAGAATGGGCTATCATGCAGCCATAAAAAATGAAGGAAATCCTACAACATGGATGGACCTTGATGGCATTGTGCTAAATGAAATAAGTCAGATAATCTATGACCCCACTTATATGGGAAACCCCAAAACACTGAATTCATAGAAACAGAGAAGAGATTGGGGGTTGCCAGAGGCCGGGGATGGAGCTGGGGTGGAGGGTGGATGAAGGACGTCATAGTACCAACTTCCAGTTATAAATAAGTTCTGGGGATGGAATGTATAGCATGGCGCCTGTAGTTAACAATTCTTTATTGGAACGATGCCAAGACAGTAGATCTTAAATGATGTCATCACAAGAAAATGAAGTTCATAACTGTGTGAATGAGGGATGTTACCTAAATTTATTGTGATTCTTTCACAATATGTACGTGTATCAAATCATTATGTTGTGTGTTCACCTTTAACACAAAGGTATATGTCGATATCTCGATAAAAATGGGGGGGAGGGAAGAACATATACTGTAAAGCTACAGATTGGTCACAAGTTTTACCCAGAGCCTCTTATAAAAGAAAAGATTTACAGTTAGCACACAGTTGACGGGGTCATAAGATAAATACAATGGTTTTGTTCGATACTAAGAACAAAGAGCATTTCCCTCAGTTACCCTTATAGGAAGGGTCCTGGTTATAATGAGCAATGTCATAAGCCACGTTTTTATTGAAAACCGTAATAAACTTCATAGGGATGATTCTTGTATAAATCCTCCGTTAGTGCTGCCCACACCACACCAAAGCAGCGGCAAGATTCAGCAAGGCCATTTTCCTCGCCGGGAAAAGTGCCCGTAAGCTTGTAGAGTTCTGAGTCCTAATATTTCGTGTCTGATCTGTAACTCCTGTCATTTTTATTTTAATGTTTGTACTTGTTTTTTAGTCAACATCCCGTTTTTAGTTTTTATTGTTTCTACATGTGCAAAAAAAACTAAAAATAGTTTTGTCCAAATAACATGAGCATTGAAAATACCGTTCTCAGACATTTGCAGTATCAGTGGAACGAAAAACAACAGCTGTGCTACGTGTCCCAAGGCGATGCCAGCTTTACTTATGGCTACGAGTACCTGGGCTGTACCCCCAGACTGGTCCTTACGCCCCTCACCAACAGGTGCCAGCTCACGCTCACGGGGGCTCTGCTCTTGAATCTCGGAGGCTGCCCCTCTGGGCCCACCGGGACGGGCAAAACAGAGAGTGTCAAAGATCTAGCAAAGGTAAGCGGTTTCTGTATCCAGAATAAATACACAGACCTTAACAGTACCTTAAATTTACACCGTTTCTGCTATTGAAATGTTCCTAACATTTAACAGACATCTCACCACGCTCATTAATTCATATAATTCGTCCTTTAATTTTTAAACGTCCACAGTGCACGGGGACTTGGCCTCTCTGCATGCCGAGCGTGTGTCGTGTTTGGGATTCCACCGGACAAGCTGACGCGTGAACGGTGGTCTTGTCCCCCTTCATTTAAGGGTGACCCGTTTTGTTTGAGCCCCCCACACAGACTTTTACCTAGTCTTTGTGATTAATAGCAGTGTGTGTGTGTGTGTGTGTGTGTGTGTGTGTGTGTGTGTGTGTGAGAGAGAGAGAGAGAGACAGAGACAGAGACAGAGAAGTAACTGATGAACGCAAGGCATATTTGACGTCCCTGGAACGATGTCACTGGAATGCTTTTTTCTCAGTTACTCGGTGTGTTTTAAAAACAGGACCTTAGCGTTCCCCGTACTGATCAACTTAACAAACAGCATATGTGCATTCAGACTCCACTCGGTTTTGAGTGTCTCTAAATTTGGTGGGTAATGCATGCGTATAGTGCAACGTTTTCTCAAAAGAGTAAAGACATTTTATTACTCTAGAAGTTTTAGCATTAGTGTGTCGCGTCAGAAGCTGAGCAACGTACTAAAATGATGTTGTTGTTTTTCAGTCGTTAGGCAAACATTGTGTGGTGTTCAACTGTTTTGAGGATTTGGATTATAAGGTAAAGTCTATTCATATCTATGCAGGAAAAAATAGCATACGTAGAAATCGTTCACGGAGGATTGAAGGAGCAAGGAAAATAGTTCCCTTGCAGAGACCCTGAGTGTTAGCAACTGCAAGTGCTGTTAATTCTTTAAACTAACGTAACTGAGACTTGCAACATTCTGCAGTTGAACTACCTAAGACAGTGGTTTTCAAACTTTCTAATGGGGGACTTTTCCAAACAAAACCTGATATGGGACGTGACTATATTAAGAAATTAAGAGTACTGCTTTATTATCATAAATTTATAAGTTCTAACCTTATACCTTTATTTACTGAAAAGGTAATCATTAAGAACAATGAGGCTATTAACACAAAAACGTGAGGCAGGGTTGATACGGAGGATTGAGTTTATGTCAGCCTTGTTATGATAGCACGTGACCTAAGGCGTAGCTCATAACATTCTGAAATATTTATTAAAGTTTAATGTACCTCTGTGCCCGTCCCAAATTGACCTGAAGTTTTGAAACACTCTATTTTGTCTTGCATGTTAAGTTCCGGCCAGTTACCTTTTATGGCAGTCAGTTGATTTGCAGTTCAAAGTCCATTATCGGGAGATCTTGCGTTTTCAGTTTGTGCTCACTTAGCACATCAAGAATATCAGTGAAACCTAAACAAGCTGATTGCATCCGTATCATTAAGACCCTTAGGAAGTAGTCTCTTGTCTCTTCCTGCGGCGGGGGCAGCAGGGCTGGGGGAGGGACAGGACTGAGGCGCCTGCCCGCCCACGCAAAACCTGAGGGGGAGCTGGGAAGCCTGCTAATCAAATAATATTTTAATGCAATACTTTTTTAGAATCAAAAAACGCACGATAAACCAAATATCAAAATTTTAAATAAAGACACAATGTGATTCCTGCAGCCAGTGGGGAGAACCAGGCCCTGTGTCCCACCCGGAGGGGCTCCCATGTGCGCTCCCATCTCCCAGGCCCCAGCTCACACGGTCCCTAGCCTGTCTTTGTCCACACAGGTTCTGCCGGGCCTACAGAGTTTTCACTTGTTTCTGTGGCCAGCATTTACCCATTGGTAGGTTCCAGACCGTGAGTCTCCCGGGAGCGCCGAGAGCCCCGGGCACTCGGACCTGCACCTGCCGGGGCTCTGGGGGGCCGCCCCAGTGTGGCCCAGCTCCCGCAGGTCCTCGGGTGCATCACCCAGCAGCAGCACGCCCTCTGCTCGGCCCCGAGGCTGTGGCTGCAGGAGAGCCGATGTGAGGACCCCTGTGCTGAGCCATGAGCTCCCCAGAGCGCCAGCCTGCCCTGCGGGGTCCGAGCACCTGCCGCGCACAGTGCACCTGTTCGGGTAAAAGGCCGAATGCGCGCACGGAGCCATGGCCCCGGGAGAGTGATCACCTGTGTAATAATTGTTTTCAAGATAATAGGAAGACTCTTCCTCGGACTGGTTCAGTCGGGAGCGTGGTGCTGTTTGGACGAGTTCAATCGGATCGATGTGCAGGTCCTCTCTGTGATTGCGTCGCAGATCCTAACAATTAAGGCCACAAAAGACAGCTATTTGGTCAGGTATCGGTTGAATGTGTTTGGTTACTTACTATCAAATACTTTGTTGTACAGTAAGTGTTTGGGTTTGGGTTCTTCCCCCCTCCCCGAACATAGACCGAAAAGAATGACATTTGTCTTGAATGTCCCCTTTGCTCGTCAAGTAACGTGTGAATATATGTAACTAACTTTCATGCCAACCTGGGGGTATCCAGGCTCTTGCCCAGCCTTGGAACGGTCTTGGGAGCCACCAGGACAAGGTCGCAAATATGTTCCAACTAATTTTACTTTAGGGCTTAAATTCTCTTAGTACCTATTTCACGTGAAGAAACCAAAGACTTTTTCTTTAATTCTACATCTTTTTAAAAAATAAAATTATACTGGCCACACACCTGAAGCCCTCCCTTATCCCATTACTCTGAATTAATAGACTTGTATTGAAAAAATCCTGTAAAAATACTATTTGTATGTTCTGATTACTAATGTTTACTAATCCAAGCAAAAATGTCTTTCTCGTCAGATAAATTCAGGAGCTTACACGATTTACTTTATGGGTGTAATTGGACTTGTGGGTTTAAAATGTCTATTACAATCTTTTTAAAAAAAAAAAGTGTGGGGGGGTGTCCCCAGGCTTTGTTGCCAGTGTTTTTCCTTTCCTGCTTCGACCACCCTCACCGGTATTAGATGTCCATAAAATCACTGGAGGATTTCTCTCCATGGTCCCTCTGTCTGGTGCTGGCAGCAGGGCGCTAATGTCCATGCCAAGGGTTCTCCTTCCCAGCGTTCCCAAAATTACTCAGTCGGGGAGCCGAGGGCGGGCTGTGTCCCGTGCTAACGCAGGAACTCTGCGCCATGATCACTCTTTGCTCCATGCTGTCGCCAAGGGAGAACCCTGTGTCCGAGGGTCTCCTAGGGTTCTTTTCCCGTTCAGTCAGTTCATTCAGGTGGGTGCCTTCCCGCCTCAGGCCCCACAAAACTCCGCAGACACAATCAAATAAATCTGAACCCCAGCAGGGCTCGCAACATGAGCTCGAGATCAGCCTCTTCTTTCTCTCTTACAGTCATTTTTCCCCAGTCCGTGCGGTTTGGATTTAAATGTAAAACAGCCTTAGGAAAGTTCCCAAGCTCACTTATAGTTTGAACGTCCTTTGGCTTAGAGAAAACAGTCCTCTTAGTAATGAATCATATCGTACAGGGGAGGAAAATTTTTCCTTTACCCTTTTAGGCTCTTTTGGCCGACGTAAGATAAATTAACAGGAGAAAACTTTAATTCCATACAACGGGGAGCCTCACACCCACGTGAGACGTTCAAAGACAGGCAGACGGTTAAGGTTTGTGTGCCATCCTGAGCTAAGGAGAAGGGGGAAGGAGTCTGGGGCGTCGAGGGAAGGAAGAGAACTCACAGGAGATGGGAAGAGCACATGTTTGGTGGACAGACAGTTGTCGTGTCCTGCAGAGACCATGGGACACAGGAATTGGGATGAGCAGGCTGTGCTGAGCTCCCCGCGGCTTGCCACACGCGGCCCAAACCTGCCGTAGTCGTCTCTGGTGACCACTCTCCTTCTGGACCGGGCCCTCCGTCCGAATTCTTAGAAGCAGTTCAGGGGGAGGTAGAAGGTTCTTTCTGGGTTTTTCGGGCCTTCGTTTTCAGGGAAAAATAATCCACCTACCAGAGTGGCACATGGGGGTGGGGGCTCATTCTGAACCCCTTTCCAATGTCTTCTAGGTTTGTGCTGGAAGGAAAAGACATTCGTATCAATATGTCTTGTGCGGTATTTGTCACCATGAATCCTGAGTAAGTATCGGTTAACCTGTGCTGGCGGTTGGAGGCAGGTCAAAATCTTTTCTTAAATCTTAGCCATGACGCAGTTGTCTGACACTGTAATCTGCCATCCCCTCGCCAACGCCCGAATCTCTCTACCCCCACGTGTCTTAAACAGCCGTGGCTCCGGAATTATCCACGTGGACGTTTCTGACAGGGATTTTTCACTTCATGAATAGCCAGGGAGAAAGGCAAAGGTCAGCAGTTTGTCACAAAGAAGACAGAAAACAAACAAACAGAGAGTAGCAGAGGGAGTAGAATATGGTGGTTACAAGGAGCGGAGGCTGGGAGGGCTCGAGGGAATAGAGGGAATACGGATGGTCCCATCTGATGAGGGGATGGGGGGCCCTGTGGGAGGAGGCACAGGAAGAAAGGACAGTAAAGGAGGAAGCTCTTGAGATGAAAACTACAATAGAAACTGTCTTGCAAACTTGTTTTCAGGTAAAGGTCACACAGGGCGCCTGGGTGGCTCAGTCGGTTAAGTGTCCCACTTCAGCTCAGGTCATGATCTCACGGTTCTTGAGTTCGAGCCCCGTGTCGGGCTCTGTGCTGACAGCTCAGAGCCTAGAGCCTGCTTTGGATTCTGTGTTTCCGTCTCTCTCTGCCCCTCCTTCCCTGCCTCCCCCTCACCTCTCTCTCTCAAAAATAAACTTAATGTGACAAACTAGTAGAAAGCTAACTGGATTATTTGGGGGGAAACTATATTGTGTGGTTCCTCATTAGAAAAACTGAAAAGTGGTCTGTTTTTTTTGTTTCTTTGTTTTTCTTACCCGCTTAAGGTACAAAGGTCGAGTAGAACTCCCAGATAACTTAAAATCTCTGTTTCGCCCAGTGGCGATGATGGCTCCCCATTATCAAATGATTACTGAAATAATGCTGTTTTCATCCGGTTTCAAATCTGCAAAATCCCTCTCTGGAAAGCTGGTTAGCATTTACGAATTAGCTAACAAACAACTCTCACAACAGGTAACAAACTGCTTTTCTCAAAATAGAAGTGATTCTATGAAACTTCAAATGAGACTCTTGGGGCATCGGACCAGGGATGACCTGGGGAAATAATGGAGCTGGAATCCTGTTAGCGCATCGGGTTCATGAGCCAGTGCGGATGTGAGGTGATGTGTAAAGTCAGGCAGGGCTCTAAGCCTTTCTTTCCTCTGGGCCCTGGAGACAGTCACGAAGCATCTGCTCTGTTACATGATGGGCTGCTCTCTCCCTACCAGGCAGCTGACAGATACAGCGGTGACTGTCACACCTCATTGTGCTTCGAAACACTTGGGAGGACTGGTTAAAACACCAGTCACTGGACTTCTCCCACCAGCTTTCCGCTTGTCTGGGGTGGCGCTCGAGACTTTGTGTTTCTGACAAGTTCCTAAGAGTGCCTGATGCTGCTCATCTGAGCGCCACATGTTGAAAACGATTGCCCTGGGATACACCAGTGTGAAGAGTACTTGTCTGTAACCTAACATGGTTGGGACAGGGACAGCCAACTTTCTTTTTAGAAGGAGGCTTCGAGGGTCCTCCTGGGGGGCTCAGTCGGTCGAAGCGTCCAGCTCTCGATTTCAGCTCAGGTCACGATCTCACAATTCGTGAGGTCAAGCCCGACATCAGGCTCTGCACCGAGCCTGAGTGGGACTCTCTGTCTCCCTCTTTCTCTGCCCCTCCCCCTTCTTGTGCGCGCTCGCGTGCGTGCGCTCTCTCTCTCTCTCAAATAAATAAACTTTAAAAAAAAAAAAAGGCTTGGGGCACCAGTTTGGGAGGGAAGCGAGGGGATTGGAAGCAAAATGGAGGCTTTCTTGAGTTGCATCGTGGTCTGTCTCCACGGTGTACGTGAAGAGGGAGTTGACTGTGTCGGAGACGCATTTATTTCCAAGTTCCGTTTTTCCCTGAGACACTTTAATAACTCAAATATTTTAATGCTTTATAGGATCATTATGATTTTGGCTTGAGGTCTCTAAAGACAGTTTTAATAGCGGCTGGAAAGAAGAAATGGGAGTTTAAACGGTGAGTTGAATTTTGATTGAGTGTTAGGTCAAAGAGAGTTACATGACATGGGGAAAATAATTTGTAAAACTCTAAGTCATGATGTCAAGATAAAACAGGGAGCTCTCAGGATGTTTAAGTAGAGATAAAAATATGGTAGAGGTGAAGAATGTTTAAGAATGTGAAAGAAGAAGAAAAAAAATGCACAAAATCCCTGGGTATTTTTCCACAAAAGGACCTATTCTTTAAAAAAAAAAAAAAAAAAAAAAAACTGTATCTTAGCTTTATATAATGAAAGATACACTGGGGCGCCTGGGTGGCTCAGTCAGCTAAGTGCCCGGCTTCAGCTCAGGTTATGATCTTGTGGTTCGTGGGTTCAAGCCCCACATCAGGCTCTGTGCTAATGGTTCAGAGCCTGCTTGAGATCTTCTGTTCTCCTCTCTCTCTGCCCCTCCCCACTTGTGCACATGCTCACACATGCTCTCTGTCTCAAAATAAATAAACCTAAAAGATACACTGGAATAAAAGGCCTCATTTAAAATGAGAAATGTAAAAAACCTATATGAATATGCCTATATGAAAAATGTGTACGACCCACACGAAGAAAACATTCGTAAAGGACACAAATGAAAATGTGAATAAATGAAATAATATACCAGGTACGTAATATTATAACATCTTAAAGGGCTTAGCATCATAAAGATTTAAAGACTCTAAATGTTCATTTATAGATAGAAACACAGCCCAGTGAATATACCTAAAGGTATTATTTGTTTTTAGGTGGGCTGATTCTAAAGTTCACATAGACAAACGATAAAGACTAGCTAGAAAAATGTTTAAAGGTGAGAGCAGTGAAGGAGAAACATCCCTGTAAGTATTGAGACGTATTATGGAGTTTCACTGGTCCCGGCACCGTGGTGCTGGCTTACGGACAGAGAGGCGAGCCATCGGGTCAGGAGAGCAAGCCCAGAGGCGGGACCTCACGACTGGGCATGTATTCTGTCATCAGTTGTGAGGCAAGAACAGACTTCCAGTGAGTGCTGATGGGGAACTAGAGTGCCACGTGCATAAGACCGAGTTGGAGCCGCAGCCAACGTCATTTTCCCGGATAAGAGGACCAAAAAAGCACGAAAAACATACAAGTGTTTGAAGAAACGAAATGCCCTTTATATCCTGCAACTAGAGAAGACCTTTAAAACTAAGACTCAAAATCCAGAAGCCATAAAGGTAAAGACTGATCGCTAATGGTCGAAAAACACGGTAAGGTCAGAAGACAGATGATAAACTGGAAGAAAGGCGTTTGCATTTCCTGTCACGGTGGGATTGGTCATCCCCATGATGCGTGAGGACTGCCTAGAAAATGCAGGGAAGACATCGTAGGGCCAAGGACAGTTCTCAGAAAAAGAAACATAAAAATCTTGAAGGGGCGCCTGGGTGGCTCAGTCGGTTAAGTGTCGGACTTTGGCTCCGCTTATGGTCTCGAGGTCCGTGAGTATGATCTTGAGGTACAGAGCCCTGTATCAGGCTCTGTGCGGACAGCTTGGAGCCTGGAGCCTGCTTCAGATTCTGTGTCTCCCTCTCTGTCTGCCCCTGCCCCACTTGCAGTCTCTCAAAACTAAAGTTTAAAAAAAAGAAAAAGTGCCCAGTAAAAAGTACCTAATAAATGTTAGCTATTACCTATCTTTACTAAGGATCGAAGACTTAAAAATTACCACCATCCTGATGAAGAATTTCTGGACCAGCCGTCGACAGGAGAGGAGAAGGACACTTTTGCACAGAAAACTCTTCTTCCTTTGCCTCTCTACAATTGTATCCCACCACATGCAGTTATTTCTTTCGGTTGCCGGTTTAATATATAAGAATATGTGGTAAAGGGATAAATGTGTAAAATGTTGTTATGGGACAACATATTATGTGACAGCTTTTACATCTGGAGCCCTTTGTGGCAAATAACAGAAAACTGAAGCTGGCTTAAACAGTAGGAGGAATTTACTGGTTCAATCAGAAAATGCAGAGGAGGGCGGGGTCTGATGACTTGGATGCAGGTTTCGGCTTTATTTCTCTGTGATGTTGTCAGCACTGCAGCCCTGCGCGTCCTGGCTTGGTCGGCTTCCTTTCTGGTGGTTTGGAAGGATCCCCGGAGCCACCGCCCCACTGAACCGAGTCCCGAACCACTCTGAACACACAGGGCATTGGAATCACTGTGTCCTCGTGACTGCCACTGACCAGAGCTGGGATCACAATCCTTTAAGGAACATTTGTTAGCCCCCATTCTTGCCTTTCAAAACTCCCTTATAATCATGGCTTAAACATACAGCCTGGGCAAATCGGAGACAGTTAAACTCCAGTCTGAACCTGAAGCTAGTGGGAAAAGAAATGCACACGCAAGGCCCCTGGACCTGTTACGTTAGCTGTCAGGTGTTCACAGGACCGGTTCTGTAGCATAGTCTTGGCCACTGTTCCCAGCTATATAGCCTGCAAGCCGACTTCTCTGGCCCACCTAGAGATTTTTAATAAATCATCATGTTACTTTCCATTTCATATCAGCCCACATGGATTTCTGTTGTCGGCCACTGAAACACCTTACTGATACAATGCCCATCCCTGAATCAGTGACTGGGGAGTGGCATTATCCTGATTGTTCGAGACCAGCCACGGTCCGTCTCTGGATCTGGGGACCAGATTAGCCTCACCCACACCACGTGGCTGCTCTGCAGTGAAGGAGAGGGGGAAAGGATGTGGGGTGGCCACCTCTAAAAAAGACTAAAGATGGCCTTTAATGTCAGCAGAGCGTACTTGCTAACTTGTTCTTTATATGTCTTTTCTTTCCCCCCTCAAAGTAACACCAATAGCGAGCTTTCTGAAACGGATGAAAGTCTGATCCTTACCGAGGCTGTAAGAGAAGCTAGTTTACCAAAATTTCTCCCTGAAGATGTCCCACTTTTTGAAAAGATCATGGCAGACATTTTTCCTGGAGCAGCAGTTTCGACAGAAAATCAAGTTGCCTTGGAGGTAATAAGACTTTTGGAAATCGTCACAAGTGGTTTAGATGTGGAATATTAGGATAAAAAGCGTAATGTAAGTTAAAAATAGTATAGTTCTTCCTGAAATAGTCTATTCCTGTTATAATTGGGGGGATTAAAATACTTGCACGTATATTTTCCCTTTGGGAGAGACACAGCCTCGACGAAGAAGCTTCAAGCAAAGAAGGTGCTCTCGATTTGGTTTCCCGGTTTTCCCATCTTTCCAATGGGAGTGATAATGTTTTCTCTTCCTCCTGTAAAGGGGTGCTTTCAGACTCAAATTAGGTCAGAATTATGAAAAAAGACTTTAACATGCAAATAGTTTGTGATCGTGAAAGATTAGGTGTTAATGATTGTAGAGCCCTCTGTTTTCCCTCTTACACCTGCGGCCTTACGGTCATTGCCTTCGTGTGGGTGGGACCTCGACAGCTCTCGTACTGGGAGCCAGCCTCCCGCTACCCCCTGGCCTCATCTGGGACCGGTGGCCGCCAGCAGTGCTTTCCAGAAACGTATGTTTGATCACATCAACAAAGCCACTGTTGGACGAAACCCAAAATCAGTTACCCTGACATATATTCTTACGATGCCTCCACGGTCTGGCCAAACCAGGCCACCTTTCCAGGATCTCCCATCCTTTGTCCTTCTGCCGTTCTTTCTGTCCTGGATTTCTCCCAGTTCTCTGGCTCTTCCTGGGCTTTTATCAGGTGTCAGGCCATCAAACCCACAGATTCCTTTCCCTGGGACCCTGCCCAGTTTTTAAAAAGACTGTGTAAAGTTTATTTTAAAATACATGGGCACCTGTTGGGATGAGCACTGGGTGTTGTATGGAAACCAATTTGACAATAAATTTCATATTAAAAAAAAAATACATGGTTTCAGTAGCTTATAGTTGAAACACCTTCATAATGATCTGTTCTTTAAATACAGGCATAAACTATATATGTAACTTCATTCCCAGCAGGCGCAGAATACGTATTATTTGTAGGCCACATGAAGCACTTCTCAAAAACTCATTCATTAGGTTATGTATTTGGGAGCATGTTCCTTGAAAACCATGTGGACCAGGAGTTTTATGACAGGCTAGTTCTTTCATGGTTCTGGTCTAGTTAGATTTCATGTCCCTCCTGGGTCAGTTTCGTTAAACTAGGTAACATTCTCATTTCATTCAAGTGTTAGAACGCCCCATGTGGATTTGAGCAAACCCCTACCTTGATATCCTTTCAGTTTCCAATTTCTGACGTCATTTGCCTGGTCATTTCTGGTTTTCTTAACTTGGGTTTTCTCCATTACATAGATTGCCTAGAAGTTTATCTAATTGCTTTCTTCAAAAAAACCAGCTTTTTATTTATTTAATACCTCTTTTTGATTTCCAGTCTTTCAATACCCATATTAATATTTTTTAAGTATCTTCCATTATTCCTCTGGGTTTTGTGTTGTTTTTCTCTGTCCAGCTGTTTGAGGAAGATGTCTAATCCATGTAGTTTATTTTTTTACTAATGTAAGTTCATAAAACTATATAACTTCATCCAAGCACTGCTTTAGTTACATATGCTTATGTTCAGGTAGGTAGGGTTTTCCCAAGCATTTTTTTCTCTAGAAATCCGATAGCTAACTCTTCCTTTTTTTCCCTAAGTGTTCCTTTTTTTATATATAATTTTTTTAATGTTTATTTTTGAGAGAGAGAGAGAGACAGATGTGAGCAGGGGGAGGGGCAGAGGGAGGAGACACAGAATCAGAAACAGGCTCCAGGCTCTGAGCTGTCAGCACAGAGCCCAATATGGGGCTCGAATTCACGAACCGTGAGATCATGACCTGAGCCAAAGCCGGATGCTCAACCGACTGAGCCACCCAGTACCCCCTCCTAAGTGTTCTTTTAAAACAGAGTTTTTTCATGCTTTTAATTTCCAGGTAAAGAATCTTTTTATTTTCTGATTCTGTTGCCAGCTACTTACTGAATTATGTTCAGAGAATATTGTCTTTGTTATTTTTCCTTAGGAATTTAATTTAGACTTTTTAATGGCCTAATATATAGGTAATTTTTATGAATATTCCCTATGCACATGGAAAAAAGATATATTCTCTTATCGGCTGCAAATATAGACAGAGTTCAGTTTATCTCCATTTGTTACGACTCTTAAATTAGCGTTTGTTAAGTGGAGCGCAGGATGTGGGAGGGTGAGCCACGGTCAGCAAGAGACCACAAGAGACACTGAAGTCAAGATGCTTATTACGGGAAGTACTCTGTACAGGCCTCCAGGGCCCCTCAGGGCAGGGCGCAGGCAGAGAGCAGCCAGGCCCCCGGCACATGCCTTCATCAGGGTCCGTGGGTGGCGTGCTTTGGGGGCTCCAGTCTAAGCCAGGGTTGGTCAGTTCACACCACGCACAGCAGGGTCTTGGAAAGTTCCACGTGGGTCCTACCTAAGCTGTGCATGGGGAAAAGGCCCTGGGTGGTGGGAAAGACCTACCAGGAGCTCGCACCTGCTCCCGACTCCGACTCCGTGGGCTCCTGTCCCTGGGGGCGCTGGTGTGGTGGCTTCCTGTCCCCGCAGGCTGTCAGGCAGAACAAAAGTACCTTCTCTGAACCCTCAACCCCATTTTCTCTGTCTTCTTGATTATGTTCTGTGTCCTTATAGCCAGACGTGTACCTGTGTACTTGTTTTCCTTGGGCCCAGAGAAGTGAGGGGATGTCTCCTACTAGCACATGAATGTTTACTCCTAGGATCTCTGCCTTCTCCTAGTTGTTAGTATGTTGTTTGATATACAAACATCAATACCGAGTCATTGTATGAGTTGTGCCCTTTAATAATATACAGTGCTTTTGCATTTCTTGGCTACTGCTTTTTGGCTTGAATTCCACTTTGGTAAGACTGTTACTCCATTTTTTGTTTGCCTGGTATACTTTTGGACTGTTCTTCTTTCAAACTATAATTTCCACCGAGTGAAGTGGTTTTTTAACTTTTGTTTTATTCTGCTGATGTTCCTGCAGGTTAATATTTTACTCTAAGGGTAGCTTTGTACATTTTTATAGTAATACCCATAATTTCCTACTTACTTGGGTATTGTCTGTTAGTTTCCTGATATGAACAATGAGGAAAATTAGTTCATGTCTCTTCTCCCCTTTCTGTTGTCTCTTTGCCCAAATTTACACAACAGTATTACTTGCCTTTTTTTTTTTTTTTTTTTGAATCTTTGTAAATTAGAAGTGGTATCTGTGACTGCGGGAAAGGCACCCGTGAACTTCCTGTGCTCCCCAGGCCCCTGGCCTCATCCCTCCCACTCTTCTCAGCTGTGTCACTGCGGCACGGCCTAGTGACACTCAGCTGCTTCCCGATGTCGTAGAGTTTTTGGTGAAAGTGGTGTCATATTTTTATGATACTCCTAGAGGTTTATTACAGGTGTATTGAGATGCCTTTGATTCGAAGCTCCTCTCGAATATGGCAACGTTGCTGAATTCTCCTATTTGTCCAAAATTAGCTCTGATTTTGTGTGTCCTCTTGGGGGTTCCCATCATACAGACAGTGGGACCTCCTCCCTCCAGTCCTTGGGTCTCCTGTTCTTCTTATGATACTTTTCCGGTGTGAAATCACTCCCACATTCCTGGGATACTCCATGCTTTATCGCCATGTGATTTTTAACACACCAAGAGGAAGTTAGTTAATGTCTTATTTAGGATTTTCACATGTACACTTACACGTGAACTATCCTTATCTGTTTTTAGAACCAAGATTATTACTAGCTCCTCAAAATAGGCTGAACGACAGATGTTCTTTTGTTTTCTGAAAAAAACTTGCTTGAGATTGAGATGAACTGTTGCATAGATTTTTGGTCAAACTCACTATGGAAGTATTTGGATCTGGGTTTTGTAGGGGTGGGAAGGAGAAGCTTTGACTACTATTTTAACTTTTTGTTGCTTAGCGATCACATTCCCTATTTTGTATATAACATTTCTGTGTTTCTAAATTTTTTAACTTATTTCTCCCACTCTCATCAGTTTTCAGTCTCTGCTACAGTTATTTCTTTTTCTCATTACTGATCATTCTTTCTTGAGGTCTGCCAATAGTTAGTTTTCCAAAGAGCTAACTTTTGGTTTTGATTATTTTCCCTTTTTTTTTTTTTTTTTTTTTGTCTATTTGGTTGATTTCTTTCCTTCACTATTTACATATTCCTTTATTTCATTGGACTTGTTCTCCTTTTTCCTAGTTTCTTGAGTTTAATGCTTAGTTTATTTACCTGTGTTTCTTCCTCAAGTATTTAAAGATCTGAGTTTTCCTCTATATACTCTTTTGGCTGTCTCCCACAAGTTTTCACATGTAGTGTTTTAATTAGCATTTCTCTAGAAAGGTTTCTTAATTGCCTTTATGACTTTTTGTCGCCCAGGAGTTTGTTTGTTTTTTTTTTCCAAATTCGGAAAATCTAAACTACCCTTTTATTATTAATCTCCATTCATGGTTAGTTTTGACTGGGGACAATATGCTGTCCCGTATGTATTTATCCCTTTGAGATAACCTTCTTTGAGCTTTTCGACCTCCCCTAATGGTATTGTTTTATAAGTGATTCATGTGTGCTTAAAACAATATGTATTCTGTGCCCATTGGATGTAATGTTATATATGTACACTATTCTGTCCCCTTGATATCTGTTTCATTTTTATCGATCCATCAGTTTCTGGAAGGGGTCTATTAAGATCTTAACTACAATTGTTGATACATATTTTTTCCCGGCCTTTCCATCAATTGCTGGTCTTACGTAGTTTGAAGATGTAAGTGGTATATATATTGATGTCTTCGTCTTAAATTCCACAGATGAGTGAAATCATATGGTATTTGTCTTTCCTTGACTGACTTATTTTGCTTAACATAATACCCTCTAGTCCCATCCCTATTGTTGCAAATGGCAAGGTTTCATTCTTTTTATGGCTGAATAATATTCCATTGTGTATTATACCACATCCTCTTTATCCGTTTATTTACCAGTGACACTTGGGATCCTTCCATATCTTGGCTATTGTAAATAATGCTGCAATAAACATGGGGGTACATACATCTTTTCAAATTACTGTTTTCTTTTTTTTTTATTTAAAAAAAATTTTTTTTTCAATGTTTATTTTTTGGGGACAGAGAGAGACAGAGCATGAACGGGGGAGGGGCAGAGAGAGAGGGAGACACAGAATCGGAAACAGGCTCCAGGCTCTGAGCCATCAGCCCAGAGCCCGACGCGGGGCTCGAACTCACGGACCGCGAGATCATGACCTGGTTGAAGTCGGACGCTTAACCGACTGCGCCACCCAGGCGCCCCTCAAATTACTGTTTTCATATTGTTTAGGTAAATACTGTGGAATTATTGGATCATATGATAATTTTATTTATTTACTTATTTATTTTGAGGAACCTCCATACCGTTTCCCACAGTAGCTGCACCAATTTGCATTCCCACCAACGGTGCACAAAGATTCCTTTTTCTCCACATCCTCGTCCACACTTATTGTTTCTTGTAGGGTTTTTTTGTTCTTTAATTTCTTTATTTTTAAATTTTTAATTCTGATGTAGTTAACATACAGTGTTGTATTAATTTTAGGGGTAAGTATAGGAACTCAATAATTCCATATATTGAATGCATTCTTTTTTTAAATTTTTTTTAATGTTTATTTATTTTTGAGAGACAGAGAGAGACAGCATGAGCGAGGAAGGGGCCAAGAGAGAGAGGGAGACCCAGAATCCAAAGCAAGCTCCAGGCTCTGAGCTGTCAGCACAGAGCCCAACGCGGGGCTCGAACTCACGAGCCGTGAGATCGTGACCTGAGCCAAAGTCGGATGCTCAATTGACTGAGCCACCCATGTGCCCCTTGAGTGCATTCTTAAATCCCCCTCTCCCCCCCACATTTTAGGTATATGGTGTCATACTGTATATCCCTTTATTCTGTGAATTCCTTGGCTGATTTTTATGGATACATGTAGTTTTACCTCTTTTATGCTTCCTGCTATTCTTCTGCTTATGATCTTTCCTTTTCACTCAAAGAATCTCCTGTATCATTTCTTATAGGGCTGTTTGGTGGTCATGAATTCCTTGAAATTTGTCTGGGAAACTCTGTCTCTCCTTCTGTTCTGAAGGACAGCCTTGCTGAATAGAGTGTTCTTGGCTGTAGGTGTTTTCCTTTAAGCTCCTTGAATATACCATTCTGCTCCCTCTGGCCTGCCAGGTTTCTGCTGCACAATCAGCTGATACCATATGGGGTTTCTCTTGTATGTAACTGTTTTCTTTTCTCTTGCTGCTTTTAAAATTCTCTCTTTATCACCACTTTTTGCCATTTTAATTACTATGTGTCTTTTTGTGGACCTCCTTGGGTTGATTTTTTTGGGGGTTCTCTGTGCCTCCTAGATCTGAATTTCTGTTTCTTCCCCAGATTTGGGAAGTTTTTGGCATTATTTCTTCAAATAAATGTTCTGCCCCCTTTTTTCTCTCTTCTCCTTTTCGGATCCCTATAATGCGAATGTTATTACACTTGAAGGTGTTGCTGAATTCTCTTAACCTGTTCTCAGTCTTTATTAGTCCCTTTTTTCTCTCCGTTCAGCTCGATTGCTTTCCATTACTCTGTCCTCCAAGTTGCTGATCCATTCTTCTGCTTCCTCTAGTCTGCTGTTGATTCCCTCTTGTGTATTTTAAATGTCAGTTATTGAGTTCTTCATCTCTGATGGGTTCTTTTTTTGTTTTCTCTCTGTGATGGTCTCACTGAGGTCCTCCACCCTCTTCTCAAGTCCAGTGAGTATCTAATGACTGTTACTTTAGATCCTCCATCAGGCATATGCCTTACCTTTGTTTTGTTTAGATCTCTTGATGTGAATTTTTTCCTGTCCCTTCAGTTAGAACATATGCCCCTGTCTCATTTTGTCTCTCTGGGTCCGTTTTTATGTGTTAGGAAAGTCATCTACATCTCTTGCTCTTGAAAGCAGTGGTCTTACAAAGAAGTCCTATGGTGCCCTCTGTTCTGTTCACTAGAACTTGGCACTTCAGGGGCGTCTCCTTTGTGTGATGTGTGTGTCCTACCATTGTGGCTCAGCCGCCTTTGCCTTCAGTCCAGTCGTCTGCAGTGTCTCCCTTTGCCTCTTGTGGGCAAGGTCCTTGTGTTGTTAGTGGGCCAGTCTGGGGCTCCCTGGGCTCAAGTCGGGCCAGGCCTGGCATTTGCCAGAACTTTGGTGGCGTCAGACTACAGGACATATTCCCTGTGTTGGGTGGGGCCAGAGTCAAACTCATACGTGTGATTATCCTACCCTTTCCCTGGGGCAGGAGTCACTTCAGAGTGGTGCTGGTCGCTGTTGGAACTGTTTGTACCCTGCCATGCTTGTGGTCCCACATTGGATAGGCTTCTGCCGAGGGTGTGTTGGAGGGGGCAGGTCTTCAGGAGAAGGTGCAGGGGCGGGGTGGGAGGCGTTAGCAAGGTTTGCGTGGGTGCGGGTGGGACCCGGAGCTGAGGCCTGGCCAGAGGTGGCGTGTCTGCAGGAGAACACGGGGTGGAGCACACTGTTAGCAGGCCGGCTGGAGAGCGTCCCCCTGCACCGGTTCCTGCAGGTGTCTGTGTACCTAGGCCAGGGGACGAGGGAGGGAAATGGTGCCCACCAGCTCCTTTGTTGTTGGACAAGTCTCCGAAGATCCCCGCTCCTCTAGCACGCGTTCTGAGATGAGCAAGTAAGCCTCTTCCCGTGTACCCCACGTGTTTTTCAAACTGCTGCTTTTTTTTGCTATGTCTCAGAGGGGCCGTTTGTTGTGCTGTGTCTTTAAGGGCAAGGACTCAACTTCCTCTCCAAGCTGCTAATATTTAAAGTTCCAGGTGTTAAGCCCCACTGATAGTAAGAACTCTTGAAGTTAGGCCCCTCTGGTTTTCAAAGCCAAATGTTATAGGGTTTTGTCTTCCCCATGCAGCACCCCTATGTCTGGGGTGCCCGGGGTGGGGTCTGCTCCTCTTCTCCCTCCATGCCCACAGGTCCCTCCCTCCCACGGACAGTGTCACAGGTCAGTTCGGTTCCCAACTCCGTCTCTGCCCTTCCTACGCTCTTCAATGTGGCCTCTGGTCTACGTTTAGCTCTGGGGAGTCTGTCCTGCCGGCGGGTCATTTTCTGGGTCATTTACGCGGATGTTAGCGCTGTCTCCTTGTAGCCATTGTGTCCGAGGGATGAGGTGAGCCCAGGGTCCTCCTACTCTGCCAACTTCCCTGGAAGTCTCTCTGGGAGTTTTTAAAACTTTCATTTTGTCTTTGATATTCTAAACCTCACTTTAAATTCTCTAGTTAGGAAGTTTCATATTCTGTTAGCCCTTTTAACATGTAATCATTTATTTTTAGTTCTCTAAGTTGATAGCAAGGAGACTTACCCTGTCAGATTCTCTCTTCCACATGATTAAACGAGTTGGACTTTTCCAGACCACCAAATTGTAGGTTCAAACTCTAAGCTAAGTAAGCTGAATAAGCTTACCTATTCCCACAGCACTTACATGAGTTTTAGATCTTGTACGTATTTTTTTGTGTTCTTATTTTAATAAAAATGCAGTTTGATATCAATTCTATGTATATCTCTCTGTGGTGCTCTGCGTGGTTTCCAGGGGAAGCACAGTGGATATTTGCACCTAAGCTATTGCCTATATTTTGAATATCTACATTTACATTTTGAGAATTTTCACTTTGCTAGAACAAAGGAAGGAAGATGTTAGTTGACAAGTCTTGCTTTCTCTGTCTTATATAAGCATTTTTCATCCCAACCCGACAGGACCCACAGATTCCTTCCTGTCCTTCCTCCAGTTATGTGTTACCCTTAACATTTCTCAAGTCACAGCTAAAACAAATAGCGTGGCCATCATAGCAGCATTTCTACATGCACATCGATGATGTGACTTTTTAACTTCATTATATATTCACGTTTTCATCAGTTTTACAGTTTTTTGCAGCCTGAGCTTATAGAAAAGTTTTCTGTAAAACCTATCAGTGTATTCTGCTACTTTCCCCTTCATACAATTTTTATATTGCTAAATATGCAGGCTCTCAACTGTTAAATAAACAAACTGTTAATAAAATGTTACCAAATAGCAATATATGGCTCAAGAAATAGCACAAAGATCACGATTTAAAGTTATCATTTTAATATTAAATTTCGAATAATCCAGTCTTTAATGGTGTATTTTGGATGGTTTACACAATGATCGGTCATATAGCATATCCACACAGGAATATATGTTGCTAAATAAATATTCTGTAGGCATGCTGTTTATACTTCCTGTTCATTTGAGATACAAGAATCCGAATTGCATGCGATGGGCGAATGGAATATATCCAACTTGTTCACGTTTCTGTCGCTGACAGTATCTAACAGTGTGGGTGGGGGAGGGTCATTAACTCAGAGCAACCAAGGGATTAACAGAGAATTACTGAAACCATATCCTGCAATAAACTATATATAGTTTGTCATCCGGTTGACTCTACGGAACATCATATACAGCCATAAATACTTGACAGTACAATTATGATTTTATGTTAAAACCTTCTGTGAAAACCTTCAGCCAACTAGGATTACCTGTCCAAATATCTCTTCTTTGACTGTCCCATCTCTGCTGATCTTCTGTGCTAGCCATGCTATCCCTAGTCCACTCCTGCGGGCCTGTTTGCTTACATCCAGGGAGATGTCTAGGTTTGTATTATCCGTGGCAGAGGACTCCTAGCCCCTGCATCTAAAACCGCTCCAAGTACACGCCTGAAGTGGGTGTCTCATCAACTCCACTTAAATGAGATTGCTCTCAGCCGATTTCCTACCCCCAGGGGCCTTGCCATAGGAACTACTTTTTCTCTGTTTGTACAGCCCCTGCTGAGTGTTCTGGGTCTCCTTCAGCTGCTCCCTTGTCCCACTGTGGGAATGCAAGGAATGGGAAATGGACTGGGAGAGGTCGGTGAGAAAAAGGATAAATCCCGCTTTTTTCTGTCGACAATTACCAATAGTATTGACCCCACCGTGGAAGGAAACCTGGCTGCCCTCATAATTCCTGTGTTATAATATTAAGCATCTTTCCAAGCTGCAGCCACTTCTGGATGTTTTAATATATAACCACATCAAGTCTTCAATCTTAACAAATTGTACTTACTATCCTAGAATATTCTGAACATGGAAACATTAAGATACTTGTTACAGAGCCGAAAATCTACCTTAATGGTGATTGGAATTACACAAAGATAGAGACTCTTAAATTTTCTTTCAGTGTAGGATAATTAGACAATCGTACTATGGTAACAGACAGTTCTTAAATACATCCTAAAGAATAAATTCCTAAATTGAAGGAAGGTCTGTGAATCTGCTACCGGGGATCTGTCAACATAAAATTTTGTGTGTATCGTAGTTTGGGGGGAAAGTAATAATCAGGTGGAGGAACTAAGAAATTAAGAACTACTATCTTCAAGTGCAGTATTCAGTACCTGGTTAAGAGAGATTTTATAGGATTATGTATTAAGGGTTCAATTTGCAATGCATTTTAAACGTATTTATTTTCTTTCAGAAAGTGGTATCTATTGCAACACAACAGTTGGGTTTCCATCAGTGGCCAGCTCAGAACAAGAAAACCATACAGTTTTATAATCAACTTCAGGTAAGTGTAGAATGGCACGTTGGCACTTCTTTGCTCCTGAATTATAATAGGTCTGATCAAGGAGAAAACCAGGATAACGATAAAAGAGAACTAGTCTAATGTTCTTCAGAGTAAAGTGGCTTACTCATTTGTTTACCCACGTGTGGTTACTCAGCCCTCACTTTAACTTTGAACAGATTCATTTTCTTCACCTTCATCCCCTTAATACATAATTGTAAAAAACCCCACAAATGTGGTATAAATGTGGCCTTCCATAACTATACCTTCTTTGAATTTCCCATCCCTGTGAATGAACCATTTGGAAACGGTGATGCATTTCATTGATGACTGGTAAAACTGTATGCCTTTGTCTATATTTACTTGCCATTTGAGTGTCCTGTGAATTGCCAGATTATGTAATATACTCATTTCTCAGTTGAGTTTTTTGTCTTCTTCTTACCAAACGTGTAGGCTTTTCATTATGCATTTTATATCCTATTTCTTAATTGTTAGCAGGCTTGGTTTCTGGTGAGAGCCCTCTTCTGACCTGCAGGTGGCCACCTTCTCACTGCGTCCTCACATAGTGGAGAGATACGGAACTGGTCTCTGCTTCTCTTTCTAAGGACACTAATCCCATCACGGACCCACCCTCGTGACCTCATCTAAACCTAATTACCTACCAGAGGCCCCACTTCCAACATTATCACATTGGATGTGGGCTTCAACATTTGAATTTGAGGGAGACACAGACATTCACAGACTTTCACTCCATAACAGCAATTGTGATCGGGTTGGAGAAGAAGATGAAATCAAGCAGGTTTTATAAGAGCTGAGGGACTTTGGACAATGTATAGCTAGTGATTTGATTTACTAGATCAGGAATTAAGAGAAGTGACAAGTGTGAAAAGAAGGTGTAGAGTAGATTATGTTGACTCTGAAACTCTTGTGAGATATCCAGATGGAAATATACAGTAAACTACCAAAATTTCACTCAGGCACACAGAACCAGAGACTGGAAGAAATGCGTACGTTAGGAAGTCATTAGAACTCAGGTTGTAGTTAGAGATATTCAGGTTGATGAGACAGGATAAGGCCAATGTAGGAGAGAGAGATAGAGAGAGAAGGATGAATTAGGGAAGACTAACACGGAAATGGCATTCAAAACTCAAAAGAGAAAAAATTCAGAAGAGGTAAGCTGAGAGAAAACATATTACAGAAACCAATCTTCGAGAAAGGTACAGAAATAAAGGAGAATAGGAAAGTGAGACAAAGTGTCAAAAATAAGAATTGACAGTTATGCTTTGAATTTGAAAATTAGATCTCTGTACATTTTGACATTAGCCTAGTCAATGAAAACAGAACACAGATTACAAGAGATTGAACAATAATTTGAAGGAAGGGTTTGTGGATATCAAGATGTATTTGTAAATAAGAACCTTCAGATTTCAATTTAGCTGAACCATCAGTAAACCAAAATTAAATCACAAATTTGCAATTTTGTTTTAGACTTGTGTTGGTGTGATGTTAGTAGGCCCAACAGGTGGAGGAAAGACAACAGTCAGAAGAATTTTAGAAAGAGCATTAACACTATTACCAATTGAAGACTTCCTATCAACTAAAGAAAGCGAATCTATTTCACAGGTAAATTGTGTACTAACCAAATGTTTCTATTTCTTCAGATCTTTATACTTCAGTAACATTTTATATCCTATTTATATAAGTATATTCTTATTAAATTTATTGCTGGGAATCTTGTAATTAGGAATCATTGTAGTAAATGGGACTTATTTTTTTCATTTGAATCTCAAACTAGTAATTACTAGTGTAAAATAAATGTAGCGAATTGTATATTTATTTTGTATTTAGTCACCTTAATGGACTGGTAATGGTAAGTTGTAGTTGTTTTTATAGATGATCAATTGAATCATCTTCAGTGAATATAATTTTGTCTCTTTTGTATTATTTATATAATTTATACTCTTATTGCATTGATTAACCCTCCAAAACAACGTTAACCGTAATAATATCTTATTCCTTATTTTATCTGAAATGCAGTTAATATTTCTACATTTAATATGGTATTTGCTCTTGGTGTATGATAGATACTCTTTCATACTTTGGAAATTTTCTTCCATTCTCATTATACTTTGGTTTTTGACTTTTTGGGGTTTATGAAGTAATTTTTTAGAATCTATTGTAGGATTTTTTAGAATCTATTTTTTTATGTTTTAATTGGTTAATGTAATAAGTTATGTTGATAGACTTGCTAATGTTAAATTGTCCTTGAATTCCTAGAATAACTCCCACTTTTTCATGATATATGTATTTTTTTTTTTTAACTTAAATGGTAGTTAACGTACAGTGCAACATTGGTTTCAGGAGTAGAATTCAGTGATTCATCACTTACATACAGTACCCCAGTGCTCATCACAACACGTGTCCTCCTTAATACCCATCCCCCATCAGGGCGCCTGGGTGGCTCAGTCAGTTGGGCACCTGACTTTGGCTCAGGTGAAGATCCCACGGTTTGTGGGTTTGAGCCCCAAGTCAGGCTCTGTGCTGTCGGAGCCTGGAGCCTGCAGCCTGCTTCGGATTCTCTGTTTCTCTCTCTTCCCCTCCCCCACTCACACTCTGTCTCTCTCTGTCTCTCAAAAAATGAATAAACGTTAAAAAAAAAGTTTAAAAAGAAATACCCATCTCCCATCTAGCCCACTCCCTCCATCAACTCTCAGTTTGTTTTCTTTCATTAAGAGTCTCTTGTCGTTTGTTTCCCTCTCTTCTCTTCCCCCCCCTTCCCATATGTTCATCTGTTTTGTTTCTTAAATTCCACATATGAGTGAAATCCCATGGTATTTGTCTTTCTCTGATGGACTCATTGCGCTTAGCAGAATACATTCTGGCTCCATCCACGTCATTGCAAATGGCAAGGTTTCGTTCTTTTTGATGGCCGAGCGATATTTTATTTAATATAAAGTTAGATTCCAATAAATAACGTGTACTTGAGTTCTCTTATTTAAAGACCCGTTGGCAGTATATTCCAAAAGTTTTAGAAAGTCAAGTTTTCAGTTTTGTGGATTTGTTTTTTCAGTTCGTGTGCAATTCCCTGCTTCAAAATCGCGCCTGTGGCGCTTCATAGCCTTTGTTCTGTTCTCTTTCTACCTCCCTGTCAACCAGTCGGAATTGGTTCTTAACCAGTTATTGTCATTAATAAGAGTGAGCTATGACAGTAGTAATAACATTTATGGAATACTAAATATGAGTCAGATACTGGCTAAAGCACTTTTAGTTGAATTGTCTCATTCGTCCTCACAATAGCCCTGTGGGCAGGAATTTGTTTTATTAAAAACATTTTTTAAATTACATAAGAAGTATGTGCAATTGTGAGAAACTTGGGGAAAATGCAAAAACATAAAGAATTAATAACCACCTAGAGAGAATGACTACAAACATTGCTGTATTCCCTTTGATTATTTTTCCCACACAAAATATATTTTGAAATAATTGAGATAGTACTGTGCATAAATTACCGAAATTTTATTAATGTTGGCATTTTCACCTAATACTGTATACTGAGAATTAACCCCATGTCATTCAAATTTTCTTACAGTGTGATTTCAGTGACTGTATTCTGTATACATGACTATACTATCATTTATTTATAATTCTCTCATGCGTAACATTTTTAAATTTGGTGTTTTTAAAAATGTAATGACAATAAAATATTTAGGTTGGTGGCAGGGCCTTAGGTAATGGAATTGTTTTTTATTTTCCTCCTTAGTTCGTGGCTTTTTGCTCATTAGTCTCTTCAAGGCCTTCTCTTTAGTTTCTTTTAGTGCAGTTTCGTTTCCTTTATTTCCTAACCTTACCTTCTCTTCCCTCTTCATCATAGGAACCCTATAATGTGTTTACTGTGGGTCCTTGTATAGGTGTATCCCTTGAAAATGTCTCTCTAGGAATGGGATTGGTTTGCAGTAAGGTATAATTTCGCTACCTACTGTGAGGTGAGATTGAAGGTGAAACTCACATATCATGTAATTAGCCACTTCAAGATGTACAGTTCAGTGACATTTCGTGCACTCACAGTGTTGTGCAGTCACCACCTCTCTCTGCTTTCAAAACTCTTTCATCACTGCAGGAGAATACCCCGTGTCCATTAAGGAATCTCTCCCCATTACCTTCTCTCTCTATTCTCTGGAAACCGCTGGGCGGCTTCCTGTCTCTATGGATTTGTTTGTTCAGAATGTTTTGTGTAAAAGGAATCACAGCATGTGACCTCTTGTCTCTGGCTGCTTTCAGTTAGCATATGTTTTTCAGGTTCATTCACGGTATAGCATGTGTCGCTGCTTAATTCCATTTCATGGCCGAATAATGGTCCATTTTGTGGAATCTTTGTCGATCCATTCATCACAATGTATCTGTTCCTCCTTTGATGCATATTTGAGTTGTTTCGGCCTTTTAGCTGTTATGAATAATGTCACTACAACATTTGTGTACAAGCTTTTATGTGGGTATATGTTTTCATTTTACGAGGACATCTGTGCCTAGGAGTGGACTTGCTGTGTCATACGCCAGTTCTGTTTACATTTCTGGGGAAGCACCACACTCTTCTCCACAGCAGCCGAACCATTTTAAATTACCACCAGCACTGTAACGAAGCTTCCCGCTTTCTCCAGATCCTCACCTACACTTGTCTTTGTTTTTTTCCATTTTAGTGGATGTGAAGTGGTATCTTGTAGCAGTTTTATCTGCATTTTCTTAATTACTGATAGATGTCGAAGACCCTTTTACGTGCTTACAGGCCATTTGTGGATCTTCTTCGGAGAAACATCTATTCACATCTTTTGTCCATTTTATAATTGGATTGTCTTTTTGTTGTTGAGTTGGAAGAATTCTTTATATATTGTGCTTATGAAGCCCTTATCAAATGCACGATTTGCAAATATCTTTTCCTGTTCTGTGAGTTGCCTTTTTGCTTTCTCGATAACGTCCTCTGATGCACTAAGGCCGTTGATTTTTATCGGGTCCAATTTATTTTTTCTTTTATTGCTTGTGCTCTTGGCACCCAATCCAAGAATCCGTTTACAAATTCAAAGCCGTGAAGATTTACCCCTGTGTTTTCTTGTACTAATTGTGTACTTTTAGTTCTTAAACTGAAGGAACCCATCCATTTTGAGTTAATTTTTTGTATATGGAGTGAAGTAGGGGTCCAACTTCATTCTTTTGCATGTGGATATCCAGTTTCCGTTCGTTAATGAAATTATTATTCTTTTCCATATAGAATGGTGTTGGCATTCTTGTCACAAATCAGTTGGCCATAGGGATGCCTGGATAGCTCAGCTGAGCATCTGACTCTTGATCTCAGCTCAGGTCCTGATTTCAGGGTTGTGGGATAGAGTCCCGCATTGGGCTCTGTGCTGAGTGTGGAGCCTGCTTAAGATTATCTCTCTCTGCCCCCCTCCCCTGCTCCTGGTCTCTCTTTCTCTTTAAAATAATTTATAAAAAATCAGTTGGCCATAGATGTTTGCGTTTGTTTCTGGACTCCCAGTTTTATTCCATTGTCCTGTGTGTGTCCTTGTCCCAGGATATACATAATTTGATTATTGTAGTTTTCTAGTAAGTTTTGAAGTTGGCAAGTATGAGTCCTCTTTGATTTTTTTTTTTTTGGTTTGTTTTTGTTTTTTAATATTATTTTGGATATTTGAGGCCCCCTTGGATTCCATATGAATTGCCTATCCCATTCTTTTTTCTGCAAAACAGGCCATAGGAACATTCATAGGGATTACAAAGTATCTGTAGATTACATTAGAGAATATTACCATGTTAACAATATTAGGTTTTCTAGTTTACAAACATAAGATGTCTTTCCATTTTTAGGTCCATTGTTTGTAAGTAAGAAAATTTTTTTCTTTTTTGTAGTTTTCAATAGGTAAGTCTTTCTCCTCCTTGATTAAATCTATTTCAAAGCATTTTTTTCTTTGGATGCTACTATAAATGGAATTGCTTTCTTAATTATTTTTTGGTTGTGTTGAAGTGGGTTCGTTGGTGCTATATATAAATGCAGCTGGCTTTTGTATGTTGATCCTGTACCTATAAATATGCTGGTTCACTTATTAGCTCTAGCAGTTGTTTTGTAGATTCACTGGGATTTTCTGTATATGGAATCATGTCATATTTCAGTAGAGATACCTTGACTTCTTTCTTTCCAGTTTGGATGCTTATTACTTTTTTTTCTCACCTAATTACCAGGCTAGGACTTACAGTACAGTGTTTCATAGCTGTGGTGAAAATGGGAAGTCTTGCCTTGTGCCTGACTTGAGGGAGAAAGTTTTCAGTCTTTCACCACTGAGTGTGATGTCAGCTGTGGGTTCTGCACAAATACCCCTAATCACAGTAAGGAAGTGCCTTCCTATTTCTAGTTTGAGTGTTTTTTCTCCTGAAAGGGTCTGGAATTTTATAAAATGCTTTTTTGCCTCTCTTCGTATGATTATGTGGTTTGTTTCTTTTGTTATATTAACATGATATATTACATTGGTTGTCTTATGTTGAACCTGCCCCTCCATTCTTGAAATAAATCTCATTTGGTCTGAGTGAATAATCCCTTAATGTGTTGTTGTGTTCTGTTTGCTAGCACTTTCTGGAGAATTTTGCATCTGTGTTCATAAGGGATGTCTGTCTGTAGTTTTCTTATGGTGTCTTTGTGGGGGTTTAATATCAGGGTAATTCTGGCCTCATAGAATGTGTTAAGAAGCATTCCCTCCTTTTCTATTTTTTGCAAGAGTTTGAGTAGCATTGGTGTTAATCATTTTTCAAGTGTTTCGTAGAATTCATCTGCCATCTGATTTTGGACTTTCTTAGAGATTTGGGTTACTAATTCAATCTCTGTTTGTTACAAATCTGTTGAGATTTTCTACTTGTTCTTGAGTCACTTTTGGTAATTTTTGTTATTTCTAGGAATTTGTAGCCCGTGGACTATGTAATTTGCTCCTGGTGTTCTCTTACAATCCTTTTAATTTCCTTAAGGCACTAGTAATGTTCATACTTTTATTTCTGATATTATTTATTTGTGTCTTTTTTGTTTAATAATCATTTCCTTTTCATTGAGGTATTATTGACATACAATATCATATTGCTTCAGGTGTACAACCTAGTGATTTGACTTCTATGTACACTGTGAAATGATCACCACTAGTCTAGTTACCACCTGTCACACACAATTAATGCAGGATTGCTGACAATACTCTCATGCTGTGCATTGCAGCCCCATCACTTACTTATTTTATAGCTGGAATTTTTACTTCTTAATTCCTTTCACCTATTTTGGCCCCTCTACCAATTCTCTTCCCCTCTGGCAACCACCAGTATAGTCTCTGCATCTGTGAGTCTCAGGTTTGTTTTGTCTTTTAGGTTCCACGTATAAGTGAAATCATGTGGTGTTTGTCTTTCCCTCTCTGACTTATTTCCTGAGCATAACCCCACGATCTATCCATGCTGTTACAAATGGAGAGATTTCTTTCTTTTTTAATGACTGAGTAGGATTCCATCATGTGGAATCCTTATCCACTCGTCCATCATCTTTATCCACTCGTCCATCAGTGGACGTTTAGCTAGCTTCTGTATCTTGGTCATTGTAAACAATGTTGAAATTAACATCGAGGTGCATATAGCAAATTAGTGTTTTTGTTTTCTTTCAAATAGATACCAAGGAGTGGAATTGCTAGATCGTATGGTAGTTCTATTTTTAGGTTTGTTTTTTTGTTTTTTTTTTTTTTTTTTTTTTTTAGGAAACTCCATACTGTTTTCCGTAGTGGCTGCACCAATTTACATGCCCACCAAGAGTGCAAAAGGGTTCCCTTTCTACACGTTCTTGCCAACACTCGTTTGTGGGGTTTGGGTTTTGTGTGTATGTGTGTCTTTTTGATAATAGTTGACAGATGGTATCTCACTGTGGTTTTAATTTGTATTTTCTTGATGATGAGTGATAGTGGGCATCTTTTCCTGTGTCTGTTGGCCGTCTGTAGGTCTTTCTTTGAAAATTGTCCATTCAGGTCTTCTGCCCATTTTTTAATCAGATTGTTTGGGTTGTTTTGGTGTTGAGATGTATAAGCTCTTTATATATTTTGAATAGTAACCTTTTATTGGGTATATCATTTGCAAATATCTTCTCCCACTGAGGAAATATTACAATTAAAACATAAAGTTGCCCTTTTGTTGTTGATTTCCTTCACTGTGCACAAAGCTTTTCATTTGGATGTAATCCCAATAGTTTAGTTTTGCTTTTGTTTCCTTTGCCTTAGGAGACACATCTATAAAAATGTTGATATGGCCAGTGTCCGAGAGATTACTGTCTGTGGTTCTCTTCTGGTTTTTTTATGGTTCCAGGTCTCACATTTAGGTCTTTAATCCATTTGGAGTTTATTTTTGTTCCTGGTGATGGAAAGTGGTCCAGTTTCATTCTTTTACATGTAGCTCTCCAATTTTTCCAGCACACTGAATGAAGAGACTGTCTTTTCCCCATTATATATTCTTGTCTCCTTTGTCATAGATTAATTGACCATATAAGTGTGGATTAATTTCTGGGCTCCCTGTTCTGTTTTATTTACGTGTCTGTTTTTGTGCCAGTACCATACTGTTTTGATTACTGCAGCTTTAGCATACAGCTTGTCATGTGGAATTGTGATACCTCTAGCTTTGTTGTTCTTTCTCAAGATTACTTTGGCTATTCAGGGTCATTGTGGTTCCATGTAAATTTTAGGATTGTTTGTTCTAGGTTTGTGAAAAAATTGTATTGGTATTTTGATAAGGATCACATCGAATCTTTAGATTTCTTTGGGTAGTATCAACATTTTAACAATATTTGTCCTTCCAATTTGTGACTATGGAATATCTTTCCATTTATGTGTCATCTTCAATTTCTTTCATCATTGTTTTATAGTTTTCAGAGTATGGATCTTTTACCTCCTCGGTTAAGTTTAATCCATAGGCATTTTATTCTTTTTGGTGCAGTTACAAATGGTAGTTTTTTTTTTTTTATTCCTCTTTCGCTACTTCATTATTAGTGTATAGAAACACTATTTCTTGGTATTCATTTTGTATCCTGCAACTTGACTGAATTCATATATTATTTCTGATAAGTTTTGGTGGAATCTAGGATTTTTTATGTATAATGTCATGTCTTTTACAAATAGTGCCTTCCTTTCTACCAGTATGGATGCCTCTTACTTCTTTTTCTTGCCTGATTGCTGTGGCTGGGACTTCCAGTACTGGGCTGAATAAAAGTGGTGAGAGTGGCTGGCCATCCTTGTCTTGTTCTTGATTTTAGGGAGAAAGCTCAACTGAGAGTTATTTTATGGCTTCTTTTCAGACTAACCTTCATCCAGGATGGTTTCTGTCAATTTATTGTCTTTTTAATGGGCCAAGTTTTTATGTTTCTTTACACGCCTTGTGATATTTGTTGAAAATGGGGCATTTATAAAAACAGCCACCTTTCCCAGTCTTTACAAAGCTGCTCTGTCACGGGGTTGTTCCTCACTGATTAGCGGGGTCTCCTCTCTGAGATGAAAGTTGAACATCTTCTCCAGTTTTTTCTGGGCAATGCATCTTGACTGGGCTTTCACAGTTTGACTTTCACCATTCCGCTGGCTACACAGCTTAACTTGAGTGTCTTAGTTTCCTAAAAATTCCTCCTACCCTAGTGTCTCCCTCAGGCTCTATATGGTCTGTTGCTTGAATTCATCCATAAGGTCTGGTTTTAGGCTTTTGTGGGTCTGTAGTCTCCCTGAAGCCTTCACAAGAAGTGCCTGACTCTTTTCCCACCTGAGATCTGAGTTTGGTGGAACGGACACCGGTCCTGCAGGCAGCCCCCAGGCAGGCTAGAAGGTAGCAGACAAGGTCTTCTTGGGTGCCAGCTCTGACCTGAAGCTAAAAACTGTCTTCTGCTCTCCCGCATCCATATGTCTAGCCCTGACTCCAGACACACCACATCCCAGTTCATATGTTGTGTTCCTGGATGAGGACCAGTGGGATTTGTTCCCCCATTTCTTCCAGAGATATCATTATAGTATTTAGAATTTTTAAAGTAGTGATTTGAATATTATGGCTAATTTTAAAAAGTCAATTGTTACTGTCCTTTTTAAATTGCTGTCCTTTTTAAAATTTAAGTTACTGTCTTTATCGGGTATCTTTCTTTGGAGTGAAAAACCTCTCCTAAAACCCTTTGGTGTTAATAGCGCAAAAATGTAAATAATTATACTCTGGCTGATGCTTTTAAGAAACCGTCCTGGATTTTGTTCAGGTTCCAGGAAGAAAAGGAAAGGTAGATGTTTGTGTTTTAAATCCAAAGTGTATCACTCTTAATGAACTATATGGACAACTGGACCCTAACACTATGGAATGGACTGATGGATTATTATCAAGCACAGTTCGAAATTATGTATATTCTAATACTGCAAGGTACTCAAAAAAAGACATCGATCTTGGACTGAAATCAAGAATCTCGGATGCATCTAATGTAAGTTAATGTGGAAGGATTATTATTATTTGACTCTGTGGATTACTTTCATTGTTTAAAAATTGGTATTTAAGCATTATTAGATACTTACCAGTATAAAAGTAAATTTAAAAGTTATTATAATCAGTTTTTAAAAAGAAAAATTATAAGCTATGAAAAACAACAGAAAATATGTCATTGCGTTTTAAAATGGTTGGTAAACAATAAAATGAAAGATACTTGCTTTTAAAGGAACACAGGGGATTAGGTGTTAGTGGGGGTTGCTCTGATGAATCTAGCACCACCAGGACACCTTACAAATTAATGAGCTACGAAAACACTTCGGTGGAAAAGCGAATAAAGCTTTTGATACAAAGTTCATCGTAGAATAAACATAAATAGCAAAAAACTTTTGAAGACTTGTGTTCTCATTAGTTATAGAGCTTACTAGTAAATTTCATTAGCCAAACTATATTAACAGAAGAATGACATTTAGAACCAAACAGATAAGCAGAGTTGTTGTTTTTTTAAGTTTTTACTTAAATTGTAGTTAACATAGTATAATATTAGCTTCAGGTTACAATATTGTGATTCAGCACTTCCCTACGTCACCTGATGCTCATGCTCACAGGTGCACTCCTTAATCCCCGTCACCTGTTTCACCCACTGTCCTACCCACCTCCCCTCTGGTGACCAGCAGTGTGTTTTCTGTAGTCAAGAGTCTGTTTCTTGGTTTGTCTCTCTCTCCCTCTCTTTTTCCCCCTTTGCTCATTTGTTTTGTTTCTTAAATACTACATATGAGTAATGTATAGATTGTTGAATCACTATGTTATAGACTGAAACTAATGTAACACTGTATGTTAACGACACTGGAATTAAAATAAAAAAAGAACACTATTGAGTCTTCTAATCCATAAAAGTATTTATATCATGGACACACACACACACACACACACACACACACACACACCTGTATATTCTGGATACAAGTCCCTTATCAGGGACTATGATTTGCAAACACTTTCTTTCATTTTGTGGGTTGTCTACTTTCTTGAAGGTGTCTTGTGAAACACCAAAGTTTTCAACCCTGATGAAGTTCAGTCTACTTTTTACCTTGTCACTTGTTTGTTTGTTTTTTTTTTTTTTGATATCATAGCTTTAAAAAGCTTTGTATAATTCAAGGTCACAAAGACTTTCTTTTAAGTTTTATTCTAAGAGTTTTATAGTTTTAAGTTTTACATTTAGGTCTTTAGTCTATTTTCAGTTGATTTTTTGTGGACAGTACAAGGCAGGGATCCCAGTTCAGTTGTTCCGGAATTATTTGTTGAAAAGACTATTCTTAAAAAAAAAAAAAAAAAAAAAGACTATTCTTTCCCCCATTGCTTGTATTGTCTTGTCACCCATGTCAAAATCAGCTGATCATAAATGTAGGGATTTATTTCTGGACTCATAGTTCTGTTCCATTCATCTTCATATCTGTCCTTACGCTAACGCCACACTTGAAAACTAGAGCTTTGCCCTGAGTTTTGAAATAGAAAATTAAAGTCGATTTTAAGACCTTGGCAAACTGATTCTGTAATGTATATAGAAGAACCAAGGGCCATGACATTCCCAAATTTAAAAAAAGGGAAGAATTTGGGTGATGAGATCTGCCAGATGTCAAGAATTATTATAAAATTAGGGGAAAACAGTGTGTTCTTGGTGCAGAAAAAGATGGCAATTCTGGGCTATTATGTGCCTGTGACATAATGTAAACATGTACGTCAATTTCATAGGGAAATTGACAAATGCAAAGCTAGTGTGAGATTTTATTACATCTTCCTCAGTAATTGACAGAGAAGGAACATGACACAATTCACTAATTATACCAGTTAGAAATGGAAATAGGAAAAATTCTAACAGTGATGCCGCTATGAAAACTATATTGGAAAAATGTACAAGAAAGGAACTTGTCATAGCAGGATGGCAGGGACGGGGGCAGGGGAGGGGAGGCAGGGATGCCTGTACAGTTGGCAAAAATTGAATAAATGGAAGATATACTCTATTCCTGTATAAAAGGACTTCCATCCTAAAAATGCCAACCTATACCAAATTAATATATGTATATAGTGTCTTTCCAAGCAAAATCCCAATTAAAAAAATTGAATTAAATGATTGTAAAGTTCATTTGGAAGCACAAATGTTCCAAGAGTTTTAAGAAATCTGGGAAGAAAACCATAGTACTTTATATTTCTAAAATGTTATTACATTTTAGAAACATTTAACATTTTAGTGTGTTACCCCAAAATTTTAAAACTACTGTGAAGGAGGGTCTAGGAAAAATATATACTGAAATATCAACAGTTTCTTTATAGATGGTGGGAATTCAGAGAACATTTGCTTTCTTGCTTTATGGCATTATTTTAATGCTGTACAACAAACATGTACTAACTGGAAAAAAAAACTGAAAGAATTTTCTAGAAGAAAATGGCCTGTACTCACAACTCAGCTAAGCCACCCTGTGCTGGTTACAGGGAGGTCTTTCAGCCACAGAATGTGTGCCTTTTCTATTTTAGTACTCAGCATATTGATATGTTTGAGTTGGAAAGTGTGATGAAATAAACATTATTGATTACCTGTTTTAGGTTTTCAAACTTGATTCCTCTGATATAGCAGATATTGACGATAATATTTCTAAGAAGGAGATGGAGACAGATGTTAAAATCCCAGAAAGTCAGAGTAAGTGTTACTATTAAATTCAGTAAAGATGATTCATTAACAGGGAAAAAACTGAACAAATGAGCTGAATCTATATCTTTAAAAATGTTGATTTTTGTTCCTATACTATTTATTTTTCCCTCACTTAAAATTTATGTACGTGCGTATTTACCGCATGTTATAGCATCCTACCTACATACATAATTATGGCGCTGAAGCGGTAGGTCGTGCACGGCCCTTTCAGCTTATAAACGGACATTAATATCTCACAAGAACCAAGCAGACGTTCAAGTAGAGAGAAGTCTTGGGTGGAAGCCTGCGGACGTTCCCAGCCCAAATAACACAGCCCGTACACACGCGTCTAAACAGAACTACGCATCCATCGTGTGCTGCTTTGTGGCGTGGGTGTGCGGTGCCGGGTGCGAGGAGGCGGGACACAGAGAGCGTGTGGTAAGGCGCCTGCTCCGGAGGAGGTGAGGGTCCCAGCCGGAGCCCCATCAGCTCACTGCTCCGGGCTGAGCCTCGAGCACCACAGGCACCAGCCGGACGCTTATGTTCCAGGCCCGGAAAGAGACTTCTGCTCTTGCTTGTCCTGATTTAGAATTCCTGAATGTCTGTGTGTCCCTCTCCCGCATTCAGGTTGGGGAGTGTGGTCTGCGGGCAGAGCAGGTGCCTTCCGGGGGTTCTAAGACAGGCCTGGAGGCAAGTATGGCCGCCGCTGACTTAGCATCCCGGCCTCTTGGTCCTGGCCCTGGGATCCTTTAATGTCCTTCAGGCGGCTAACTCTTTTCCGTCTGCACGGTGACCCACACACTCCTCCCCTGTCTTGACCGACAGATTTCCTAGAACTGAGGAGCAGGTTGGTGCGTGTAAAACATGGAAAGAGGAGCCAGTGGGGCCACAGCACAAACAACTCTATTTGTCTACTTGCCTTCTCTGTCCCCCAGAGGCAGCATGTCCAGAAAGTATCCTGGGTGGAAGGGGAGCTCACCAAGCACATGATTATGGGAAAGACAGATCCAGGGTCTTGCTCTTCTCCAAACGTAAGGGCCGACTACACAAGCAGCAATCAGAGAACGTGGGCCGGGTTTGAAGAGTGGTTAAGCCTGTGGTCCGAGTAGTTCTTTCTACCTAACATGTTAGAGACTACACATGAACACATTCACTCTGCTGTTCTCTAGGATGTCATTTTTCACCTTGTTAGAAAATATTTTCCAAACAAAATAGGGAATTTGTAAAATTGTAACACAAGAAGACTGAGATACTCTGTTACATTAAAAATATTTCTCTCTCCAGACCACGATTGGCAGTGGATTATTTTGGATGGTCCAGTGGATACGTTTTGGGTAGAAAATCTAAACTCCATGCTGGATGATACTAGAACGCTGTGTCTGGCAAACAGTGAGCGAATAGCCTTAACTAGTAACATACGAGTGGTTTTTGAGACGGACAGTCTCTCTCAGGCCAGTCCTGCAACCGTCAGCCGGTGTGCGATGGTCTACATGGTAAGTTCCCAAAAACAAACGTCTTAAGGAAAACGTGTTGTTTAGGGTAATAAGGGTAATAACTAGTCATTACCTACAGCATTCCTGATGATTGTTTTATGATTACCTCTGGATCTGGCAGGGTTTTGTGTCCCCTCAAGTCTCCTAACCCTGGAGTGAAAGGAGCGTAGTCTCTCCTGTTTAAATGAGGACGACCCAGTAATTGGGGTGGCAGGTGTCCCACAACTGTGAGCGGTGCTTTCGATGGACAGCACAGGCTGCTGGTGGCTTGTCTTTCCCACGGAGGAGAGACACCTTTCCTCACCTGCCTGTGCCCCTGAGGGCCCGTGAAGTATATTTTGCCAAGACAGTGGTGGGGGATGGAAGGCACACAAAGATTAAGTGTCTTCTCTCCATGAAATTAATCATTAGCCATGGTTGGCCCTGTGTTCTGATCCGCTGAACTCGCCGTAACGAAGCTAAGAACAGCGCTGTTTTTCTGGCTAAGCCACTCCCTTGCCGGGTACACGTAACCTCCCCCCCAACCCCTCCCTACACACAGTCCCCCACCATGTGTTGTCTTGTAAGACCAGGGTTAAAACCATAAGTCGTCTCAGAGACAGGTGCTTCTTCAAGGTCTTGATCAGCTGCCCTTTGACGACTGATGATGCTGTGTTTTGCTGGGGGCGGAGGTGAAGTAAAGATAGTAAGGAGGAGGATGGACGCCTCATTTTTCTTTATTTACGTAAAATTACCTTGTGCTTTATATTGTTAGGATCCTGTTGATCTGGGATGGGAGCCCTATGTCAAGTCATGGCTGTTGAAAACTTCTAAAATTATGAGTCAAACAGGAGTGAGTTGTCTTGAATTCTTGATGAAAAATAGCGTCACAGACGGACTACAGTTTATAAAGAAGCATCAGAAATGTCAGCCGTTTCCTGTACAGGACCTAGCAGTGGTCACAACTCTCTGCAGGATTCTCGATGCCTTCTTTGAGTTCATGAGTGAAAATGGAGGCTTTGGAAAATGTGAGCTTTTTCCCCTTCTAAGTCATATCAATGGTCTTGTGTGTCACTTAATCAATGCCAACTATTTATCACCTTCTATTAAATTTTACAAGAGAAAACAGAGAAAGGAAGACCAGGAATTTTCAGTCTATTTGAACCAGACACACATGGAAGAAACTAAAAATCACTAACAAAGGGGCATATCAGTGACGTAAACTAATGTCGTGCATATGTTGGTGGGTCACATGGAAAACGAGGATAAGGAATTCCAAGAGGGTCTTTCTGAGGGAAGAATGCTTTGCTTGTTTGTGGTTTTAAGGATTCTTAGAGATGGAAATAAGGGAGGGAAGTGTGTCCAGAATCCTCGGCAAAAGCTGTAATCATGCACAGGTGTAAACCTGGAGAGTAGTAAAACGTGTTGGGTGAGAGCAAAAGATTCTGGAGATAGTGTAGCATTATTGCTAACAGCACGGCCCCTGAAGTCAGAAGCCTGCCTCCCAACACCGGTTCCATTGCTTCCCGAGGAGATGGCTAATTAGGCCAGGCTCCCAACGCTGTCTCTGAAACCCAATTCTGGATCCCCCAAACTAACAGAAATGGTAAGAAGCCCCTGAGGTGACAAGAGGGTAAGGTCCCACGTGGGGAGCACGGTAGGTCCGAGAGGAAGAGAGCCGGATACCACGAATGGGCGAACATTTAGGTTGGCCTCTCCCCTTCTCGTGGCTCTGAATGGACCGTCATTCCTGCCTTTGCCCATCGGCACGGCCCAGCCCGGCTGGACGGAGGCAGCAACAAAATACCGTGTTGGCAGTGAGGCCCCACGAGGTTAAGGAGCAGGTAAGTGCATGTTTCTTCCCACTGCCACCCCTGCCCCTGCCCATCTTAAAGTCTAAGCGATTAAGAGAAAGAGCCCGCATTTGAAAGAGAGCAGTGTCAGCGAGGATCAGGTTTCCTGCCTTGAAGAGCGTCCACTCCCTCTCCGGATACACAATTCCAGACGCACCAGGGGCAGGAGCCGGGGAAGTGGGAGCGCTGGAAACACAGCAGGAAGCGGGTGAAAGAAAGAACACGATAAATGGGTTGGACGCTGACTTGGTCACCTGAGGGTCTCACTTCCCTTGGCGTCCATCATTCTCTCTAGGTCCATCCAGGGACGCTACAATACGCGTAGCCGCGCGGGCACGTTTCTGAATTCGTGTTTGCATTTTCTTCGGGTAAATACCCAGTGGTGGGATTACTGTCTCTTATTTTCCCTTATTTTTGAACTTTATTACAGGGAAATCTCAGGGTTGCGTACATGTGGGGCCCATACCTGATGTCCTGTTTTCTCTTGGGACACTTGAGTCAGCCAGAAACCTAGGCAGGAGGACGTTTCCTTGTAGCTTCCCTCAGCGGCTGACCTTTCCTAGTCCCGTTTTCACCGGGAAGCTCTTTCAGGGCCTCAGGGCCCCAGGTCCATTCGAGAGTCTACTCCTGCTGCCTTCCCTCTCTTGCACAAAGTCCACCCTCCTGGATCACTCACAAAAGCCGGGTTCTGCCGCAGCCCGTACTGGGTGCCACACCCCAGGGCGCAGTGGGAGGTGCGTGCGCATTCACTCCTCTGACTTTCTTCTTTGTGTCTGATTCTGAGGGAGCGCCCCACCCCCTTCTTATAGCTCAGCTGTGGTTAGCTCTTGTTAGGATAGTTTTTCTCCATACTTATGTGTTTGTGTCTGGCTGATTTGCCACATTAATGAGATTCAGTAAATTGGAAAACCTATTTGAGATGGATAATTTTGAAGTGAAATATAAATTTTCCCAAGTGATCTTTAAAAAAGGAAAAATCTGATAGAAAGTTTAATTTTTTTAACATTTATTTTTGAGAGAGAGAGAGAGAGAGAGAGAGGGAGGGAGACACAGAATCTGAAGCAGGCTCCAGCCTCCAAGCTGTCAGCACAGAGCCCGATGCAGGGCTTGAACTCACAAACGGTGAGATCATGACCTGAGCCGAAGTCGGACGCCTAACTGACTGAGCCATTCAGGTGCCCTGAAAGTTGAATTTTTAAAAGCCTTCTCCCACCCTCCCAAAAATACTGAGCCAAGCTCATTAAATTTTGTTGGTAAATTTCACCAAGCTTTTGCAGAACAAATTATCTTTATAGAATCTGTTCAGAAGGACAGAAAAAGAAGGAAAGCTGCACAACTTGTTTTATGAAGTTCGTATGCAGTTGATGCCCAAACCAGACAAGGTGATACGGAATGGACAATTATAGACCAAGTCTGTTCATAAATGTGGATGCTGAGATTATAAAAAAAAATGCTAGAAAACTAGGGGGACTAAAAGATACACCACGACAAAGTAGCTTTGCCGTCAGCATGTAAGAATGATTTAACGTGACAGTTATCCATCAGAATAACTTGCCAAATAAGCCTATCAAAAGAAAGAAACTATGTCATTATTTCAGTAAATGGGAAATGCATTTAAATAACATTGTACAACTTATATGTTAAAAGACACTTGGTGGGGTGCCTGGGTGGCTCAGTTAATGGACTTCAGCTCAGGTCATGATCTCACAGTTTGTGGGTTCAAGCCCCACATTGGGCTCTGTGCTGACAGCTCAGGGCCTGGAGCCTGCTTTCAGATTCCCTCTCTCTGGAGCCTGCTTCCCTCTCTCTGACCCTCCACCCCCCCCCCCAAAATAAATAAACATTAAAAAAAATAATAAAAGATACTTGGCAATCCAAAAAAAGATAACTTACTTTTTTTTTTTTTTAATGTTTATGTATTTTTGAGAGAGACAGAGACAGAGTGTGATCGGGGCAGGGGCAGAGAGAAAGGGAGACAGAATCTGGAGCAGGCTCCAGGCTCTGAGCAAGCTGTCAGCACGGAGCCTGATGCGGGGCTCAAACCCACAAACCGCGAGATCATAACCTGAGCCGAAGTCGGACGCTCAACCGACTGAGCCACCCAGGCGCCCCAGAAAGATAACTTTCTTAACTCTTGGCTTTTTCTATTAAAAACCTACAGTAAACATTTTCAGCGGTAATCATTAGATGCATTCCTATCGATTCAGAACCTTGGGAGTTTCTTGGGTGAATCTGAAACTGGCACCCACACCTGGAGGGTGAGGAGAGACCAAAGAAAGAGGCAGACTAATCCAGATTGGGAGCTGGCAGGGTTTTCTTTTTTGTAATTGAAGCAGAGTTAACAGACAGCATTGTTAGTTTCGGGTGCAGTACAGTGATTCAACCTTTCCGCACCTCACCCTGTGCTCAGCATGACGGGTGTTCTCTTAGTTCCCTTCACCTGTTCCACCCATCCCCCACCCAGCTCCCCTCTGGCAACCACCAGTTTGTTCTCTGTTTTTAAGGGTCTGGGGTGTTTTTGTTTTTTGTTTTTTGTTTGTCTCTGTTTGTCTTTGTTCATTTGTTTTGTTTCTTAAATTCCATGTATGCTCGAAATCATATGGTATTTGTCTTTCCGACTGATTTCACTTAGGATGATGCCTTCTAGGTCCCTCCATGTCATTCCAAATGGCAAGATTTCATTCTTTTTCATGGCTCAGTAACATCCCATTACACACACACACACACACACACACACACACACACACACACACCACTTCTTTATCCATTCATCTGTTTTTTGTAAGTTTTTACTTAAATTTCAGAGAGTGAACATACAGTGTTATATTAGTTTCGGGTGCACAGCACAGTGATCCAACACTTCCCTGCATCACCCGGTGCTCATCACAAATGCCCTCCTTAATCCCCATGTCCTATCTCCCCGTCCCCCACCACCTCCCCTCTGGTGACTGTAAGTGTGTTCTCTAGAGTTAAGAGTCTGTTTGTTGGTTTGCCTCTCTCTCTCTTTTTTCCTTTTGCTCATTTGTTTCTTAAATTCCACATATGAGTGAAATCATATGGTATTTGTCTTTCTCTGACTTATTTTGCTTAGCATCATACTCCCTAGCTCTGTCCACATGATTGCAAATGGCAAGATTTCATTCTTTTTATGGCTGAATAATATCCCATTGTATATATATACACCACATCCTCTTTATCCATTCATCAGTCACTGGACACTTGGGCTATTTCCATAATTTGGTTATTGTAGATAGCGCTGCTATAAACATAGGGATGTATGTATCCCTTTGAATTAATATTTTTGTATCCTTTGGGTAAATACCTAGTAGTGCAATTGTTGGGTCATAGGGTAGTTCTATTTTTAACTTTTCAAGGAACCTCCACACTTTTCCAGAGTGGCTGCACCAGTTTGCATTCCTACCAAAAGAGCAAAAGTGTTCCCCTTTCTCCGCATCCTCACCAACATCTGTTGTTTCCTGCGTTATTAATTTTAGCCATTCTGACAGGTGTGAGGTGGTATCTCCTCATGGTTTTGATCTGCATTTTCCTGATGATGAGTGATGTTGAGCATCTTTCCATGTGTGTGTTGGCCATCTGGATGTCGTCCTTGGGGAAAATGTCTGTTTATGTCTTCTGCCCATTTTTAATTGGATTATTTGTTTTTTGGGTATTGAGTTAGATCAGTGTTTTATATATTTTGGATACTAACCCTTTATTTGCAAATATCTTCTCCCATTCTGTAGGTCACCTTTGAGTTTCATTGATTGTTTCCTTCTCTGTGGAGAAGCTTTTTATCTTGATGAAGTCCCAGTGGATTATTTTTGCTTTTGTTTCCCTTGCCTTAGGAGACTTATCTAGAAATAAGTTGCTACAGCTGAGGTCAAAGAGGTTACCAACTATGTTTTCCTCTAGGATTTCTATGGTTTCACGTCTCACACTTATGTCTTTCATCTATTTTGAATTTATGTTGGTGTAGTTCCATTCTTTTGCATGTAGCTGTCCAGTTTTCCCAACACCATTTGTTAAAGAGAGTGTCTTTTTTCCATTGGATATTCTTCCCTGCTGTGTCAAAGATTAACTGACCATAGCGTTGTGGATTCATTTCTGGGTTTTCTGTTTCGTTCCACTGATCTATGGATGGACACTTGGGTTGTTTCCGTATCTTGGCTATTATAAATAACGCTGCAAGAAACACACGGATGCTATGTCTTTTTGAATTGGTGTTTTCAGTTCTCTTTAGGTAAATACCCAGTAGTGGACTTCTGTTTTCAATTTTTTGAGGAACCTCCCTACTGTTTTCTACAGTGGCTGCACCAGTTTGCACCCACAGCGGTCCAGCACAGACCTCATCTGTCAGTTTCCTTGCCTGTAAAAACCGCCTGCTTCTGCTGCTACAGTTCAGTACGCTAGGGAACTAAGAGATGACGTTTGTCTTGGGCAGCTATGGGTAGGTCTCCACACCTGCTTTCCAGAGTTTTAAAAGTTTATGTAGAGGCCTTAATGAGGTTTGGTAACGTACATAGTCCAGATGGTGTCAACACGTTGCTGTCTCAAGGCCGCATCCTTGAAATGGCTCCGATGGAGGAAGCGGGCAGAACATCTATCCCCAGGACAAGGGAGGGGAAGGAACCTCTGATTACCTCCATCCAGCTTAGAGGTCACCAGCAGTCATGTCTTCTCGATGACTTCCTTCACCATTTTATCTCCTGTGACGGGTTTTTACAATCTTAATTGCCCCCTCTTCCACAGTGTGCCCTGAGTGGTCAGCATGGGGTCTCAGCAGCGTGGAGATGGCTCGTTTGGTGGTTATCTGGCTGCACTGGGGCAGGTACCACAGCAACAATACAGGCACATTCAGGAGAAGACACAGATGAAGATCATGATTCCCAAAATAAGCAACAATGTTTGTTTCCATTCAGAGCCCCGTGATCCAAACCACTGATTTCTCAAGTGCCCTAGGCTGGGGCTGGGATCATTAACACCTTCACTTGTGGGTTCATGTGACTTAATAAATATGATACGTTAACAGACTCATCAGGTATGAACGCATAACATTTTGCTTGTATAATAGTACGGGGGCCTCCTTGTTAGACAGTAATCATGGCCAAGGCCATCTTATTTTGTAAGACAGCTTTTCCATTAGAGATATTTTCAGATTCAGTAAAGATGGGCTTTGTTGGCTCTCCTGTGAGGCTTGCCGAACGGATTTGGTGGCTTCTGTGTGTGCTGTGGTGCCCTCCAGGCCGGTGGAGGAAACAAAGGTGGCAGCCATGCGAAAACAGGATGTGCCCACCTTGCCTTGGGGAGGGAGAGGTCGACAGCTTTAGAAACCTGACTTGGTTGTGCATACCACACCTGTTGGCCAGGGGCGGGAACTCCTCTGTTCCAGTGGGAGGACTCATTGCAAGTTCTAGGAGATAATGTCTTCCCAGGCATGATGGGGCTTGGACGTGTCCTGTGATTTTACGTCTTTGTGCTACTGGGTGTTTGGGCTGGGGTCCCCAGTCTGGCCCATGGGGCAGTAGACTCTGACTGTTCACACGTCTTAAAGCCTGGGGCGGTACTTCAGTCTACCCGGCCAAGGAGATCTTACTCGTTAGTAATTCAGTCTGCTGCTTTATATTTTTTTCAGTTAACCTTTCTGCTTGCAGAAGACACTGGAAGGTGCATCCTGCATTTAGTGTGGTGTTCTTTTGCCTCGTCTTGTATATCGTGACCTTTAAAATGTGGCCCTCAGTCATCGTTCTGTTCAACAAGGGCATTGGTATACGGGGCTCAGCTTCTTTAGTCCCCTCGCGACAATAGCCGGGCTTGCATAGCAGTAGGGGAAAGCTTGGGTTAGACCCGATGTGGCGTCCAGACCAAATAGGACATGTTTAGAACCCTCGCTCAGAGGGAGGAGTTCAACATAACCAATGTGTTGATTCTTGATACCAAAGCTTATTTTTCTTCAGGCCAATTAAATAGAGATCTTTTATAAATTAATTTTGACAATATTATCTGGAGGTACAAAAATGTTATTTATAGAGAGCATATACCCATACACATACATACACACCCAGACAGCTACAGAGACCCTATAGCTTTAATAATAAAATGTACCCAGGAGTCTGGTAAAACCCACTAGTGTATAAATAACAGTTGAGCTCAGACCGTGTCCGTGGCAGATGGGGCAGGTTGAGGTTTCCCGACCGAATGGCCAGAGTGTTTTACTGGTATTCGCCGGGAAGACTTAAGGTTTGTGTTTGCCCTTGATGAGTTTCCTCCTGGAGGCTGAGGCCTGGATGTGGGGGAGAAGCTTGTACTGCCCCCTGTATCCACCCTTCTGTTCCTGTCTCAGGTGCGCAGGGGCGGCGTCTTAGTTCTCTCGTGGGGTAATCACATTTTAAAGACATGATCAGATTTCCATTTTCAAGGGACAGAGAGAAAATGTAAGTTTTCCTCCTAGGACTTTTGGGGTGTACTTCTGTATTAGCAGACGTCCGGGGTAGTCGCTGTTTAAAATCTGTCTTCAGGGGCGCCTGGGTGGCGCAGTCGGTTAAGCGGCCGACTTCGGCTCAGGTCACGATCTTGCACTCTGTGAGTTCGAGCCCCGCGTCGGGCTCTGTGCTGACGGCTCAGAGCCTGGAGCCTGTTTCCGATTCTGTGTCTCCCTCTCTCTCTGCCCCTCCCCCGTTCATGCTCTGTCTCTCTCTGTCCCAAAAATAAATAAACGTTGAAAAAAAAATTAAAAAAATAAAATCTGTCTTCATATTAGGGTCAGATGACATGGGGCACTTCATCTGCTTCGTTGTCCAGCCGAACGTCCTCCCCTCTGCTGTCCTCATTTTGTCCGTGATTCCCCCTCTTAGATTCCCCATCAGGATTTGTCCGAGGGCTCGGGCCCTGACGTGTGACACTTGGGCCCTCCTCGTTCCGTAAAACCAGCAGACGGAAGGGGGGCAGACAGGTGCACATCTCGTTCTCACCTCGGTTCTTCTCACTTCCTAACCCGAACTCCAGACCCCGCTCGGGCGTCAGTGGCCAGCCCCTCACGGCAGCCACCGGTGCCCTTCTCTGCTGCGCCGTGCTACCGTGTGTCCTCAGCTCACATCTGACTCAGGGGCCATCCCTCCCTGTGCAGAGGTTCGTGGCTAGCCTGGGACTTCCCCTCGTGGATGCCTTATTCCCAAGTCGAGTTTCTTTTGTCCCCTGACAGTTGTAGGTTTGCTTCCCGGGTGGAGTTCAAATTGGCCCCTATACGCGGAGGCAGGGAGACACCCAAGAGGCCACTCCAGGTTGTAGGTGGCTGTGGCGGTCAGCAAGAGAGCCTACGTACAAGGCTCGTCTTGAAGGACTGCAAGATGAGCGGATCCCCGCACCCACGCACAAGAATCTTAAAAGCTTATACAGAGGCCTTAGCGGGATTCAGTCATCCTATTCGTTCAGGGTGTTCTCGACAACACGTTGCTCTCTCGAGACCACATTCTTGGAATGGCTCCTGGCGTTGGAACAGTGGGCAGCACGTGCACTCCGATGACGGGAGAGGGGTAACAAATGTCCAGTTGCCTGGGTCCAGCTTGTGGCCCAGCCGCGGTCATGTCCTCTCGATGGCCTCCTCCAACAATTCTGTTAATGCTGCGTTTACTCCTGTTACTATTCACCATGGTCTTGGGGGTGCTAATCAATGTAGCAATAGTTAGAGGGGAGAAAGGAGGTTTCTGAAAGTAAAAAGGAAGAGGGGCATCTGGCTGGCTCCGTCCGTTAAGTGTCTGACTCTTGATTTTGGCCAAGGTCACGCATGAACTCAAGGCTTATGAGTTTGACCCCATATCGGGCTCCGAGCTGGCAGTACGGACCCTGCTTGGGATTCATTCTCTCTCTCTCTCTCTCTCTCTCTCTCTCTCTCTCTCTCTCTCTGCCCCTCCCTCGCTCATGCTCCCTCTCAAAAATAAACATTAAAAAAACAGAAAGAGACAAAACTATTACTGTATGCAGAGGCTATAGTCCTATTCATTATTTAAAAAAAAACAGAAAAATCAGCAGTTGATTAGAATTGGAGATTACAGCCAAGTCACCAGATGTTAAATCAGTGGGCAAACATCAGTAGTGTACTTACCACCAAGTTTCATAAAAATATCCTTCTATATTTTATAACCTGGTTATGAAATATATTTTGTTATAACCTATATTTTTTAACCTTGTTAGAGTTTTATTTTTAGCTGAAATTATCAACAGTGTAAAAAGAAAACCTCAGACTGGGAGGAATTATTTTCAAATCACATTATCTGCTAAAGAGTTAATATCCAGAATATATAAGGAATTCCTGCAACTTAACAAAAACCCAAACAACCTAATTGTTTATTTATTTATTTTGAGAGAAAGAAAACAGGGGGGAGGGGCAGACAGAGAGGGGTGCAGAGGACCTGAAGCAGGCTCCGAACTGTCAGCACTGAGCCCGAGGTGGGGCTCGAACTCATGAACCGTGAGATCGTGACCCGAGCCGAAGTCAGACACTTAACCCACTGAGCCACCCGAGCACCCCAAACAACCTAATTTAAAAGTAGGTGAAAGGCCTGAATAGACATTTCTCCAAAGAAAATATGCAAATGGCCAACAAGCAAATGAAAAATGCCCGACATCACTAATTACTAAAGAAATGCATGAAGGCAAAACCACAGTGAGATACCACTTCATAGCCACTAGGATGGCCATTATAAAATTTTTTGAAAATAAGAAGATAACAGATTGGGGCATGGATGTGGAGAAATTGGAACTCTTGTGCACTGTTGATGACCATGTAGAATGAGGCAGCCGCTATGGAGAACGGTATGGCTGTTCCTAAACAGATTGGACATAAAATTATCACTTGACCCAACAATTCCACTTCTGAGTATATATGCAAAAGACCTGAAGCAAGGACTTGAACAGGTATTTGCACACCCGTGTTCACAACAGTGCGATTCATAATAGCCCAAAGGTGGAAACCACCCAATGGTCTCTTGACAGAAGAATGGACATTCTTCAGCCACAAAAAGGAATTCTGACACACGCTACAACATGGATGACCCTGGGGGACAGTATACTAAGTAAAATAAGCAAGTCACAAAAGGACACAATTGTATGAATCCACTTATATGAGGTACCTGGAAAAGGCAAATGCATGGGGACAGAAAGTAGACGAGCGATTACCAGGGTCTGGGAGAAAAGGGAATGGGGAGTTATTGTGTAAAAGGTGTAGAGTTTTAGTACGAGATGATGGAAAGTTCTAGATATGGATGGTGGAGATGGTTGTGCAAAGCCATAAACGTACATAATGCCATTGAACTGTACAGTTAGTGGTCAAAATGGTCAATTTTATGGTATATATTTTACCTAATAAAAAGAGTTTTTTAAATTATTCCCCCAAATTTTTCAGGACTTTATATAAACCCTCAAATATGGAGTGGCATTCCTGCCATCATAGACCATTCCACACCCTACAATATATACGTATATGGAGGATTCTTCCTCCACATTTTCAGCTAAACTATCGACCGAGACAGGATAGAGGGGAGAGCAGATGTAGAAGTTACCCGAGTCCGGGGATCTTTTCACAACTACTAAAATTTCCAATACATAAAATTCTTAAGAAAATGTTTAACCTTACAGATCATGAAAGGAACATTTCTTTGAAAATAGCATACAATTTTCATCTGATAAGAGATTTTTGAATGAAGAAAACACACCGATAGCTAAATGTATTCACCTATAAACTCTCACAGAAGTTATTTGAGGTATAAATTGATTCAGCCTTTCTTAGTGAACCATCTGGCAATATATGTTAAAAATATGGGGTGCTTGGGTGGCTCAGTCGGTTGAGCGTCCGACTTCAGCTCAGTTCACGATCTCACGGTTCGAGAGTTGGAGCCCCGCGTCGGGCTCTGTGCTGACAGCTCAGAGCCCAGGGCCTGCTTCGGATTCTGTGTCTCCCCCTCTCTCTGCCCCTTCCCCTGCTCACACTCTGTCTGTCTCTCTCTCTCTCTCAACAATAAATAAACATTAAAAAAAAATTTTTTTTGAATAGCAAAATACTCTGCCCTAGAATCTCTTATTCTAAGAATTCATTATAAAGAAGTAATAACTGAAGTATATAGATTTATGCACAAGGAGCTTTATTTATAGCAGAATTATTTATAATCATAAAACAGCAAGAATCTGAATTCCATCAGCAGGAGAAGGACTTCCTGGACTATGGTGTGGCAGTGTCGCATTTTACTGGAAAGACATGAAGATGAACTTAAAAAGCAGGATGAGAAGCCAACCCTCATTCTAACTTTTGATTTGAGCTTAGATGTTAAAGTATTGTATTTAAAAATACTAGAATGACATTGTATTATTAAATTCCATCATGACATGCATGAGCATTTAATCATCGTTACCCACGTGTGGTGGAATCATAGAATGGCAGGTTCTACAAGAAGCCTATATTATGTCAGTGTAAAGAAAACAAACATCATAACAACAAAAGTAAGCTAAAGGGAGGAAGAAATAATCGCTCACTCTTTGTGCTCCTGCATGGTGTGCGTGAGGGGGACGAGACAGGTGGGTGACGGGAGATGGAAGGAAACCAACACCCCGTCCCCCTGCCGAAGATGCACCTGTTTGCTGTTTGTTTCAGCGAATTTAAATCTGTTGTCTGAAAGCGTCCTTCTCTTCATCAGGACCCATGTATTATTTAGTTTGTCACATGTACCACATTACCTGAATGTTCTAGGGTTTCATGTTAGAACAGTCAAACTTACAGAAAAGTTGCTAGAATAGAATGACGAAGTATGTAGATGTACGCTTCAAATAAGTAAGAGGCATTTCAGACAATGGCAGGTCCGTTCCCTGCTCCTCTTTCCTTCGAAAGGTAGCTCGCACTCTGGTCTGATGAGTAGCTGTATGTGCAAGAAAAACCTCTGTGACAGTTCAGAAATGAAACGGTGTTGAATGTTAAACCTCGCTAATTAACCAGGTAAATTCTGGGTCTATTGTTCACTGCGGAAAAATACTCTTCCCTTTTTAAGGTGACGATTGGAAGGACGTTTCAACTGGGGAGAAGAATTCTCCACGTGCAAAAGTTTCTGCCAAATTCAAGAATACAGAAGAGAGGTCAGTGATTCATTCAGCAGACATGGTTAAGTACCTTCTGGGTGCCAGACCCTCAAATAAGCACAGAATTACTAGGCAATAAACCTGTACCAGTTCTGGAAAGAAGGGGTCGTGTTTGTTCTGTCTGGAGTAGCTGATACACAGTAGGAATTCAGTAAACATTCTCTAAATGAACTGTTTCACAGGACTGGAAATTTTAAATACCGTTGTGTATGTGTACTGTAGAAGAAAGTTTGCCAATACACTTCGGTTCAGTGATCTGTTTTTAGGATTTTCATAATTTGTAAATAATTTTATGATAATGCTAAGTCCTGAACTATTTTACATGCCTTGAAATCAGGCCCAAGCCCCTGATTCAGCTCCATCACCTTCGGCCCGGTTTCTGTAGAATTTCAGGGTCCACAGACCAGGGTGACCCCGTCAGCCCAGACTGGACGAGACTCTCCCCACACTTACAGCACCTGCCACTAGCCAGGTTGAAGTAAATCAGGCCCTAGGACTTGGTTGAGAGGAGACAGTATGAGCAACTATTCACTTGCTTGTGTATTTCTACATAAAATGGAAAAATACCAGATCCTCTCCCAAAAGATAGGTAAATCTCAGCTAATAACTTGACCTAAAATAGAAGTGAATCACGTGTACTAAATCAGTGAAATAAAGGTTGACTACAAATCTCTTACACTAATGGTACTTTAAAAATAGTGACAATATTGGGGCGCCTGGGTGGCTCAGTCGTTTAAGTGTCCAACCTCGGCTCAGGTCATGATCTTACGGTTCGTGAGTTCGAGCCTAGCATTGGGCTCTGTGCTGACACCTCAGAGCCTGGAGCCTGTTTCAGATTCTCTGTGTCTCTCTCTCTCTCTGCCCCTCCCTCATTCACACTCACTCTCTCTCTCTCTCTGTCTCAAAAATAAACATTAAGAAAAATTGAAAAAAATATTAACAGTATATAATCTACATGACTTAGCAAAGAAGATTCTACATTAACCTTAAAACATTTATGTCAAGGGGCGCCTGGGTGGCGCAGTCGGTTAAGCGTCCGACTTCAGCCAGGTCACGATCTCGCAGTCCGTGAGTTCAAGCCCCGCATCAGGCTCTGGGCTGATGGCTCAGAGCCTGGAGCCTGTTTCCGATTCTGTGTCTCCCTCTCTCTCTGCCCCTCCCCCGTTCATGCTCTGTCTCTCTCTGTCCCAAAAATAAATAAATGTTGAAAAAAAAATTTAAAAAAAAAAAAAAAAAAAAAAAAAAAAAAACATTTATGTCGATACCTAACTGTATCCTAACGTTTAATAATGAGACTTGGACATGAAATTGAAATACATCACTGAACTTTCTTCTAAAAATGTTAACCTTCGTCCTTCCACATGCATCTACCCCAGAGCTGAAAGTACATGGTATCTGGAAAAGAATCCTGATAAATTGAAAGTAGTGATTCAGAAGCTCTTCATGTTTGCATTTACGTGGGCGTTTGGAGGCGTTTTACAACATGAAAGTGACCCTGAAGGTGAGACGGTGCTGTATCGGAGCTGTGATCCCAGTTCAGCCGCCAGAGTCACTTACGGCTTCGACAATCTCGTCCGCAAACTGTTTGAAAATAACCCACAAATAGGTAAGTTCTGGGCGGTGTTCGGGGGAAACAGTCGTAATTATGCTCACTTTAGAATGTTAGTTTGAAACTCCGTATGGTTGGGCTCATATTAAAATACCCATCTTGGAACTGGAGAGTGTGATGCTAAGTGAAATAAGCCATACAGAGAAAGACAGATACCATATGGTTTCACTCTTATGTGGACCCTGAGAAATTAACAGGAACCCATGGGGGAGGGGAAGGAAAAAAAAAAAAAACAGGTTAGAGTGGGAGAGAGCCAAAGCATAAGAGACTCTGAAAAACTGAGAACAAACTGAGGGCTGATGGGGGGTGGGAGGGAGGGGAGGGTGGGGGATGGGTATTGAGGAGGGCACCTGTTGGGATGAGCACTGGGTGTTGTATGGAAACCAGTTTGACAATAAATTTCATATATTGAAAAAAAATAAAATAAAATGCCCATCCTCGCAAATGTGAGGTGAAAGGCAAAACGTTACTATCCACACTCCAGCCCCGTCCTCCCAGGAAATGAGGTAGAAGGAAATTAGATTCCGGGCTGCTTCTGGCTTCCCAGGAAGCTGTAATGCAAGGAAGGCAGCGCCTCCAAACTGTGACCTCAGCCCCGCTGAGCCCTTCGGCTGAACAGCTGGGTCTGTGTTCTCCACGGCATCTCCCAGCGGGAACTTCTGCAGAAGGAAATACCTGTTTCGTATGGTTTTATTTTATTTTTTTAACGTATGTTTCATGTTTATTTATTTATTTAGAGAGAATGAGCAGGGGAAGGGCAGAGAGGGGGGAGAAACGGAGAATCCCAAGCAGGCTCCACACCATCAGTGCAGAGCCCGACGCAGGGCTCGAACCCATGAACCGTGAGATCGTGACCTGAGCCGAAATCAAGAGTCAGACTCTTAACTGACTGAGCCACCCAGGCACCCCATATTTAAAGACTAACATTTTAAAAATTATCTTAGGAGGACTTAGGTTTCTTTATTGTGTATGTTTTTTGTATCAGTTCTAACAAATGGAATCTATCCTAACGTTCTGAAACAGTCACCCTTACCAATTAGCTGTTGTCGATTAAAGGGACCTGGAGAAGACAAAGACTCCATTGGTTCAGGTGCCCGAAAGGCCCAAATACTGAACGTGAATATATTTAGAAGAACTTTGTTAGATAAAGATGAGAGAGAAAAAAAAAAATGACCAGAAGTACAAATTCTACTACTTTGTGTGATGTAACTCTTAAAGCATCCTTTTGAAGTTATTTCTAAAAGTTCTGTTTAAGACGTCTGGATCGCAAAGTTTTATGTTATTTCCTATGGAAATTAACTTTTAACGTCAAAGCATGGCATGTTAATTTGTCGTCAAACTCTGTGATTCGACTTGATGTCGCTAACTCTTATGGTGTATAAACTGCCCTCAGTTCCATTGTTTCCTCTCCCTGTGAGCCTGAAGACAAGACCATAAATTACACATTATCTTAGATTGTTGATCTCAAAATGATAAATAGGAAATTCTGTTCTGTGATCTGAAGCACCAGTGGAAAAGCTAGTTTGGGACGAGCGCGTATGAAGGCAAGGAGGGAGAGGCAGGTGGTAGCAGTTGTACAAAGTACGAGACCATCCGAGTGGAAACGAGAAGAGAAGGCAGCCCACAGACCTCCCACTCGTAATCGTCCCGTGAACAAAATTGTAAAACACAAAACAATACCAACACAGTCACCCATCATTATATTAACTCATTCCAGATGAAAGTATCGGATCCTAACAGAGACTTTACTTTAATGTGAATGTGTTTAGGGTTCTCTAAAAGATAAGGAAATGGCATCTGTTTTTACATAAATAAGCAATTATGAAGCAAAAACAAACAAACAAAAACAAGTAGAAATGAACAAACATGTGGCTATGAAAAAGGACCAAATAGAAATTCTACTCTTGGCATCACCAGAGAAAGAATTAGTAAATAGAAACCTAGAGACAAGTCTTCGAGTTTTCCTCATATTGACTTTGTGTATTTCTTACTAAGCTTAGTTGTAAGTATTTCATCTTTTTTTCCTTTGGTTTTAGGTTTGCCATTCTAAATGGTAGCACTTAAAAGTGCTTCCCCAGTAAGTGTGGTCCTGGTTTTGTTATTGTGTCCGCACTCTTCTCATTTTTAGGAGCTGTATTTGGTTCCTTTGTTTCAAATAGGCTTTGTCACTTTTTCATAGTTTCTCATTCTTTTTAGGTCTTTTCAAGCTTACTTTTATTTCTTTAAATGTAGCAAGCATGGCCGTCTTAGATTATGCACCTGATCATTCCAGTCATTCAAGTCTTGTTAATTTATGGCTGTTCCTTTGTTTCTGCTCATTACCTTTAACTGATGATTAAATTTGAAAAAGCTATCTGTAGGAATAATTTACGGTTGAGGCTAACAGTTGCATTCTGTAGAAGGTGTACCCACTGCAGCCGTCACAGCTAAAGATCGTCAGTACATGTTACCCTTAGGGCAGAATTAGGTGAGGGGCAGGCTCGTTCCCTGACCGGAAACCGTTTCCTCACAAACTAGCTCTTAGTTGTAGGAGATAAAAACAACAGAGAAAGAAGGCAAAGGACGGAGGTTACAATGAGCCCCCTTGCAGAATAGTGGCTTCCCGGAGATTCCCACATCTCACCCCTTGGACCCTGTGAATGTGCTGTCTCATAACAAAAGGGAGTTTATGGATGTGATGAAGTGAAGGATCCTGAGATGGGAAGATTATCCTGGGTTACTTTACGGGGGGCCAATCTCGTCACAGGAGTCCTTTCCGATGCAAGAGGGAGGCGGAAGAGTCCGAGAAGCGGGTGTGAGGATGGAAGTGGATGGCTGAAGAGATGGGCAGTTGCCAGCTTTGAAGATGGAGGCGGGGGCCACGAGCCACGGACAGCAGGTGGCCTCCCAAAACTGGAAAGGGAAAGAGCGGGATTCTCCTCGAGAGCCTCCAGAGGAACAGAGTCCTGCCAACATTCTGATTTTAGCCCAGTGAAAACGGGCTGGACTCCTGACCTCTAGGACTGAAAGAGAATAAATCTGTGTTGTCTTAAGACCCCTAAGTTTGTGGTGATTTGTTACAGCAGCAATAGGAAACTTACACAAAGGCATTTTTAGCCTGAACTCCTGCTTTCTTTGCTTGATAGATATGCAGATAATGCAGAAGTGAAATCAACATGTGTACATTTGTTGGTACAATAGACACATTTCTCAGCTCTTTACTTGTGTCACCCTTCCCTTGGCGGCACAGCCCAGTGCCAGGAGGGGAAAGTGACGGCGTGTGTGTGAGCAGCCAGCTTCTCAGTTGTGCGGGACCCTACCAGGGAGGCCCATTTCTCGTTAGCCCCACACGAAGGACTGAATTGTGAACTATTGAGTGTGAGGCAGTGAGTGGCTGGGAGAACAGCAGTCAGGATTCAGAATGGGGCATATCAAAGGGACATGAATCCTGCTGAACAACTTTAGGACTCCAAGGAGCTCTACCCATGAGCTGCTGGGGACACCTTACCTGAGGATCCCATGAGCTGCTGGGGACACCTTGTCTGAGGATCCCCTGAACTGGCCCATGGGCACCCGAACACTCCATGAGCCTCACCCATAAACACCCTCATCCGGTGGCCAGCACCCTGTGTGCACCACAGAAGGGAACTTTTTCAGACGGCTGGTACGAAACTAGCCCAGCTGCAGGATTGGGAGAAATCACACGCAAATACAGCATCCAACCACCACCTTAGGGAAAGCAACAGGGAGGCTGTCGGTGCCCCGCCTGGCCAGGCAGGATGGAGAGAAGGCATACATGCCCAAAAATTACCCAACTGGAGAGAACCAGAAGAGTGCAGCAAGCGTTTCCATAGAAAATACTGAGAAAGCCTCAGAATCCTCAATGGGTCGAAGGGAGTTTTTTCTCTCCCACAGCCAGTTAGTAAAGACTGGAGGAAACTGCATCATCAAATGTGGAGACTGCAGTGAAGGACTTCAATGAGCATGAAAAGTCAAGGACACATGGCAGCCAAAGAAGTGCAGTATTTTTATAGTAACTGGCCCCAAAGAAACAGAGGTCTGTGGTTTTCCCAGTAAGGAATTTAAAATTCTTGTTTTGAAGAAGCCCAGTGAGCTAAAAAGAAAATACTGAAGATGATTCAATGAAATCAGGAAAACAAAATAAGAAATTTAACATGAACAAAATAAGAAATTTAACAGAGATAAGAATCATAAATAAGAACCAAACACAAGTGGTGGAGCTGGAGAGCACAATGAATGAAACAGAACATCAACCAGACTGGATCAAGCAGAAGAAAGAACCTCTAAGACAGAAAGCAGGTCATTTGAAATTATCCACTCATAGGAGAACAAAGAGAAAAGAATGAAGAAAGCCTGTGAAATATCGGATATCATTAATTTTTAAAACTCTACACATTACTGGGGTCCCAGAAAGAGAAGTGAGGGAGAGAGGGGCAAAGGCTTAAAGAAATTATGGTAGAGAGCTGACTGAATCCAGGGAGAGATTTAGATACCCGTTACATGAATTTCAGAGGTCCTCCAATAATTTCAACCCAAGAATCTTCTCAGACACCTTATAAACTATCTAAAGAAAGATAATTTGAAAATAGGCAAGGGAAAAAATTGCCCACCTACAGGGAATACCATAAGGCTCAGCAAATTTCTTGGCACAAACCTTGCACACCAGGAGAGAATAGGATGATATATTCAACGTGCTGAAAGAAAAAAACCTGCCAACCAAGAATACTTCACCCCACAGAGTTGTCCTTCAGAAATGAAGGAGGGATGAAGACTCTCCCACGCAAAAGCTGGGGAGTTCATCACCACTAGACCTGCCTTACAAAAAATGCTAAAAGGAGCTTTTCAAATTGAAATGAGGAAGGATGTTAATTAGTAACAGGAGAACACGTGAAATTGTAAAAAACATTGGTAAAGGTTAGTATATAGTCAAATGTTCTAATATTGTAACATGTCGGTCTGTGGATCACTTAACTCTAGTATAAAAATTAAAAGATAAAAACATTAAAAATTACTGTAGCTCCAGTAATAAAGAGAAGTAAACTGTGACATGAATAGCATAAAATAGGAGGAGGGGTAAAAGAGTTTTTGCATGTGACTGAAATGAGCTTGTTATCAGCTTAAAAGACTGTTACAGCTATAAGACATTGTATGCAAATGTCATGGTAACCACAGACCAAAAACCAAAAACCAGCTGTAGATACACAAGAGATAAAGAGAAGGAAATTCAAGCACACCACTAGGGAAAATCATCAGTTCACAAAGGAAGGCAGGAAGAGAGGAAGAGGGAACAAGGGAACTATGAAAGACTGAGTAGACAAAACAGTCCTGTTTTGGCAGAAGGACAAAGCTGAAGGCATCACACCCCCTTATATCAGACTGTATTACAAAGCTATAAAAGTCAAAACAGCATGATGCTGGCACTGAACACAGACGCATGGACCAGTGGAACAGAACAGAGAGTCCAGAAACAAGCCCGTGCTTATATAGCCAACCAATTTTTGACAAAGGCACCAAGAAGATAGTCCCTTCAGTAAAGAGAATTGGGAAAACTGGATAATCACATGCAAACTGAATAATGGAGTCGGACCCCTATTTACACCACTGACAAAAATTAACTCAAAATGGATTAAAGACATAAATGAATCCATAGAACAGGAGAAAACGCTTGCACGCCATATACATGTGTGATAAAGGGTTCATATCCAAAATATATAAGGGACTCCTACAACTCAAGAGCAACACATAAATTTATAAATAACCCCAAATGCTCTGATTAAAAATGGCAGAGGACCTGAACAGAAGACACTTTCCCAAAGACACACAAATGACAGATAGGGCCATGAAAAGTCCAGTGTAATCATCATGTAAATGCACATGAAAACCACAATGAGGTATTATTACCTCACATCTGTTAGAATGACTATTATTAAAATGGCAAACGACGGCAAATGTTAGGATGTAGAGAAAAGGGAACCTTGTACACTCTTGGTGAGTATTTAAATTCACACGGCCACTGTGGAAACATTATGGGGTTGGTGCAGCCACTGTGGGAGACAATATGGAGGTGACCCAAAAAATTAGAAATAGAGCTACCGTGTGATCCAGCAATCTTATTTTGGGTGTATATCCAAAGGCAATGAATTCACTGTCTCCAAGAAATAATATTATCCCCATGTTCATTGCAGGATTATTCATAATAGCCAGGACATGGAAACAACCTAAGGGTTCATCGACAGATAAATGGATAAAGAAAATGTGATATATATAGCAAAATAAGTCAAACTGAGAAAGACAGATACTGTACGATTTCACTTATACGTGGGGCCTAAAAAAGCCACACTCCTGGAGAATAAGACGGTGGCTGCCAGGTGCCCGGCAGGTGGGGGACATGAGGAGATGTTGGTCAACGAATACAAACTTCCAATTATCAAATAAGCAAAACTGGGAATGTAACGTGCAGACTGTATGTCGGAACGTCGCTAAGAGGGTAGATCATAAGTGTTCTCACATGTTCACAGACAGATAATTATGTGAGGTGATGAAGTTATTAACTAACCTTGTTGTAATTTTTTCTCAATATATGTATGTATCAAATCATCCCATTGTGCACTTTAATCTTACATGATATCATTTGCCATTTATGTCGCAATAAAGATGGAAAACTAAAAATTTTTTAAATCAATACCAAGTGTTAGCATGACTATATAGCAACAGGTGGTTTCATATACTGCTAATTGTAGGATAAAAACACAGCCACTCTGGAAAGCGGTATGAGTTTCTTAAAACGTTCAATATGCATGCACCATATGACCCACCGTCATGCCTCTAGGTACTTATCCCAGATCAATGAAATCTTATATTCAGTCAAACCTACACACAAATATTCATGGCAGCATTGTTCGTAGTTGACAAAAATTGGGAAGAACTCAAGTGTTCTTTAATGGGTCAGTGGTTAAACAAACTGTGGTCCACCCACACAGTGGAATACTATTCAGCAGTGAAAGGGAATGAGCTATTGATGAAGAGTGATGAACAACAGGAATGAATCTTAAATGCATTATGTAGTGACAGAACTTAGTTTCAAAAAGGTGCATACTGTAGTTTTCCATTTCCATGACAGTTTGGATAAAGCAAATATAGAGAACAGGGGCATCTGGGTGGCTCAGTTGGTTGAGTGTCCAACTCTCCATTTTGGTTCAGGTCATGATCCTGGGGTCACGGGATCGAGCCCCACATTGGGTTCTGCACTGATAGTGCAGAGCCGGCTTGGGATGTGTTTGTTCGTTCTCTCTCTCTCTCTCTCTCTCTCTCTCTCTCTCTCTCTCTCAAAAAATAAATAAATAAATAGATAAAAATAAAAAAAATAATAGATCAGTGGTTGCCAGGGGTTAGGACTGAATACAAAAGGGGTAGGCACAAGGGAATTCTGGGGGGTTTTAGAATTGTTCTCTTATCTCGTCTACTGCAGTGATTACAAGAATACATGCATGTGGTAAAAAAAAAAACAACTCATAGAACTGTATACTCCCCAAAAATGAATTTTCCTGTATATGAAAATTTTAGAAATGATTCAAAGAACTATATGAAATATTAGCACTGTTATCTTCATATGGTGAAACCATGGCTCAATGATCCTGCTTTTATTATCCTGTATTTTCCCGAATCTATTAAGAAAAGTTACTAATTTTATAATGGAAAAGTGAATGTGATTTGCAAATAAGTGGCAGACTTACCTGATATATTGTTTTGACTCTACCAGTGACTGTCACTTAATAATATCCAGCACAGGGTGATAAGCAGGACGTCCGGGTAAGACCTCAAAGAGTATCACATCATGATTCACCTTGCTTTGGGAATATAAAAAAGATGTTTTTATATAATTAAAGATAAGAAGAAGAAAAAGATAGGCCTGTTTTATATATTTGGATATACCCTTGGTGAACAGTTACTGTTTCTAGTTCAACAATTAGATTTTTCACATAGAGATCATATCATTAATGAAAATTCCATAAACAAACCTTTCTTACTTGGACCTGTTTATTTGTCATTTTCAAACACAGGCATCAGCCTACCAACTGGTAAGCATTCGATCTTTGGGTATTTTGTGGATTTACAGCAATGCGAATTCATACCATGGTCAGAGTTACTTCCTAGTATTCAGACCCTCATTCAGAAAGGTAAGACTAATTCTAAGAATCATTCTCTAACTTTTCTAAAATATTGGAATTACTCTACATATAAAGGTAGATATGTTAGCAACTTTGAAGATTGATATATTCCAAGTTCATGCGGGATCTAGTTTTTTTCCCCCTTTTTTAAATATGATTTGTTGTCAAATTGGCTTACATACAACACCCAGTGCTCATCCCAACAAGCGCCCTCCTCAATGCCCATCACCCACTTTCCCCTCTCCCCCACCCCCCCATCCACCCTCAGTTTGTTCTCTGTATTTAAGAGTCTCTTGCGGTTTCCCTCCCTCCCTCTCTGTTTGTAACTATTTTTTCCCCCTTCCCTCCCCCATGGTCTTCTGTTAACGTTTCTCAATATCCACATATGAGTTGAAAACATATGGTATGTGTCTTTCTCTGCCTGACTTATTTCACTCAGCATGATACCCTCCAGTTCCATCCACGTTGCTACAAATGGCAGGATTTCATTCTTCCTCGTTGCCAAGTAGTATTCCATTGTATATATAAACCACATCTTCTTTATCCATTCGTCAGTTGATGGACATTTAGTCTCTTTCCATAATTTGGCTATTGTTGAAAGTGCCGCTATAAACATTGGGGTACAAGTGCCCCTTGCATCAGCACTCCTGTATCCCTTGGGTAGATTCCTAGCAGGGCTGTTGCTGGGTCATAGGGTAGATCTATTTTAATTTTTTGAGGAACCTCCACACTGTTTTCCAGAGCGGCTGCACCAGTTTGCATTCCCGCCAGCAGCGCAAGAGGGTTCCCGTTTCTCCACATCCTCGCCCGCATCTGTGGTGGAACCAGTTTAGATCTATGTTTACAAAACATGCCTTTAAACAAGTAACCACTGAATGTTGCTTTCTGAGAAACTGGAATATATTTGATTGTGTCAGGTGTGCATGGTGAAGCTGTAGTTGATTGAAGGGCTTCCTGATGGAAAATACGTATCATTTTAATTAGCTGTGATGACTGAGAGCAGAGAAGGGGGAGGACTTCTTTTGAAAGAGGAAAAGTAGGGGAGCCTGGGAGGCTCATGTCAGTTATACGTCCCGACTTCAGCTCAGGTCATGATCTTATGGTACATGAGTTCGAGCCCCACGTCAGGCTGTCTGCTGTCAGCCCAAGCCCACTTTGGATCTTCTGTCCCCTTCTCTCTCTCTGCCCTTCCCCTGCTCACATCCTCTCTCTCTCTTTCTCTCTCAAAAATAAACATTAAAAAAAAAAAAAGGACAACCGTATATGTAAGAACTACACTTGATTATAAAAGAAACTGCTAATGAGAAAAAACCAACTGCGACTTAACACCCACAACATGCTGCATGGTTTTCATTCTCAACTTCTGCTTATACACATAGAAAACAAAGATGTAGAAAATTGTTGTGCCGTGAGAGCTCGGTTGAAGTTGAGGCAAAGCTGCACATACAAGAAATTCAATAAATGCAAATGGAGTTGGATTTCTTTGACGTTAGGCTTCTCTCATCAGTGAATTTCAAAGTTTGGTTATAAGACTTTTTGATAGAAAACAGCCAGAGATACCATAATTATAGGCATCCGGAAAGCTCTAATTTTGAACTAATTTATACAAACAGTCTGCGTATACGATGTGGAGAAATGCTGGTACCAGATCATTTGCATAAATAGAAGCATCTTACATACCTGCTCAGTAGGTCAGGAACAGGGAAGAGTCCACCAGTATAACCAAACAACTTTCACTTGTTGGTACTATTGAAGATGCGTACCTTCAATCTGAAAATTATGTGTTCCTTATTTTTTATTTTTTTAACAAAATATACAATATTGATCTTAAAAAGTACATAAGTATTAGTGGGGGATTCTGTTTCTTTGAAACCTCTGAATTGTGTCTCATATGTCAAAGCAGCTGATGTTGGTTATTTTTATCCTTAACTTTTACTACTACATACAAAAATATAACAACGTCAGTGTACGTAACTCAGTATCTTAGTGTGCCGTTCCTATGGGAAAACAGAGGTATTTCCTCCAAACCTATGAAGATCCCACTTCCCCCGGTTCCATCTTATCCTAATTGTAGGCAACAGGCTTAGAAGAAACTGAAACCCTCTCAAGCTTTCAAACCCAAACCTGTAACAGGAATCTAAATGTCACAGCATCACAACGGCCTGTTCGATCCAGCACCATGCAAAGTAAGTTAGGGGTCCTGGTCCAGGACAGTCTCTGGCATTCCCACAGAAAAAAAAAAAAAAAAAAAAAAAAAACAGAAAAAAAAAACCCACATTTTGTTCATAGAATAATCCAGAAAGCATCTCAGAAATACCACTGGCTGTGTGAGGTGCTTTGGAAGGAAAGCACTGGAAGGCAGTTTGTCAATACGTATCAAAATTATAAACCATGTCCCACTTTGTAGTGACCCGACAACTGTGCACATGAGAAGCTATGTGCAAAATGGTAGGCATATATTACATAAACTCAGCCCAAGACCGAAACCACAGTAATTATCCATTGCTGGAGCACTGGTAAGAAAAGTACAATACATTCATCAAATAGAAGAATATTAGCTGGAAAAAAGTCTCTGTGGGATAGAGGATCTCTAAAATGTACTAAATTTTTAATAATTGCTGTGCAGGGTACACAGTGTGGGGTGGGGACTGGTCCCTGGGATGGAAGGAGTGAGGAAGAGACCGCTGAGTGCATTCCCTGATGTACGTTTGAATTGTGCACCATGTGAATGTCCTGGCTGGTCCGTTTCTAGTGCTTCAGAGATGAAGTGAGGTCTGTGTTGTATTTAACCCTTTCGAGAGTTTTGGCCGTGTAATGTGGGGGGAAGAATTGGGATGGTATTCACAGGAAGCTGTTGTATCAAGAGAGATTTGGTTTAGTTTTTGTTTGTGTGTGTGTGTGTGTGTGTGTGTGTGTGTGTGTGTGTGTTTTACTTCCTATAAAATTGCCTATATTCAACGGGTTTTTACTAAATGTCAGTTTCCCATAGTTCAACCAATAAAAAGATTGGAGATACTAGTGCATACGTGTTTCCACAATGGAAAATTTCAGCAGAAAGAAAGAGACAGATCATGGGGGGGTGGGGGGGGGGGGGAGAAGGCTCACCAAAGGAGCGAAGTTCTTTAAAAGGACGCAGGAGAGGGGCTGTCTTCACTTGCACTCCAGGGAACGAGGAGGAGAAGCAGGCAGAGCACAGGGGGGTGGGAGGGTGGGAGGGTGTGTACATGCTAGACTTAGGGATGGGGGGGTGGTTTCCAGCTGCGAGTGTGGACGAGATCCGCAGGGACCCCCCTCCCAGGCACTTGCATCGGGTTTCGCCTATCCACACATGTTGATATCGCTTTATACCAAACAGACTTTTCCAGAAAGTATTTAGAACCTAAAAAAATAGCTTAACATTTATGTATAGGCTATTTGAAACTTTTTTTAAAAACTTTACCTTAGGAACTTCAATGCTAGCTGACCCGCAAGCATCCAGCGAGAACCTCTTGAAGATCACAGAGTACGGCGAGAACATCAACCATATCGCCACCAGCGACACGGTGTCCTTTTCTTTCCTCATCAGCCTTCTTTTAAAGAATTTCTGCCCTGTACTTCTCACAGGTATTAAAAAGATTTAAAGAAGGAGAATTTCAGAGGCACCTGGGGGACTCAGTCAGTTAAGTGTCCAACTCTTGATTTCAGCTCGGGTGATGATCTCACAGTTCGTGGCTTCAAGCCCCACGTCAGGCCCTGTGCTGACAGCCTAGAGCCTGGAACCTGCTTTGGATTCTGTGTCTCCCTCTCTCTCTGCCCCTCCCCCACTCACTCTCTGCCTGTTTCTCTCTCTCTCAAAACTAAATAGGTAAACCTTAAAAAAAAAAACAGGAGAATTTCAGGGTTAGGAAGAGGCTTAGTAATTACTTAGTCTAAACATTTTATGTTAAAACTTGGGGAAAAGATATGCCCTGAAAAGCTTTATATACTATATATCAATATATATTCTTACTAAAAGTATATGAATGCCCATTTCCCCACATGTTTGCCCACAGAGGACATTATTAGTCTCTTCATGTTTTCATTCCTTCCCAGACAAATTCCAGAAGTGCACTACAGGATTCATACATGCATGGCCTTCACAGCCTGTGGGCTGATGGCCCCAGAGGGTGCCTGATGGTAGGAACGTTGATTGGTTTAGCTAAATTTACTCACATAATTACATACAAGGAAAAAATTAAAAGAAACTGCCTGATTTTTTAAAAATTTACACATATAGTTCCTCAACCCAATGTTAAGAATTTTCAGTCTTTTAACATTACCAAATGAGTAATTCAATACGGTCCCACTTCTTTGTTAGCATTTATTTTACCCTTTTCTTACCATTTCTGGCTCCTACGCGGTGCTGCCGGTCACCAGAGGCAACAGGATGACACTCCGAGTCCCGTACTCGGCAAAACAAAATCGGAACTCTCAGATAATCCACACCTTGCCTCCAATTTGGTCTAAGAAAATTCTTATTCTTACTTAATATTTGGTGGATTGTAAAGTCATGACTCCCCATTCTGTTGCTATAGTTCATCCTCTCCTCTCTCCCCAAGACTGTTTTGGCAAACATTTTCAGGGAAATTCATTTCATGGAGTAGCTCTGCTCTGCTAGAAGCAAAAGGATTTGTGATAGGTGTGAATGAACATTTGATTAAATACAACGGCTAACTCCTGGGGCATCTGGGTGGCTCAGTTGGTTAAGCGTCCAACTTCGGCCCAGGTCATGATCTTATGGTTCATGAGTTCAAGCGTCAGGCTCCGTGCTGACAGCTCAGAGCCTGGAGTCTGTTTTGGATTCTGTGTCTCCCTCTCTCTCTGCCCCTCCCCTGCTCATGCTCTGTCTCTGTCTCTCTGTCTCTCAAAAATAAACATTAAAAAAAAATTTTTTTAAATAACGGCTAACTCCTAATCTATCCTTTTATAAGAGATGTAAATAATTAGAGCAGATTTCATATTTACTCGCTGGTTTACCCAATCTTAACCACATATTTTAAAAAGGGAAGAAAAGAATCCATTTTTTCACACAATTTTCAAGTAAAATGTTACTGGTTCATCTTAGTATGTTAACGTCTATTCATTTTCTTGGCTATAAATCTAACCTAATGTCTTTTTTTTCCCCCCTTAGGAGACTCTGGTGTTGGGAAAACCACTACCATTAATCAAATGCTTGAAAGGTTGGAGGGCCCTGGAGCATTTGATGTGAAATATGGGTCAATTTTAGGAGAAGTCCTGTTGTATAACGAAATTAAAAAATCAAGGTTGTATATTTAAACTCTAAATTTGATTTGTGTGGTAAAAAAAAAAAAAAGTTTGCTCTAATATATAAATGTGCCTTGTTTTAAAAAGCAAACCTGTTATGTAAAAATGCAATATTACTCAAAAGAGGAGTTAAGAAAATCTTTACTTTTCCAAAGTATTAACTCCCAGATTAATTCCTTTAAATGAGAAATTTTTACATTTATTTTAAATACAACTAAATTTAAAATCTCGATTTTTTTACATAACAAAGTTATTTAAAATCTCAATTTTTTTTACATAACAAAGTGCAGGTATGAGCTATTTTCCTTCCTGAAGAAGTGCACCTGAAACATACAAATGAAGTGTGGCACGTAATGGGTTCTCTTGCACTACAAATACATTTTCTTCTCATGAAATACAAAAGTATTCTTTACAAAGAACTTTGTCATTCTCTGTGTCTCTTCCTGAATTACAAAAGAAGGAATGAGAAAGAATCCTAGAAAAATGCAAAATTTTGAAGTTAATTAAAATGGTAGGTGTGCTGTTGTTTGGACAGAATAAGCAGGTGGACCGTGGGGACACCCGTGTCGGGCCCTCTTGTAAACGTCAGACACCCAGGTCCGGGGCCCCCTCGAGGCCCAGCACGAACCCCGGCCCCGGCCCTGTGGCTCAGGCGCAGGTGCGGAAGAGACACCTGCCCTCCCTGCAGGTGGTCTCCTGGTGGGGAGCCTGGCTGACTCCCCCCAAGCCGCGGTCCCATTTTGCATCCGCACTAGTCAAGGCTGCCCTGTCTTCCCAAGACATCATGAATTCCTGCCCCTGTCTTTACCCAATACCACTCTTGGTCTGGGCCATTGTCACCTATGTGTTACACGAATGATTTGGGAATAGAATCCCACTGACCTTAAATGAGGCTGTAAGAAATCAGAAAAACATTTAATACCATAAGAATTTTTCCTTATCTGAATTGTTATAGTGGACCTTAAAAAATAAATCTCACTCTATGCTCACTATCTAAACTGAACATTTTAATAAAGAAAGATAATATTAAAAAGAAACACCTGAAGCCAAAACCAAACTAGAGGTGAGCAGGGCTTTATAAAGGGACAAGTGAGTTAATAATGGTTCACTACCCATCGGAAATACCAATAGCCTGGAATCCTAAGAATTTGTTTGTTTTTAAAAAAATTTTGTTAATGTTTATTCAGTTTTGAGAGACAGAGCGTACGTGGGGTTGGGGCAGAGAGAGGGAGACACAGAATCCGAAGCAGGCTCCAGGCTCTGAGCTGTCAGCACAGAGCCCGACACGGGGCTCGAACCCAAGAGCTGTGAGACCTGAGCCGAAGTCGGATGCTTACCTCACTGAGCCACCCAGGCGCTCCTGTCTGGTTTGTTTTTTAGAGTCAGCCTGTGTTGTTAAGTCTGGGTATCGGTTGTGATGGTGACAGTGGTGACACGGTGTTACCTGTAAAAAAGCGGAAACAGGAAAAAATATTTGTTTCCCTGTAGGAGAGAGAGATAAACTCAACACCCTGACACTTTGATTACATTTTGTTCCTCCAGCTGCAGTGGCGAACAGGCAAATTTTGAATCTTTAAAACCTTTTGTTCCAACAGCCTGAAGCAGAATATCAGCATCTTGCTTTCTGAAAGTCACAAGACAGGATCCGCAAGTCTAGGTGCGTATTCATTACCTCATGTGAAAACTGCTTCCTGTCTCTGCTTGTGCAAGTCACGGTGTGCTTGTCGGGAATCTCGGAACCAACACTTCCACTGACAGTTTCAAATGGAAAATCCTGAAAAAGATCCACTCTCCTGTCAAACGCCATGCCCCACCCAAATGCTGGAATAGTTATGGGAGAACTTGCCAGAAAGTGGGACTCCGGCTTCCCCGGGGATTCTGGACTAGGTCTAGGTGTCCCTGGAGGCAGCGTCGGCCTGTTTTATTCTCGTGCTTGTGGAGAAGTTAAAATTCTGGATGAGCTTCCGGAACCTCGTCCTGGAGAGCCCTGACTGAAGGGTTTGGGAGCAGCCCCCCATTTCTGAAGAGGAAGAGCCAGCCTCCCACGGGGAGCTGCGGGGAAGCGAAAGGGCCTGGCCGCAGGGTTCCTGCCACAAGAGTTTTGGGGTCTGGTTTTCCCATGACATTTGCTGTCGTTCCATCCCAAGTGGCCGTGGTAGACAAGCCTCACTCGGGGAATGAATGGGTCCTGCTTCCGATGCCTTCGGTGGACACACCTGTGTGCGGCCTTCACGCCTCTCACGTGCACTTCCTTCCAGTAGATGCGTAACGTCTTGCAAACCTAGATATTTTTAAGTCGTAGAAAGTTACCCGTGTCGATTGTGCAGAAAAGTACAGAGTTTGTGGCTGCCATACCATTGCACGTGGCCGTGGTGGCACAGAGACGCTGCACACCACATACGAGTAAGGAAGTCACTGGAGACATTCCTTCTCTCCCTGAACTGTCCTCGGGGTAATTGCTTGAAAATGACTACAATATACTAAAATTGTGTAATTTTCGTATTTCCTAACACCTTAAAATAAATCACGGATATTCTCAAAGTACTCTAAATTTGTGTTTCTTTCCATATTTGGCCTAACAGATGGGAAGACTATTAAAAAGCCAGAAGTCAAAACTGAAGAAAGTTCACTGAAAGACAATAATAAAGGAATTATCGTCTCAACGATAAATTTTAGCATCAGTATGACCGCTGCCAAAGCCAAGGAGATGATCCTTAAGAAGTTAGTAAGAAGAACGAAAGACAGTCTTGGAGCGCCAAAGAGCAACCAGGTAGAGCCCTCCCATGCCTTCTGACCAACTTCACCCACTCACGTCACAATGTGACTTATTTTCATTAATAATAATAAACAGAAAAGGATAAGTGTAGCATAGAGTCCTGCGCGTTACTAGAAAATGCACTTTGAAATGGAGGCTTTGGTTTTTGGTTTTAATGTTTTTTTAAGTTTATTTTTGAGAGAGCGCGAGTGGGGGAGGGGCAGAGAGCGAGGGAGACACAGAATCCGAAGCAGGCTCCAGGCTCCGCGCTGTCAGCACCGAGTCCGACGCGGGGCTTGAACCCACGAGCCGTGAGATCGTGACCTGAGCTGAAGTCGGACGCTGAACCGACTGAGCCACCCAGGCGCTCCATGGAGACTTTGGTTTTAAAAATCAATATAATATGGTTTCCAACACGATGAATTATACTCATTCAGAATTACTAAAGCCAAAAGAAGCTCCTGGAATCTACATTAAGCGTGAAAAGAGAAGGCAGGAAAATGTGTTAGATGCCATTGGTTTGGGAACAGCGTATTTGACCACGTTTTCTTCCCGTGAGCATGGCCCGGGACCGTTAAAAACCAAAATTTAGCTGAGTAAACTTTTAACACTTATTGGCTTTATTCAGTTATTTGTGAATCTGCGAGGTATCCACCTAGAGACAGAGGGAGCTCCACGAAGCTGTACGAAACGAACGACTTTTCCAGGCGCAGGGCGCGGGAGCAAGGAGGTTACTCCGGGCCAATAGCGGTTGGTCGTGGTGGTATCACTGTCCTCCAGGCTGGCACGGTCCGCCGGGCAGATGACCTCATGGTGCTGAGGGTCTACTTTAAGATTCCATTCTGGGAGAGCAGACAGCTGTCGCTCTGGGTTTGGTGACATGGGGCTTACTGTTAAGTGATGGCTCAGGGTCTGTTGTGTTATTTTGAACATGACAGAGGGAAACTACCCACAGCCTCAGGGAACGGTACCAAGAGGATGACCTTGTGGAGCGGTTTCTGCTCTTCTGAAAACGTGCTGCCTTCTAAAATCCTGTCTTCAAAACGGAATCGGGGCTGCTGCCTTTCATAGAAAAACAGGGCTGTCGTGACACGTGACTTTGTTCGCGCGCCGCAGCATAATTACTGTTCCTAATTTGTAATTTAAAGGAAGGCAGTACTAACTCATGTCTTCTAAAACCTTTTGTCTTCCTCAAGATTGTAATATTCATTGATGACCTGAATGTGCCCGAATCGGACACGTATGGGGCACAGCCGCCCCTGGAGTTAGTCAGACAGCTACTGGATTTGGGAGGACTTTACGATACCAAAAAACTCACGTGGAAGGTACAGTGTACCTAAGATCTTGTTCACATTAACTGTGGTTACTCAGCAATGAAATATTTATAACAGCTTTGAGTGAATTGAGAAATTTAGAATATCCAGTCAGATGAACATATAGAACAAATCCAAAATCCTAATTTCACCCTAATTTAACCAATGGCACCTTTTGCAATTTGACATAGGTCCGTGGGTTCATGGAGATTCTTGCAGTAGGATTAAATATTGGTAAAAATTACAAGTGTCCTGTAGGTTTAATTTCTGGGTATATATAAATGCTCACTATTATCGCATCAAGAGTTATCCAAACTTTTCAGTATGTTGGCAGTTAACGCATATGAGAAAAGCTAGTGAAAATGTGCCCTAACAAATACATCCTTACTCTCTATGGAAGACTACTCTTCATCTTTCTTTTCTTTTTTTTGTTTTTATAAATTTTTTTCTAATGTTTATTTGTTTTTGAGAGAGAGAGAGAGAGAGAGAGATAGAACATGAGCAGGGGAGGGGCAGAGAGAGAGGGAGACACAGGATCAGAAGCAGGCTCCAGGCTCTGAGCCATCAGCACAGAGCCCGACACGGGGCTTGAACTCACGAACTGGGAGATCATGAACTGAGCCGAAGTCGGACGCTCAACCGACTGAGCCCCCCAGGCTCCCCTCTTCATCTTTATTTTCAAGAACACAGATCAAGGATCTTTAGTTGTATTGCAGAGTTCAACAAATTCCCAGGGAGCTGTTCCTGTGCGATTATTTTTGTTAATGGAACCAAATCAGAATGGCTTAAGGTTTTTAAAAAGTAAACGGACATGCCTCATTCGATTCCTTCTCGGTAAATCACAAGCCCTGTGCTCCAGAACGGACTTTATCTGTAGAATTAGATGGTTGCATTACAAATGGTTTCGTGTCTCAGAGAAACTTGGGCCCAGGATCCTGGACGGCACCCTGGCTGATGAGTGGTGTCAGCTCAGACACCAGACCATCCTGAACCATCCATTGAGCCACAGTGGAGGGAGAAGCCCAGGGAGAACCTAGGAGACTAGGGCAAGAGAGGGAGCAAGAAATGGGTCTGGAGGACAGCCTGGAGAAGTTCTGGAACTGAGAAGAAAGTAGTGAAACCGACCTTTTGTGGAGTTTCTGTGGCTGGGCCGGGGCCCCAGGCAGAAGCACACCTGTTAAAAAACATTTCCTGTGCGTAGATGTGTGCATTTCCTGTGTGCAGGGCCCCACCCAGCTTGCAGGGCTGGGATGCTTGTGATGTGACAGTGCATCCACGGGCTATGGCTGGATAGACAGTCCCCAAGCCAGCCCTGGCTTTTCTGGAGACTCAGTCACGTTCCTCTGGTTCCTTGCTCATCACCAGGCTCTCTTCGCTAGCCTCAATAACATGTTGCTTATTTTCCAGTAACTGCTTTTTAAAAGACAGTCTATTTCTGGGGCACCTGGGTGGCTCAGTCGGTTGAGCGTCCGACTTCGGCTCGGGTCATGATCTCGTGGTTTGTGGGTTCGCGCCCCATGTCAGGCTCCGTGCTGATAGCTCGGAGCCTGGAACCTGCTTTGGATTCTGTGTCTCCCTCTCTCTGCCCCTCCCCTGCTTGTGCTCTGTCTGTCTCTGTCTCTCAAAAATGAATAAATGTAAAAAAAAAAAATTTTTTTTAAAGATAGGCTATTTCTTGATGGCCTTTAGAAAGCCTCCTAGAAGTAATATGCCTTGGAATTGCATTTTAGGATTTTGGTTACTTCTAAGAACATAGATCTCTGTTATCATCATAACTTTTGTTTTTGCAGTAAGGGATTTTTTTGTCTAAACAAATGTAAATCTTGGTTCGTTGGGGGCTGGGAAATGGGTGATACCTCACTTTCTGCATTGTCCTTTTCACTCTTCCCACAGAATATTCAAGATCTTTCTCTGGTTGCCGCTTGTGTCCCTTCAGTAGCCAGGAGGCACATGAGCCCGCGTCTCCTCAAACACTTTTCCGTTCTGGTGCTGCCGCATCCTTCACAGAGCGCCTTACGTACGATTTTCCAGGTAACACGTCCACTACATTTTCTACTGAAAAAGAATTTTAGTTCCGCAGTGTGAGAGAAAACGTGAGAGTTTAAAACCACTGATGTTGAACGAAAATTCCCTTAAGGGGATGGGTTTTACTCCCCCGCTTTCCAATTCTTTCTGGCCTGTGGTTGTAATTTGTCTCTAAATAGCAAAAATGTTGTGTTAGTGTGCATAAGAAATATATGTGGTGCACACTTTTTAAAGATTTTTTTTAGAGTTTATGTATTTATTTTGAGAGAAAGAACAAGCACGTGCAGAGTGGGGGAGGGGCAGAGAGAGAATCCCACGCAGGCTCCCCACTGTCAGCACTGAGCCTGATGCAGGGCTCTATCCCATGACCATTGAGATCATGACTGGAGCCGTAATCAAGCCCCCCAGGTGCCCCGAGAAACACCTGTGATGCACATTTAACGCGTGTTTGCAGTGTAGACCCTCAGACCCCATCTTCACAGGATTCTGATCCAGTGTCTCTGGGTTGGAGCTCAGGGAGCTGAGTCATTAATCAGCACACCTGAATTTTTGCTAAATGATTTGTTCTTTTGTTTCATTGTAGAATACAAAACGAGAGAAAAAATCTGAAATGCCTTATTAGAAAAATAGCTCAACTTGAAATTAGTTTGATTAGAAAAATAAATCTGCAGGGCACCTGGGGGACTCAGTTGGTTAAGCGTCCGACTTCAGCTCAGGTCATGATCTCACTGTTTGTGGGTTTGAGCCCCGTGTCAGGCTCTGTGCTGACAGCTCAGAGCAGCCTAGAGCCTGCTTCAGATTCTGTGTCTCCCTCTCTGTCTGCCCTTCCTCCACTCACTCTCTGGCTCTCCCTCTCTCTCTCTCAAAAATAAATAAAAACATTTAAAAAAAATTTTTAAAGGAAAAATCTGCGAGATTACCAATTTCTTCAAAACTAATTATATGTTTTCTTCTTCATAATATAAAATTTAAATATTAATTTTTAAATCTATTTTTCAAAAAGCACTTGGTAATTCTACACAATAACCCACACCTAAAAGAAAAAGTCTTGATGTAGAAGAATGTGTGTGTGCATGTGTGTGCGTGTGTGTGCATGTGAGTGTGTGTGCGTGTGCGTACATCAACCCAAACCAAGGTAATGGTTTTATCACTTTGTGTTTCATCTCATGATCCCTACTGAGGAGCAAAGAGGTACAAGAATTGCCAGGGCATCCGGTGGGATACACACAAGTAGGGCATGAATATTCCCCAGAGAACGCACAACACAGCCCTCTAGATCACTCACCAGACTCGGACCGGCCGGAATTCTCCCCAGTTTGCGAGAACTGAGTGTCTGCCGTCTGCTCAAAATGGATTCGAGATGCTAACGGTTTAAATGCCATTAATCCTCCGTGAGAGCACACGCCTCTCCTTTCTATCAGGGATTCCCTAGGAAGGATCGTGCTTAAGATTTGGGGCTAACTATAGCATTTCTTTCTAAAGGCTCATTTGGGAATGTACTTCTCCATCAATAACTTCACCGTCGACGTCCAGAGAAGTAAGGATCAAACAACATCTTGCTCTCTGGCTGTGTACCACCAAGTCTGCCAGAACATGCTGCCGACCCCCGCCAAGTGCCACTACATATTCAACCTTCGAGACATGTTTAAGGTGTGTTTTCAATTCATTCGCTAGCCTCGTGGTAAATGTTAAGGTGAGCAGATGTATTTTACTAACTTGATTCTTTTCTCCATTTCTCTGCCATCAACATGCGATTATTAGAAGGGGGAGAAGGAGAAATCCAAGTCGATTCGTTTTGCTATTTCTCAGCCACTTATCCCGGGAGCCACTTAGAAAAGAATCATTAAGATAATTCCACGCAGAGAATTCGGTGATGAAGCTGCTAAGACCGTTAGCGTATTAAGATTCTCAGCGGGGAAAGCACAGACTTGGGGTTTGCTCTCTTTCCGAGATGTTACTGCAGCTCTCGGGAAGTGAAAGCGTACTTGCATTTCATAAAGATGCTTGAATTTCCACAAGCCCTGCTCTTCACGACAGGAAACGTTGCCCGCGGTGCCGATTCGGTCATTAGCCTCGGTCAAATAATTTTCCGAGTGAAAATGTGAAGACCGACTATTTTGAATTTGGTCTCTCCCTCCTTGCCATGGACTCCATAGTCCAAGATAGTGCATATCATGTTTGAGCCCCAATTCACAGTCTTAGGACACGTCAACCTTAAGAAGCACGTCTCTGTCACCACCGGCACCCTGCCTCCAGGTCGGCACCGAAGTCCAGACTCGGCTTCCCGTGCTGGCGAGGCCTCCGAGGCGCCTGGCCGAGGGGTCCTCAGACCCTCTCCCTCCAGGGGCGATGCCATGCCGTCTTTCCCTGACTGGTGACCGGCCCATCTCCTCAGAACTTCAGTTTGTCACTTGTAGAGATGGACAGTTCTTACCTTGGATAATTGCTCCTATTTTTACAGAATCCTAAACGTGCAAAAATTGAGCCTTTACTTCACACACTGCCTTCTAATGTTAAAAAGGAACTCTCATGCTGCGATCTCTAATAGCTTCTCCTAGGCTTGCTACAAGCTGACAAGGCCGTTATCAACTCCAAAGAGACGGCGGCCCTGTTCTTTGTTCACGAAGCCACTCGAGTGTTCCATGATCGCTTGATTGACTCTGCTGAGAAAGGGCTTTTCTATCAGTTTCTTTCAAAAGAACTTGAGAATTATTTTCAGGTAAACTTCTATTTTAAAAAGTATTTCAAATGGTATCTTGGGCAAAAGTGTTGTTTTCTAAAAATCCTCAGACATTTCTATTTCTTTATTTTAATTTTTTAATTATTTTAGAGAGCGCGAACGCAATTGGGGGGGAAAGGGGCAGAGGGAGAGACAGAGAATCCCAAAGGGGCTCTGTGCTGAGCCTGGAGCCCAGCGCGGGGCTCGATCCCACGAACTGTGAGATCATGACCTGAGCCAAAATCAAGAGTTGGACAGACGGTCAACCAACTGAGCCGCCCAGATGCCTCCTTAGACATTTCTATGGTATTAATGAAAGGAGTTTTATTAACAATCCCCTTTTTTCACTTGATAATGTCTAAATAAGTCTAGATTTGATATGATGGAAATGATCGGGTCTGGATGCCTCTGCTCGTGCATCTGGCCTCCGCGAGCCCTGAGGCTGCTCATTTCTCTCCGGGCCGGGCAGGCGTGTGCACTCGCGGTACCTGCGCCCCCTTCAACTTTGTTCTCCCAGGTGCCCTGTGGTCCAGGTCCCGAAGGAAGGAAGGAGGTTCCATGGACCGGCCCACGAGGGTTGTAAGGAAGCGGAGGGACGAGCTCAGGGCCTTTGAGGGGCCTCCTTGCTGGCTCCTCTCAGGAGAATTAGGGAGACGCTTTGGAATTCCTTTTCTGTCTTCTTGGTGGTGCCTCTTTCTCTCGGCCCATTTGCAGGAGCCCAGGAAAGATGAGAAAGTCAAAGGTACTACTATATTTACAACAGTAAAAACAGAATGTTGGAACACAGACCTTATCCATAGAGATACACACATGAACATAAACTCAGAATACGACACGTGCACGGGTATGTCGATCTGTGTTCGTGAACATACGTACTTTTCACACAAGACACAAATTCAAAAACTTTCAAAAATATTTTCTAGGGGCGCCTGGGTGGCTCAGTCGGTTGAGCGTCCGACTTGGGCTCAGGTCATGATCTCACAGTTTGTGAGTTCGAGCCCCGCATCGGGCTCTGTGCTGATGGCTCAGGGCCTGGAGTCTGCTTCGGATCCTCTGTCCTCCTCTCTCTGCCCCTTCTCCGCTTCACTGTGTCTCTCAAAACACACACACACATTAAAAACAACAACTATTCTCTAGACACTCTCATCCTTATTTTTTTCTAATCCAAGTTCTCTGCTCCTCCGTCCAGATCCCTCTTGCTGTCTTCATGTTAACACACATCACTCCGCCTGCCCATCTTTTTTTTTTTTTTTAACATCTAGTAAAATAATCCTTCTGCTAAGTGCCCAGGGGTAATCTTTCCTATGCCCATGTTCAGCTCCACCTCTACTCTCTTGTGGAGTCTCTCAGGGCTTGGCCGGCGGCCGGTTCACCTTCCTTGGACCTGGGGGTAGCCCGCATACCCACCTCGTAGTCTGAGGTGAGAATTAATGGCACTAATTTACGTCAGGTGTTTAGAACAGCTTGTGAGGGAAGAACTAGACCTTATATCGACGCTTCGAATATAGACAGGTGGTTTGGCAGAAAGAACCTGAACTCCAAAGCCAGACCTTGGTTTGCCGTCCAGATCTGTCTCGTGCTCCCCGGGGTACTTCACGCTCAACGCGCAAAACCACCTGCAAGACCGTTCGGTGTTTGTCCACTGTGCCCTCTGCACCGCCCGGTCGCCCTGGCCCGGTGTTTCCCACCTCGGGTCGGGGGTGTGGCACACCCACCCAGGCCCGCAGCTGTACCAGAAACCTCGGCATCTCAGCCCACGTGGTGGCCGGAAGGTAGCAGGGTCCCCTGTCTCTGCCTCCACTCGGTGGGTCCCTCCCCAGGCGCGCCTCTGGCCACCCCTCAAGATCCAGCTCGCACTTCCTCTTTCGGCGGATTTTTCTGGCCAACACCATACCCTTTCCAGTTTGAGTGTCCCCTCTCTGTATCTTCCTAGGACTCTGGACTCTTCCTACCTTACAACTTATGATCATGTGATTACTTACCTCTCCCTCCAGCCTCTGAGTCCATGAGAATGAAGTCATTGATTTTTCTCTCTTCCTAAGTCTCCAGAATTTAGCACCCTCCTTACTCTCAGTTGGTGCTTGATAAAGCTATCTGGGGGGAAGGGAGGGAGGGAGGAAGGAAGGAAGGAAGGAAGGAAGGAAGGAAGGAAGGAAGAAGGGAGGGAGGGAGGGAGGGAGGGAGGGAGGGAGGGAGGGAGGGAGGAAGGAGGGGAAGGGTAGGAAGGAAAGGATGCAGAAACTTTGCTAAAATAACTACCTAAAGAGAGCCCATTCCTGCCCCTGGTGAAGTTCCTAAACTCTCTCCTGTAGATGCCGACTGCAGTTCAGATTTAGGGCTTTGCTAGACCGGGGGCGCCTGGGTGGCTCAGTGGGTTAAGCGTCTGACTCTTGATTTCGGCTCAGGTCACGATCTCACGGTTCCTGAGTTCAAACCCCGTGTGGGGCTCAATGCTGACAATGCAGAGCCTGCTTGGGATTCTCTGTCTCGCTCTGTGTCGTATTTTATTTATGATTTATTATTTATTTCACAAGCTTAAAAAAAAAAAAAAAGACTTTGCTAGACCAAGCAATAGCTGTAGAGGGGTAGGACACGAGTTTGCCCTAGACTCCTGCCCTGTGGCGGGCCGCAACAGCTGCGGTGCCCCAAGTTAAAGACGGAGTAACAAACCTTCCCGAAGGACAGAAGGTCACCAGTTAACCCCGTGCGAATGAGGGTGTATGCAGTATCAGTCCGTCAGCTGGTCGGCTGGCTGGCTTTTTAAATAGCAACATGCGGTGACGCTGACAGCAGCTAACGCTGGGAGCACGCCTGTTTTCAGAGACGGTCTCCAAGGCATCCCTGCGAGGTACGTTCCGTTGTTACCCTCACTTTACAGATGAAGACACTGAGGCAGAGAGGGGCTGGGAGCTTGTCCGGGATGACAGAGCTCGCTAGGTGGTGGGGTCCTCCAAACCCAGGGTAGCTGCCTCCAGGTGCCCCCGGAACCGGAGCCTGACCTTGTCTCCCGAGGGCCCGTCAGGAAGTTGCGTGCCGGACACCACGTGACGGCAGTGCCGGGACCCCACGCGGGGGGCGTGTCTCTGGAAGGGCCGAGACAGGTCCACGCACATGCCGCGAGGACGGGACCAAGAAGGAATGCTCCTTCCCCCTAGTTTTAGGGGAGCAGGACATGGTCCGACTTCAAAGGGGAGGTAGCCCGTGACCTTGGTACGAAAGATGGGAGCTGGCCCCGGGGGAATGGGATGGTGTCATTGTTGACTAAACTACAGACTTTATTTGGAATCGCCAGCGTTTAATTAAGCATTCGTGGAGGCGGGGAGATTGCAGTTTGGGAACCATCATCACGTGGATGGGTTTGCGAAACCACCACCGCGGTCGTGACCTAGAACTGTTCCCCGCCCCCACCCCTGCTACCAGCTGCACGGTGGTATTTAACACACGAATAAGGGAAGAGTCTTTATTTTTCATTGTTGGCGAGACTTCAAGGTGCTGTTTCCACAACAGGGGCTCTTAGGGCCCGCAGGCCTTCAGGGAGACCGTAGACGGAAGTCCACATCGGTGCGTGTGGTTTCCTTTGCAGCCCCTGTATGTTACTCTCTGCACTTAAAATACCGTCCCGAGAAGGGCTGCATAGGCCTCGCGGCCTAAAAAGGTCCATGGCCCAAAAAGGTGAAGAACCCCGGGATCGACTGTGCCCAGAGCTTCTCCGGAGTAGATATATTACATTCGTTTTCATAACAAGTAGAATTTTGCTCTTAACAGATATTCAATTATCATCTTACAATAGATTAATTGGACCAAAGAAAAACTGATGGACGACTCAATTGTCTTTGTGGATTTCTTGGATATAAACAAGCCTCACAGGAAAAAGTTCTATCAGAGCACCAGCGACTATGAGAAACTGGCCAGTGTACTGAATGAATTCCAAATGAAGCTGAGTTTATCATCCTCGGAGGTACAGACACGCACCACGTGAAATCGGAGGAGTGCTGTTCTTGTGTGCGCGTGCGCGTGTGTGCCCGCGAGTGTAAGAAGGAGCAGGGGAAGGGTGTGTGCCCCCATCAGGCGGACCATTGCAACTGCGGGTCTCCACGGCTCCGTCCTGGCTGGCTTCCGCTAGCAGGGCGCGTTGTAAGCCAGGTGCACGACTCAGGCTGTGGGGGCTGCGGGGTCAGGGCGAGAGGGGCTGAGAAATGCAGGAGAGGCCGAGGCCGCTTCGGGAACAGCCCCCCTTACGTCGCGGTCGAGGGCAGAATGGTGTCGGCACAGAGGCGCCCTCTAAGTCACAGACGCCTGACCCCATTTCCTGGGAACTCCCTCCCCGCCCCCATGTCCCGCCCCTAACGGAGCAGTAGAGGCACAACCTGGATGCTGTTGTTCCCCTGCTCCTCCTCTCTCCAACCCGTACCCCTCCTCCTCCTCCTCCTCCTCCTCCTCCTCCTCCCTCTCCTCCTCCTCCTCCTCCTCCTCCTCCTCCTCCTCCTCCCTCTCCTCCTCCTCCTCCTCCTCCTCCTCCTCCTCCCTCTCCTCCTCCTCCTCCTCCTCCCTCTCCTCCTCCTTCCCCTCCTCCTCCCTCCAGCCCAAACCCCCTCCTCCCCCTCCTTTCTCCAGCCTGTACCTCCTCCTCCTCCTCCTTCCTCTCTTCCTCCTCCTCCCTCTCCTCCTCCCTCTCCTCCTCCTCCTCCCTCTCCTCCTCCTCCTCCCTCTCCTCCTCCTCCTCCCTCTCCTCCTCCTCCTCCCTCTCCTCCTCCTCCTCCCTCTCCTCCTCCTCCTCCCTCTCCTCCTCCTCCTCCCTCTCCTCCTCCTCCTCCCTCTCCTCCTCCTCCTCCCTCTCCTCCTCCTCCCTCTCCTCCTCCTTCCCCTCCTCCTCCCTCTCCTCCTCCTTCCCCTCCTCCTCCCTCCAGCCCAAACCCCCCTCCTCCCCCTCCTTTCTCCAGCCTGTACCTCCTCCTCCTCCTCCTTCCTCTCTTCCTCCCCCTCCTCCTCCCTCCAGCCCGAACCCCCCTCCTCCCCCTCCTCCTCCCTCCAGCCCATACCATCCCCCGGCATGCCCACAGGAACACTGACGTAGGGACTGGCCTCATCGCACACGTTTCCCTTCCACACGTGTGACCCAGTTGACGGGATTGGAGAATATTGAGTCTCACTCCTGGGTCCCTGTATGCACAGCTGCAGTGAACACATGATTTGCCTGTGCCTCCAAGCAGTTTTCTTGTCCCCTTTCCTCTCCCAGACTTCTCATTCCATGGTGTTCTTCAAGGAAGCCATAGAACACATCGCAAGAGCGGCCAGGGTCCTCCGGCAGCCGGGGAGTCACATGTTACTGGTAGGGATTAAATTGCTCAGATATTTTTAAGCTCGCAAAGTAAACATTGAGGAGGTCTGATAAAATCTACCTCGCTTGCAGAAGTCCTATTTACGCCAACTTTGTACCAGTGGAAGCTTGCAGCCATCGAGCCCCGCGGCAAGACCATTTTCCTCTCTAGGGTTTGCATGAGACCTGTGTCCGCACAGAAAAATGCTTGGTTTGGGAAGGCAGGTGATGGCACTGTCACCGTCTGTCACATGTCCCCAGCACTAGTGCAGCCTCTGTGCAGGTGGAACTTGAGAACAGTGCAGTTACTGGAAGATTGACTTAGAAACATGAGTCTTCGCACAAAGTTCTACCTCTCACGAAAGCAAGTGGGAGTTAGATTTTTGGACAATCCCCAAGTAACTGGACTAGAGGAAAGCTTTCAGGAGGCTCAGTGAAGTCCAACATACTCGGCCAATTACACGAATCATGTTATTCGTGAACATTTAAGCTACCGTTCATGCCTATTACTTATCTATTTCATACTATTGTAACTGTTTGCTTAACACCGTTTTTTTTTTCCCAGAAGTGCTAGAGCTTTCTTTAAACAGACGTGTGCAAGACTAATTAAAAGGAGTTAAAATTTGAAAAATTGAATTGAAGTAAAAACACGAAAGCCAGTACTTTCTCCACCAAAACGCTTCCTTTACTAGCCTTTCTCACCTCATAAATGGCTCCCGCGTAGATCTGCTCTGGCCAGAAAGCCAGGAACCCCTCATTCTTGAGGCGTCTCCGTCACACCCCACCCTCGGTCATCAGTATGTCCTGGCGATGCGACTTCTGAGATGTATTCCAAGTCTGCTCTCTTGTACGCATCTCCGCTGTCGCCACCCTGCCCGGGCCGCTCCCACCTCCCCTGGGCTCCTGCAGCCGCTTGCCTCCCGCAGTCCCTGTCACTCGTCCCTTGATTCCACTTCCTAGTCCTTAGCGCTATCTGATCTGATCTATTTAATTTGTCACTTACTTATTATCTGTCTCCACATTTGGAACAGAAGCTCTAACGGCGATGATTTCCTCTGTCTTATTTCCATTATCAGCACGTTATTTTTTTGCTCCCAAATGGTACATAGTCTCCGTTTGCTTCTTTTACCACAAAGTGACTCTTTCTTTCCTAATAACAAGTAAGTTTACCAAAAGTTCTCAATTCTAAGATTCCTGAGATTGCATTCAGAACAATTTTTTAAAACATAACACTCAGCTGGAAGCTTGCCTCCTTAACGATGCCTTCTCACGGCCCTATCATCGTATCAGAGGCCCTGTTAAAATACAAGGTAAAGCCTGGCAAGTCCCTGTTTCCTCTCTGATCCTGTGTCTACTTTTCCCAGTTTAACACCATCAATGGATCTTTGCCCTGGGTCAAGCTAGCACTAGGGTTCACTTGTGTAAAACAGTAATATGGGGGCGCCTGGATGGCCCAGTCAGTTGAGTGTGCAACTCGATTTCAGCTCAGGTCATGATCTCACGGTTGTGGGATTGAGCCCTGCATTGGGCTCTGTGCTGACAGCATGGAACCTCCTTGGGATTCTCTCTCTTCACCCCACCCCGCCCCCCTCCCCCACTCACACTCTCTCTCTCTCTCTCTCTCTCTCTCTCTCTCTCTCTCTCAATAAATAAATAAATAAATAAATAAATGTTTTTTTTTAATTTTTTAAATTTATTTTTAAGACAGAGAGAGACAGAGCATGAGTGGGGATGGGGCAGAGAGAGAGGGAGAGACAGAATCCAAAGCAGGCTCCAGGCTCTGAGCTGTCAGCACAGAGCCCGACTCACGAACTGTGAGATCATGACCCGAGCCAAAGTCGGACGCTTAACCGACTGAGCCACCCAGGAGCCCCTAAACATTTTTATTTTTAAAAAATAAAAATAAAACCAAAAAGTCACAGCTGGCATTAAAAAACAAAAAACAAAAACATGACTGAAAGCTGACCCAGCCTGAGGCTTCAGCAAGAAGAGGCAGCTGGAAGGAGTGTAATGGCTTGACGAAGAACGTTTAAAACAGATTTAAAAATGCACAAGATCTGGATTCGTTAATTCAAATGAGCTTAGTTGAATAGGTAAAGTAAAAAACAAATCCTACATGACTTGTTAAAAGTAAGCGTTACTTAGTTCAGCTGGATTGTGTCGCTGAACTACCAGAGCCAGAAAATAACCTTCTAGAGGCTGCCCTCCCACCTTGGCTCATGGCTTCTGTCTCCAAAACCGGCAACATGGCATCTTTCTGACCCTTCAGCTGTCACACCTCTCCCTCTGTCTCTCCATCTGACCACAGCTAGGAAAGGTTCCCTGTTTTTAAGGACTCATATATTTAGACTGGGTCCAACCAGATTATCCGAAATCATCTCCCCATTTCAAGGTCGTTAATTTTAATCACATTGGCAATGTCTTTTTTGCCATATAAGGTAATCCATTCACAGGTTCTAGGGACATATTTGGGGGTGACGGCGAGGGTTGCAAGGGTATTATCCTGCCTAACACAGACAGTACAAATATATATTTCTTTTAACTGCTTTCAAAGACGGGTACATAAAACAATAATTATAAAATTGTTAGGCTTATGACATAAATATTTAGTATCTATAATAATAGCACAAAAGAGGAAGGAGCAAATGGAGTTATACTGAAGCAAACTTTCTATGTTTTACTGGAATTAAGTCAGTATTAATCTGAAGTAGATAAAATATCCAGCATAATTCCTAGACAAACCATGAAAAAAAAACTCAAAAAATACATTATAAAAAACAACAAATCAATTAAAATAGAACTCTAGAAAATATTGAGTTAACACTAAAAGAAGGTAGTAAAGGAGAAACAAAAGGGAAAAAGACACAAGACATGTAAAAAACAGCAAAATGGCAGACGTAAATCAAATCATATCAATCATAACATTAAATATAAATCCATGAAATGTTCCAATAAAAAGAGATTGTAGGGGGGCGCCTGGGTGGCGCAGTCGGTTAAGCGTCCGACTTCAGCCAGGTCACGATCTCGCGGTCCGTGAGTTCGAGCCCCGCGTCGGGCTCTGGGCTGATGGCTCAGAGCCTGGAGCCTGTTTCCGATTCTGTGTCTCCCTCTCTCTCTGCCCCTCCCCCGTTCATGCTCTGTCTCTCTCTGTCCCCCAAAAAATAAATAAATAAATGTTGAAAAAAAAGAAAAAAAAAAAAGAGATTGTAGGAAGCATTTGTAAAAGGACAAACTCCAAGCATACACCATCAACAAGAGTTGCGCTTAAGATTCAAAGACACAGAATGGTTGAACGTGGAAAGATGGAGAAAGATAAGTCATGCCAACAATTCCCACAAGAGAGTTGGAGTGGTGATACTAATATCAGACAAAATACACTTTTCAGGGAAAAAAAGTGTTCTGAGGGAAAAGAAAGATGCTGTGATGATAAAAGGATCAATCACCAGAAAGATATAACAGTTATACACACACACACACACACACACACCCCTAACGACTAAGCCCAAAATATGTGACGCCAAACAGACAGCAGCGAAGAGAGAGAAATCAGCGTTTCAACAGCAATGATTGGAGACTCGATGTCCCCACTCTCAATAACTGGCAGAGCTGCTAGATAAAAATCAGCGAGGATGTAAACACATCGATGATATTGTAAAACAACTTGACCTAGTTGACATATGTAGAAGACCCCATCTAGCAGCAGCAAAGTACATGTCCTTCTGAAGCTCGCTGGAACATTCTCCAGCATAGACCACCCGCCAGGCTCTAACACAGGCCTCAAAGTTAACAGGATTGAAGTCATTCGAAGTAGGTCCTCTAACCACAACAGAATTAAAGCAGAAATCAGTAACAGAAAGAAACTTGACATATTCACAAGCATGTGGAATTTTAACAACATATCCCTATGAGTCAAAGCAGAAATCACAAGAGATATTAGAAAGTACTCTGAGATGGATAAAAACACAAGATACATAGAGCGGTGCTTGGAGGGAGATTTACAGCTATCAATGCCGATATTTTTAAAAAGAAGAAAAATCTCGACCTTCCACATTAGGAAACCACAAGAAGGAAAGAAAACCCAGCGCAAGCAGAAAGGAAGAACCAATAAAGATGAGAGAAGAAAGTAGAGAACGGAAACACAATAGAGAATATCAATGAAACCAAAGGTTTGCTCTTTGAAAAGATCGACAAAATTGACAAACCAAGAAAAAAAGAGAAAGAAAAGTCCATTATTACAATTATTGAAACCAGGAGTTAAGGAGAGGACGAAACTACCAACATTACAGAAATAAAGGTTCTACGAGAATACTGTGAACACCTGTCTGCCTGCACATCGGATGGCCCAGAGGAAACGGACACTTGCTGGGAAGACACAGATGATTGAACTAAGGAAGCCAGAAGTCTGAATAGACCTCCACAACGAGATTTAACTGGGAATTTGAAAACTTCCCGTGAAGAAAAGCCCGGGGCCAAACGGCTTCCCTGGAAAACTCTGTCCAACATTTAAGAAACAATTAAACGAATCCTTACAAACTCTTCCAGAGAATAGAGGAGGGAACAGATCACAACCCACCCACGAGGCCAGTATCGCCCGATACCAAAACCAGACAGACACATCAAGGCAAGAGAACACTACAGACCAAGATCTCTTGTGAATAGAGTTGTAACTTTCCTGAACAAGGTGTCCGTGAACCAAATGCAGCAACATGCTAGGTATCCTCCGCGGTGGCCAAGTGAGACTTCTCCCAGGAATGCGTGTCTGCATTAATATCCAGAAAGCGGTGCTGCGGTGAATTGTATTTATACGACACAGGGCAAAAACCACAGGAGTGTCTGTGCAGAAAATGTGTTTGATAGAATCCAACACCATTTATGATCGTTCTAAACTCTCAGCAAAAAGAAACAGAAGGGAGCTTCACCAACCTATAAAAGGCATCTGTGAAAAACTTGTAGTTAGCCTCATGCTCACTGGTGAAAGAATGTTTTTCCCTCAGACCAGGAACAAAGCAAGGATGTTGTCTCCCATGATTTCTACTCAGCCATACACTGGTGCTTCAGCCAATGCAGTTAGACAAGAAAAAGGGGGGGGAAAGGCATCCAGATACTTATAAGAAGTAAAACTGTCTTTATTCACAATCCACATGATCCTGTTTCTAGAAAATCCTAAGGATGAACCAACTGATTAAAAATAGTCCAAGGGACACCTGGTTCACTCAGTTAAGAGCCCGACTTCATCTCAGGTCATGATCTCACAGTTGGTGAGTTCAAGCCCCACATCGGGCTCTGTGCTGACAGCTCAGAGCCTAGAGCCTGCTTCCAATTATGTGTCTCCCTCTTTCTCTGCCCCTCCCTTCTGCGCACGCTGTCTCTCTAATAAAACATTAAAAATTAAAAAAAAACATAGTAGGAATTGCTAGCAAGGATACTCTGTTTTTTCGCTGGTGGGAAGGCAAAATGGCACAGTCACTTTGAAAGGTAAGTTGGTGGGTGTTTACCAAACTAAACGTAGCCTCACCCCATAGTCTAGCAGTCACGCTCCCAACATATTTGAAAACTTCTATCCTCACAAAAACCTTCCCATGCATGATGATAGTGACTTCATTCTAAACCTGACACAACCAAAACGTCCTTCGATAAGAGATGAAGTGGAGTACAATGGAATATTATCCAAAGACCCGAAGAAATGAAATAATCAAGCCACAGAAAGACATGGGCAAATCGTAAAGGCTTGTTGCTGAGTGAAAAAAGTCAGTCTGGAAATCCTACACGCCGTGTGATTCCAGCCCTGTGACATTCTGGAAGCAGCAAAACCACAGAGATGACACATGATTGGGGGTCGGCACGGGCTTGCAGAGAGAAGGGAGGGTGAGACACCTGCTGTCGGAGAGGAGCGGCTATTCTGTACGATGCTGTAAGGAGGAACAGGAACATGCGTGTGTCCAGGCCAAAGAGAGAACCTTGATGTATAAAATTTTCAAAAAGTCATTTAGGCGGTCGGGGGTCCCGGGATGGAGTGCAGAATGTGACAGGACGATCAGACCGTTGCCAAAGGTGCAGCCAGCTCCCCGAAGAGGGTGGGGGGGAAAGGAAGTGACCTGAGGAACTCTGGAAATGAGTGGCGTCTGTAAGACCAAAGGTGGAGGAAACCGCTCGTGAGCACTGATCTGGAGCTGATGGAGTGTGTCTGTGGGAGGACGGTTAACTTCTGATGCCACCATATGTATGTACGTACGTGTCACAGCTGAACGGTTAGGTAAAGGATGGCACGCGGGGCAGCCAGTGTTCTCACTACGGGAGTAGGCAGTTAAGACGAGCCAGCGGAAGAGGCGACAGTGATCCGTGGAGTGACGGATGAGAGGTGAAGACCTCAGTCGAACTCACATTGGATTTAACGTGGACGGTTACATACAGACGTACTTACGGGAAAGTGTGCGTGCACAAGGTTGGCATACAACCACAAGTGTCCTCGTATCAGCCGAGAGAAGCTGGAAACGTGCAGCAGGAACACAGGCACACCCAGCACCCAGGTCTTGGTTCCTGATGCCATCCTTCAATAAGAGGGCCAGGGCTCCTGGGGAAAATGGCTTACTGAGGGCTGGCATGAGAGGCACCGTATGACCATGGAATGTCTTGGCTTGTAGGGCCAGAAAGGAAGTGCTTCAAAAGACTCTCAGTGACAGGAGTATGTCAGAGGGATAAAAGGAGCCAACTCAGAGATCTCCCGGTGGCCGTACCCCAAAACAACAAAACAAAGTAGCACTGGTTATAACTCAAATGATAAATCTCCATGAGTCCATGCATGTAAAAACATGATTGGATAAACAAGTGGGGGAAAGAGACACATCTCCCATACAGAATTCTAAATAATGTATGCAGATATCCGCCCGCAAGGAGTTGGAGCATAACTACCCCCTCCTTGACTGTGAGCTGCTATCAGTGACTTTCCCCCCAAAGGGTGCAGAGTGGAAAGGGGGAAAAGCAGTAACTTCACAGTGGAGAAGCCTGACACACACACACAGCATTATCTAGGTGGCCAAGGTCAGCATCGACGGTGATAAATCGTGTTGGTAAATGGCACTTTATCCCTGTGGTCTTCCCACCCCAAAGCACGTACCCCTAGTGTGGTCACAAGGAAAACACCAAGAAGGTCCCAACCACGACGCCTGACCAGCACTCTTCAAAACTGCCCAGGTCATCAAAACCAAACAAACAAAAACGAAAAGTCTGAAACTGTCATAGGCCAGAGGAACCTACGGAGATTTAACTACTAAATGTGATGTGGTGTCCTTGATAGGACCCTGACCCAGAAGGGGACGTTAAGGGAAAACAGAGGAATGCCAAATAATGTATGGATTCTAGTTAATAATTACATATCAGTATTGTTTCACTAGTGGTAACATGCATCCTACTAGTTAGATGTTCGTAGGGGAAACTGGATGTCGGGTATATGACAATTATCTTTTGTATCTTGGCAATTTTATTGTAAATCAAAACCCTCCTAAAATTTTTTTAAAAAACTTATTTTTTTTAACGGACAAGAGATTTAACTAGATAATTCACTAGAGAAGACGCATGAATGCTAGTAAGCATGCAAAAAAAATAGTCAACATCATTAATCCTCAGGGAGACACAAATTGAAACCACACTGAGATGTCACCACACATCTACTTGAATGACTGTCGTCAAAAAGATGGTCAGTAGCCAGTGTTGACCAGGATGTGGATAAACTGGACCTCGGATACATTGCTGATGTAAAAACAGTTTGAGCATTTCTTCTGAAGTGAACCCAGATTTACCCTTTGACTGGGTGGTTCCATTCCTCCATATCTACGCAAAAGAAAGTAAAACAAACGTTCTCTCAACGACTTGCACAGAAAGGATCACGGGAGCATTATTATAGCGGCCACAAAACGGAAACTCTCGGAACATCCATCAGTAGATGATGCATAAACAAAACGTGGTCTAGCCCATCCAACAGGATACTATGTAGCAGTAAAAAGGAGCAAACTACTAACACACAAGAACCACACACCATCCTGCTGAGTGATGTGCAAAAGGCTTCATGTTTATGATTCAGTTTGTAGGAAACATCCGAACACTGCGAATCTGTAGAGACAGGAGCATGTTAATGGTTGCCTGGGACTGATGCCAGGATGAACACTATAGACAGGCCTTGGGGTATCTTTCTAAACATGGACTGTGGTAGGGGCGCCTGGGGGACTCAGTCGGTTAAGCATACGACTCTTGATTTCAGCTTAGGTCATGATCTCATGGTTCATGGGTTCGGGTCCCCGAGTTGGGCTTCGCGCTGACAGCATGGAGCCTGGAGCCTGCTTGGGATTCTCTGTCTTCCTCTCTCCCTGCCTGTCCCCTGCTCATGCTGTGGCTCTCACCTTCTCTCAAAATAAATCAATAAGCTTTTTTTTAAAAAAAAAAATGGACTGTGGTAACAGTTGCATAACTCTGTGATTTTACTAAAAATTATCAAATGGTACGTATGAAAGCCGGTGGTCTGTAAATTATACCCCAGTAGAGCTAATACTTTGGTAATAAAGGTAATACTTTGTCATGATTACCAAAGAGCACTTAAGTTTTTACTACTCAGAATAAAAGACCTACTTCAATTCTTATAAATGAGAAATCAAATATTGGCAATAACATAACGATGATTTTGTAAACCTGTCGATGCCATTTTTCCAGATGGGGTTATCTTTACAATGAAGGCGTCTCATACATTTCAAGAGACCATAAAGAGCAAAGAAGAAAATACTGCATGTGTATGAACACCTTACAGAACTCTGATCAATGCTTTAGCTATGTTTAATGTGTTTCCCAAAAAGGTTATAAAAATAGGTACTTTCACTGTGTGAATTTCTGGTGCACAAACTTGGGAAACGGTGAAAGATTGAAAGATTCCCGGGGCGTCCACAGGAATCTCACATTGGATTGTTCTTCTTCCAAAGATTGGAGTAGACGGGTGTGGGAAGGAAGCGTGTGCGACCCTGGCGTGTCACCTGATGGAGTGCAAGCTGTCCCCTGTGCCCTCAGCTCACAGTCAGGCCCATGCGGAGTTCAAAGAAGCCCTCAAAAGGGGGGTCATCCAAGCAGGATTAGAAGGGAGCCCCACCGCTTTGATAGTTGCTAACATAAACCTAAAGCAGGTAAGTACCTTTGATCTTTGTTATTTGCTGACGTTTGCTGTGTAAGTGGCTCCCCTGCCCATTTAATATCCGGAAAGAAAATCTGGCCGGTCCCTGCTGTGTTGTTCATGATTCTGCCCTTCCCCACGCACAGCCCACAGAGGCCCTGGTTGGGAACCCACACTGCACGTAGTTTTGCATGAGCCCTACGACAGAAGCATTTTCCGTCTTTATAATTTTCGTTGTAATCAACGAAATATAATTTTCGTTGTGAGTAATTTGTGTAGCTGAACTTGTTTTCTAGTCTGGGTTTTGGAAAAAAAAAACACAGAAACACAAAACAAAAAACGCTATCATCTGAATCCGCTGTCTACTCTTGGGCACAGCATCCTGTGCTAATTTCACCGTCGAATTTAGCACTTTCCTTGCAGGAGATGCTTTGTTTACGGGTAAGCAAAACAAACAAACAAAACAATGCTAATCACCCAGCTACTTTTTTAATCTGTTGCTTGGTGTAAACCGTGCCTTTCCACGGCCTCCACGGAACTGGGGAATCCGGCTCAGATTGTAGTTACTTCTTTGTGGCGACATTTAAAGGCAACATTGTTTATGATCTATGATCCAGACTCATACACTTATGAGTGTTGTTTCACTTTCCTCTTGTTTCTTCTCTAATCCTGAGCCTCTGTCCCTAGAGTTTTGTTTTTCTTTCATGTGCTATTTCGAGGGTAAATCCGAGTGCTATATTGTATCTGCTGTTCTCCATAGTATCCAATTTTCTGCCTTAATTATATGTCTTCCCTCTCCCAAATTTATTTATTTTTTTAAGTTTTGTTTTTGTTTTTGTTTTTTGAGACAGAGACAGGGTGAGTGGGGGAGGGGTAGAGAGAAAGAGAATCCCAAGCAGGCTCCACGTGGTCAGCACAGAGCGCAAAGTGGGGCTCGAACACATGATCCGTGAGATCATGACCTGAGCCAAAACCAAGAGTCGGTGATCAACCAGCTGAGCCACCCAGGCACCCCTCCCTCTAGATACCCCGCCCTCTTCCTCTGCTTGAGGTTTCTTCCAGGCACTTCTGGATTTCAGAGGCTGTCCTGTCTCATGCCAGGGGCCTGCTGTTTAATTTAAGAAATCATTTTTCAGAAAACCACTATCAGGTCAAAGCTGAGATGGACCCATCTTACCCAGGACTTCAAGGTCATTGGATCTCGTCTCCACACTCTACAGGTTTCTCCTGGCCGCATCATTGCTTTCCATGTGAATCCCCAAAATAGTGTCATGACCCTGTTAAATTAACATTCGTTAAGTGGAGCACAGGGGGATGGTGAGCCACAGTTCCGCAGAAGACGACAAGAGACGCTGAAATAGAGAAGTTTCTTACTCACAGGTCCTGCAAGAAGCACACGGCCTGCCTCGAGGGACCGTGCGGGGAGGTCAAGGTGGGGTGCGGGCAGAGAGGCAGGACCCGGGGCGTGTGCCTTCATCGGGGTCTGTGAGTGGAGTGACTCGGGATTCCCGGGTCGGGGCCAGATCTGTCCGCTCAAATCTAAAGAGCGGTGTTTCAGTGCGCCCCCACGGGGGTCCTATCTAAGGGGTGCACTCGGTACGGGGACCCCGGGTGGCGGGGAAGACCTACCAGGAGCTCGTTCCTGCTTGTCACTCTGCCGGCTACCGCGTGAGCGGCTGGCGTACCATCAGGGTCCCCGCAGGCTGCTCGGTGGGACAGAATAGATGCCGAGGCCGCGACACCACAGGGTAGCTAAAACTACCAGTGGGAAATCGGTGTGTTTCATAAGCTGAGTCCCGGGAGCGACAGGAAATCCGGTAGCCCTGCGTCAGCAATCCTGGCCCCTGCCCGCCAGCTGGCTGCCCTCCCCCACCCCCACCGGGGCTGAAACACCAGGAGCCTGAGGAGCCTGAGGATGGTAGAAATGCATGTTTTTTAAATACGGCTTGGATTTATTCTTAAAATGAAAATGCTCGTACTTTTCAGTAAGAACTCCTCTCGTAGAGTTTCTTTCACTGCCCTTTGTCCCCTGGCCCCTCTCTCGCTGGATCTGGAACCCTGCCGCCGTGTTGCTTGTAGCCCGTGCGTGTGTGGTGGTCTCCATAAGCCATCTGGAGCCAGGTCCCCGCGCCGCTCGTACCGCCCCCCGCCCCCCACCCCCCACCCCTGCCATGAGTCTGGTCCCAGGGGCACGGGCGTTTGCATGCCCTCAGTACCGCACACGTCTCTCTCCTGTTCCAGTGAATGAACGGAGGGACGACGCTTATTTTTACTCAGACACAAAAGACATTGGATGGGTTTAAGAGAAGTTTAGCTTTCAAAAAAAAAAATTTAACCTGAATTGTCCTTAAATACTTCGGCCGTCTCAGTTTGGTGTGTTAAGAATGGAATCACTCCTGATTGAATATCCGTTTCACCTAAGGAGTCATTTTTGGAAGATTTGGACAGCGTTCTCAACTCGCAGAAAACCCTTGACTTGTTTGAAGATGACGAGCTGGGCTCCGTCGCGCTACAGATCCGATCCTTTGCTGAGCCGTCTGGTTCTGTTGACGACAGGCAGTCTTTACTCGCACTCTTCCAGAAGGTGCGCTCTTGTGGGTTCGCTTCGGCAAATTACCACTTACCTTAAAGGTAGACACGTGTATAATTCTGTACGTGGTTTCCAAGTTGGATCATTGTTTTTAGTCTTTAAATGAGCCTTGCTTTTTTCTTTGTTTTAATCCTCTCAGGAGGGGATAAATGAGTTTTCAAAGCTATAACTAATGGGTCCACTCAAACCATCCCCACACATAGACACACACACATCACACTCTTAGGGAAAGCCAAGATTAGCAAGGATCTGGGCCTGCCCGGTGATCAGGGGCTAAAGAAAATGGTAACAGTGAGAGGCAATGATGAGAGAATGAGGGGACGCCTGGGGGGCTCAGTCGGCTCAGCGTCTGACTCTGGATCTCAGCGCAGGTCATGATCTCACGGTTCGTGGGTTCGAGCCCTGCATCAGGCTCTGCGCTGACAGGGCGGAGCCTGCTGGGGATCCTCTCTCTCTGCCCTTCCCCTGCTCGTGCTCTCTCTCTTTCTCAAAATAAATAAATAAACATGAGAATTTTTTTCTAAAGAAAAATAAGGTAAAAAAGAGAAATAAGATCCTGGGAAGGGCAGGATCCAAGAGTCCTTTCGTCCCTTTGACAGCCCTGGGAGTGGCACAGGAGGAGTAATCCAGAGAGGGCAGGTGATAGTCAGGAGGAGCTCAGCAGCGGGGTCGGCAAAGGACTGGGTGGGAGGGAGACAGAGTCCAGACCAACGAGCTAAGCTTTCTGTGTCTTAAAGACGAGATGACTGACCAGCGGCTCAGTGGAGACAGACGTGACCGCCCAGACCAGGTGTTCACAGGGGAAGGACCACAGGCCGACTTGTTTCTGGGATCCGTTTCTGTCTATCATGGAGTCATCCGAAAATTGAACTGGGCCGTCTTCCATTCTCAGTGGACGGTTAGTGATCCGGCACAAGGAGAAGATGTAGAAAATTCCAGGAATGGGATCCACAATTAAGAGACAATGTCATATGAATGGATGTTTACGTTGAGTTATATTTTTATTTTATTTATTTATTTTTTTGAGAGAGAGCAAGTGTGAGCAGAGGAGGGGCAGTGAGAGAGAGAATTCCAAGCATTCTCTGTGCTGTCAGCAAAGAGCCCAGTGTGAGCTCAAACTCACAAACCACGAGATCATGACCTGAGCCAAAGTCAAGAGTCAGACACTTAACCGACTGAGCCACCCAGGTGCCCCGAGTTATATTTTTTAAATCCTATGGCAGAAAGAACAATTTTTCTGATCCCTGGTGGCACTCCAGTGCCTTGTTACCAAATCGGTGTATATAGATTATGATCAGTAAGAACAGCAAAGAAATTCTCATTTGGAGTGTAGAGAATAGTGCACGCCAGAAGTAAAAAAAAAAAAACAGGCCAAGAATCCCAGTTAGAAATCAGTTGCAACTGTTTATTTAATTACTTACATGTGCATTTCATGCCACAATTCCACTTCCAAAAATGATTTGAAGTGTCTTCCAATAATCATAACAGCAAAGGCATACTTTAAACTGTGAACACTGACTATCCTCAAGTAGGAATTGGGGGACGAGTCAAGCAAAGAGAGGTCATTTCGTTTTTGATTTAAACATTTCTGTGTTGTATGCATTTTGCGGCGAGTGGTTTAATTTGCTTTTCTACGTTTTTGAAAGCCGAAAAGGCAGAGAAAGAATCTTCCGCACATCACCCTTCCAGCCTTAGCACGCTCCTGGGGCACACAGGTTCCTTCACACGCAAGCACACCTTCGCTTTGTACACACGGGACTGTGCGTTGAACGCTGATTGACCGCAGCTGCTTTCGGTAACGTGGGTTCCTTCAAAGTGACACCTGGAAACGAGGGGGACTCTGTGCCCACGCCAGCCTGGCAAGAAGCCAGGAAAAGCAGCCGCGCCGCGAGGCCTTCTGGAGGGAAGAGGCGGGGAGATTTCGCGGAAACTAGCGCTTTGCCAAAGACCTACAGGAGCCTGGGGGCTCCGATCCTTCTGCTGTGGGAGTTGAGGGATGCCCCCTGTCTGTTCTCTCTGTGCCTTTCGGCGTTCCATCATCTGCCCACTTGTCCCCTTGGCTTTCTGAGCGTCCCGAATGCCCGCACCCCAGGGAAAGAGGGCAGCAGACGCCCCCCCCTCCCCCCACCGCGCCACATCTGACCTAAGGTCCCTGGGGAGCAGAACTTGAGCGCCACACCCCCCAGGGTCCGACTTGTACGAGGGGCGCTCCGGGCCCCCCCGCCTCCAGCACCACCCGGCTGCTTCCCCCGCAAGAGCTCCCCGCTCTGGGAGGCCCTCGGTCTCCTCTCCGCCCGTTGGGTAAGGAACGGAAACGAGTTCCAAATGGAACTTCCATCGCAGTGTTTTTTCCAAAGCAGTGGCTTCCACGTTCACGACCTGTGTTTTTATTAATTTGCAGAGAATACATAAAAATCTTCACGTCTTTGTGACCGTGAGTCCCACAGGACCCAGCTTCCGCCGGCAGTGCCGACTGCGCCCTTCCGTGGTCACCGCCTGCACAGTGGACTGGTACGGGGAGTGGCCAGAGGACGCCCTCCTCGCTGTGGCCGATTCTTTCCTAAGAGAGAAGGTGGACTTAGGCAGCAGGGAGGTAAGCACGGCCTCCTTTAAAGACCTGACACGAGAGGCGCCTGGGTGGCGCAGTCGGTTGAGCGTCCGACTTCAGCCAGGTCACGATCTCGCGGTCCGGGAGTTCGAGCCCCGCGTCGGGCTCTGGGCTGATGGCTCGGAGCCTGGAGCCTGCTTCCGATTCTGGGTCTCCCTCTCTCTCTGCCCCTCCCCCGTTCATGCTCTGTCTCTCTCTGTCCCAAAAATAAATAAAAACGTTGAAAAAAAAAATTAAAAAAAAAAAAAAGACCTGACACGAGGGAAGTTCCAGGCTGTTAACGGCGTCCGGCAGAATTACGTCCGGGACGGCAGTGAATCCTAGGTGGACAAAAATGTGAACTACGTCAAGCGGTTGTCTTGACTCTGTCAGCTCCCGTGTCTTTTGCCCCCTGGTCCATCCGGTGTCAAAGACGCCCAGACTCCTCCCTGCCTGGGTCTCCCCGCTACTGTGCCCCGAGGAGACCAGCAGGTGTCCTTGACGGGGAGAAGATGTGCCAGATGCCGTGGTGAGGTGGCCGCAGCCTTCTGTGTGTTCCCCGGAAACGCCTCTGGCTCGTGTGCGGCAAACCACATTCGCTCAGAGTTCGCGAGCCGCAGTAAGGAGGGCTCTTTACCCAACCTTTAAGAACAAAGGAAGCTGTAAAAGCATACACCCCGAAACTCGGTGCGGCACCCAGAAAAGGGCTTGCGGCCTTACTAGCCAAGCGTCCAAGGAGCGAAAGGCTGGGGGGAGAGTCTGTGCAGAGCCGGCTGGGGGGACGCTGGCCAGGGAACGGCTAGACCCCCGTGGGCCGGGGTGGGCGCCAGCTTGTGTCCCAGACAGAATTCTCCCTGAAACTTACCCCCGGGCGTTCTTTCTCCTCTGGTCTTCCCACCCAGCGTATCAGTATATCCTTTGAGGCCTTACGGTGTCACAGCTTTACTTCACTCAAGGAAGTGAAATTGAGTCTTGTGCATTTGATAACCCACTTTAGGAAAGGATGATAGGAGATGTTAGTCAGTCAGTCAGTCACCGTGAACCTTGGCCATGATGACGGCTCCGTAAACCCTTGGATGGCTGTAGCAGAAATGCGGGTCAGGCCCGGAGGAACGAGTCATTAGTCACTGGCCATATTGTTGCCTTGTCCACTCCTGACACCATCCAAACCCCTAAAACTTCTATTTTCTTGGTCCCCTTCACCCAGGCTCTTTATCAACTGCCCCGCACACCAGAATGATACTCTTTCAAGTTACTCAGCATGTTCAATTTCCCCTTTCTTGATGCATAAATTCTTGAAAATTATTATTTTGCAGCACTTAAAGGAAAAACTCGCCTCGACGTGTGTCCAAATCCACAAAAGCATAAAAGACTTGAACACAAAATACTTTCAGAAAACCGGACGGCATAATTATGTCACTCCCAACAGCTACTTGCGATTCATGGATACATTTGCTCACATTTTGAGGTCACGCCAGAAGGAAATGCAAGCAAAGAGGTAAGACTTTGAGGCCAAATCAGAAACGCGTATCTTTTTTAAATTGGTGCTTTTAGGGGCACCTGGGGGGCTCAGTCGGTTAAGTGTCTGACTTCGGCTCAGGACATGATCTCACCATTTGTGAGTTCAAGCCCTGCGTCGGGCTCTGTGCTGACAGCTCGGAGCCCGGAGCCTGCTTTGGATTCTGTGTCTCCCTCTCTCTCTGCCCCTCCCCTGCTCGTGCTGTTTCCCTCTCTCTCTTTCTCTCAAAAATAAATAAACGTTGAAAACAAATTTTTTTAATAAATAAATAAATTGGTGCTTTTATTTGTAAAAGAAAAAAGAGACACAAATACAAAAGAACGAGCCAGAATCTATCTTCCCAAGGGGGAAAGACAAAAGCCCAAGAGGTAAGGCGTTCGGAGGCTGCCGCAGGGAGTCGGCACCTTCACGATGACGGCACGTGGGCACAGAAGGTCCTGCTTCGCTAACGTCTCATCGTGTCTCACACCTTCTGAACCCTCTCTTCCCCGCAGGAGTCGTTTGCACATGGGCCTGTCCAAGATCCTGGAAGCCAGCGCTCTGGTTGCAGAAACACAGGAGGAGCTCTTGATTCTTGGCCCTCAGATAGAACAGAAAACAAAGGTGCGTCTGGTGCGAAACCTCTTTTGAATACTTTATAGTTGAGTACGGCAGGCTGGGAAGCCGAGCCCTCGCACTTGGCAGAGACGGATCAGAGCCCCGCTGTGTTAGCACGTGGCTGCGTGGCCTCTTGGGCTCAACTTTCTTATCGTAAAATGAGCAAAACAATAACAATGATAGCAAAATAGTAACATCGTTGTATTTTCTAATTAAGTGTGATAGCAGGCATATAACTAATTATAAAAGCTCACACAGGAAAATTCTGTCATTCTTAGTTAAATCAACCCAAACTATGCTGTAGTAACTTGCAACCTGCAGGGTGTTCTAAAAATCATGCTTCTCACACTGCCTGGATGGCTCAGTCGGTTAAGCATCTGACTCTTTTTGTGTGTGTGTGAGAAAGAGAGAGACAGAGTGGAGGAGGGGCAGAAAGAATGGGAGACACAGAATCCAAAGCAGGTTCCAGGCTCCGAGCCGTCAGCACAGAGCCCGACACGGGGCTCGAACTCACGAAGCGCAAGATCGTGACCTGAGTCGACATCGGACGCTTAACCGACGGGGCCCCCCAGGTGTCCCTAAGCATCGGACTCGTTATCTCAACTCAGGTCTCGATCTCAGGGTCATGACTTCAAGGCCCATCATTGGGCTCCATGCTGGGTGTGAAGTCTACTTTAAAAAATAGAAAATAAATAGTAACAATAATAATAATAATAAAATACGAATCATACTTACCACTCTTGACGTGCACTGCAAGAGAATGATCTTGGCTATGTCATCCTCTCTGGTTTCGTCTGTTAACCAAATATATTTAGTCTGATTTTGATACATTTTATAGTAATTAAATGAGCTGTGGATTTTTCTTTAAACGAATTTCTCTTCAAAAAAGAGATGCCGTGTCTCTGAAAATTCATCTTCCAAAGAACTGTGTGTTTCATTAGGAAAAGGAAGCCCTGATGGAAAGACTGTGGAGAGATTCACAAGTAGTTGAGAAAGTTCAGATGCTGGTTCAACAAGATGAAGAAATTATGGCAGAAGAAGTCAGAATTGTGGAAGAATGTGCTCAGGTAAGACTAAAATACAATCCATGACAATCACTTGGAGGTTTGCAAAATTATCCCCCAACCCCAAAATTTGAAGGTGGGTTGACTGCTGTTAAATCTATCGTGCTCAAGTATGGATGCTTTTAATTCTTAGCCCCACAAGGATTTATTGCAGACGGAACTGGGAGCACAGAGACGCAGGATCCCTGTCCCCCAGAAAGCTGCCTCCCCAGGCAGAGACAGAGACAGCCCCGCTCTCGGGGTCACCACAGCGGGAAGTCCCCTGAGCCACATCACAGACACACGTGGCCTGCGAGAGGGGCGCCTGCGGGGACCGAGCCGCCCCGGGCACCCGTTGTCACCAGTTACACGCGTAACCGGTCTTAACCCCGTTTCACTGGCCGAGCCCTCCTCGCCCTCCGGTGGGAGCCCGGCAGGAATCCACTTGGTACAGCTGTCGGCCAGCTGCCCCCCTGGGCTGCTCGGGCGCACCCTCTCGGAGGGCATGAGGGGTGAGCCTCTCGCGTCTTCCACGGGCGGCGGTTTCTCCTCCATCAACTCCATCCGTCCAAAAGCTACACGTAAGCCGGTCCCCGCGATCTGTGTGCAGTGACTTATTTGTAAATGACACGCACGAGCTCCTATCGCTAGCAGACATCACAGCACAGTCAGCCCCCACGGGCGGGTTCGCGCAAGCAGAGTGAATGCGGACACACATCTCAGACGGTCCCCGAGGGGACTTACAGACGTGACGGCTGGCTCCGTGTCAGGCCCGATTCGATCAGCGTCGTGTTCACGTTAGGCCATGGCTGAGGAGACGGGGGGAAGCTCATGGCCGGGACAAGCAGGGAGCGGCCGCCCCCTCTTTACCCCCTCCTGCCTCCGGGTTCACGTCCCCAAGCCCCCGCTCCTCTCGGGAGCCTTCTAGGACCCTGTTCGTTTTGAGGGCTGGCTTGCTTCACACTCGATGGCGTAAGAGCAAATGCCCTTCCTTGCGTGCACACAAGCACACGTCCTAAATGGTGGGCCACCCCCTGCCAGCCCTCCCAGCGGTGGGCCTCTCCCCTCCCTCGGGTCTCCAGAGTCCCCCATGGGCGACCCGCGGGCCCTGCTGGGCCTGATTTCAGTCTTTAGCTTCCGGCTGAAAGAAAATGGATACAGAAGAGTTCATGTTTTGTTCTGCGGTTCCTGTTTGTGCCCCCATCACGGGGTGTGGCTTCAGGGACAAGTCCAGGTTGTGCGGGGCCTGAAGCTCACACGGCTTTGGGGGCATATTTTTTAGAATCTAAAATTACTAGTTCACAATTAAACATAAAAGTATTTATTTAGATAAATAAAACATCAAATGAAATACAAATTTTTAAAAGCTGACAGTTACTACAAACGTCACAAAATCTAGAAAAGTAACATGATAATGTTTGTTGATTATCTGCCTTAGATGCCCGGTAACGCCTCCCCCCTGCGTTTTCCCACTGCGGGCTGAACGTGTCCTCGTGTGAAAATCAGGGCTATCGTTCCCATGGGGTGGCCAGCACAGTTCACAAAGGTGCGGTTTTCGTTTTTGCTGGTTTAAGGCGTTTTCCTTCAATTTCGTAATGTCACTGATAACACCATGAATATTTTTAACGTCACTCTCGATGGCTGTAGGCAAACTGGCATTTCAAGGTTTCTTGGGCGGTGAATAATTTTAGATGTCGAGTGAATGGAAAGCATTCGTTACCAATTTTCCACCAGTGTCTCCAGTTGTTTTCTGATACTCGTGTTTTCACTCATGTCAGTGTCAGTATTTCTTGCACACTCAGCCAGAACCTTGAATTTTTCCAGTGTGATCACATGACACATTCTTCTCTATGAATTGGATTATTAAGCAGACAAGAGGCAGATCATTACCTCTGTCCTAAATGTATTTTTTCCTCTTACTAAACTATAGCTTTTGGTATGACCTGAAAATTGTCATCGCATTTCCTCCTCTCTCCACATAATCTGTATGGATTTTAACACTTAATCCCTTTCGTGTTATGGTCCACGAATTTTTGCCTTCAGTATTTATTTGTAAATAAAAATTTTAAATTATAAAATAAGGCACTTTTCACATATGTCTGTGTGAGGAACCTGTAATTTTTCACGGTTCATTGAGATATCCCAAAACAATTTTTTAAATGCGGTCACTATTCCCCAAAACTTAGAAATTCTGATGAATTCTTTTTGCGTAGCCTCCCTTCCAGAAAAGCGGAACACGAATGGCAGGTTTGGAATAGTGTGCCCTGCGTTATCTGGAGTCGTTGCGAAGGCGTGAACTTCCGCTTTGAGTAGGTGTCTGTGAGAACCTGACCCCCCACTTCCTGATCAACAGAAGGACTTTCCACAGAAAACCCGGGTTCTGGATGCAGATGTCGCCAGCCTCGTTTCTCTGCCACTACCCACTGAGCTCTGTCGTACGAATGTATCTTACAACAGGACCCCTGGCCCCAGCACCGCAGTGTCACACGACCAGGAAAGCTGGGGCGGGGGACGGCAGAAGTATCTGGAAGTCGTTCTGACTTGAGACGGCTTTTGCAATAACGGAATTATACAGCGAGGTGACCGTGCACGGTGTATAAACCCTGTGCGTTCACACGGCCTCGGGGGCTTCTGACTATTGCAGAGAACCGCCAGAGAGATAAGGAGTGTGCTGCCAGCTCTGGACAAGGCCACCGTGGCCCTGAGCACCCTGGATAAAGCCGACATCACCGAGCTAAGGTAATGCACCTCGTTTGTTCTGAGTTGGAAAAGCTCAAACTAAAGCATAAACGCGTGGTAAAGTTATGAGTCTGTATTCAGACATTTTCAGATTGAGTCCCTTTTGCCCGTCTTGGCTACTTTAAGTTCTTCACTCTGTGCGTCACCTGCCGCACCTTCTCAGTGTCTGGTGCCATCAGAGGCAGGCGCGTTGGCATTTTTTGGAGCCTCAAGAAAGAAAACCGACTGCCAGGTAAACTGCGTGATGGGCTTCTGGCTGTGAACCAAACGCCAGTCTCAGAGACGTGAGATGTGCCCCCGGGACCGGCGCAGCACCGTGTGCCCAGGTGTGCAGGCGGAAGCCAGGGCGGTTCCGGAAACCCCTGACGCGGGGTGATGTGGGGTCCCACAGGTGGGGTGACAGCGGTTGTGGGGCCGCTGCCTGTGCCCACGGGCTGCAGGGACACAGGGACACGCGCCTGGTGCTGCAGCCCCCCGGGACCCACCGCCCTGTGCCCGAGCCCAGGCGCCTACTGCGCGGGAAGCCAGGAAGGACCAATGTGTAGGAACATACCAGGAGAAATGAGATGCTCCGAGGTCCAGAACCTGACCTGTGTGTCTAGTTTGGATCTTTGGGTGAGACACTCCAGACTGAAGCTCCGCAGCCCAGCAGGCAAGACTTGCCATCACCTCTCAGATATGTTCTGTTTTCTATTATTTATAGAAAAGTAGGACATGTATTGCAAAACTTTTTTTAATGTTTATTTACTTTTGAGAGAGAGAGAGAGAGAGAACGCACATGTGAGCAGGGGAGGGTCAGAGAGAGAGAGGGAAACACAGAATCTGAAGCAGGCTCCGGGCTCTGAGCCGTCAGCACAGAGCCCACGCGGGGCTTGAACCCACAAACCGCAAGATCATGACCTGAGCCAAAGTTGGACGCTCAACCTCCTGAGCCCCCCAGGTGCCCCAGGAAAAGTAGTATTTCAATTAAAGATGCAGGAGTGAGCAAATCCACCATGATATTTACAACATTAGTAACTCTGGGGACAAGAAGAGAAGACGGCAAAGAAGCACTCTTTAATCAGCGTGACTCTACGGGGAGGAGAGTGTGCGCCATGGGCTGGGAGGCTGGTCCCATAGCGACAGTCGGACGCAGAGACAGACGACAGGAACAGAAGACGTTTTTGATCGTTGTCCTTTCTCGCCTCACTCACGGGAACGCGTCCTCACGCGGTCATCCCGCAGACATTCTCAGTGTCCGACGAGGCGGCCGGGAAGCGGAGGACCTCGTGAGACCGGACAGGTGTCTGCAGGAGGAACGTTCTAAGCAGGAGAGATGGAAAGCGCCAAAGTCCAAAAGCAGAAATGTGCTTCCTGGGTTTCAGGAGCTGCTGACGCCACGATGGCTGCAGCCTGTGAGCGCGAGGGGGTGGCTGGAGTTGGCATGGGACGGGAGCCGCGCCCGGGCCTCCCCAGCGTCACCCTCCCTGTACCTCCCGACTTTGTCCCAGAAGTCCTGTTCTCTTGGCTTTTCTCCGGCAGATTCCCAGGAGAGCCCAGCTCGATTTCCAGTTGGCTCCTGAGCGCAGGGTGTGAAGGGGGCTGAGCCCACGGCTCCAGTGCCAGGCCTCCTGGGTTGGGACCCTGGCTTTGCCGCTTTCTACCTGTGGGGCCTCTCTGGGCCTCGGTTTCCCTCTTGTGCAGCGGGGATCACAGGTTGGATGAGTGGAAACTGTGAAGTGCTCACAACGGAGTCTGGCTTGAGGCAGGTGCTAAGCCACTTCAATGCTGACAGGTGTCCTTGGACCCAGCGGCTCCCCCCACCCACAGTAGCTCAGACAAACTCCCTCCCCCGGGATTCCTTCCTTGTGTCTTGCGGGGGACGGGGGGTGGGGGTGGTGTTTGTCTGTCTAGGATTCTCCCTTGTGACGTTGCTAAGGCGCATGTCTTCGACCCCAGTGCCAGATAACGGGGGAGCCTTGTGACACGATCATTGTTGCTGCTCTTAGGAAGTGCAGCAGAGGCGCCCAGCGGAGACCAGTCCAGTCCGTTCTCCTTCCTCACGGCCGTTCCCAGCATCTGAGTGCAAACAACGGCCCGGTGACGGCACGGTCCTTTGCCAGCTAGCAACGTCACCGCTAGGAGGGAGATAGGAGAAGGTGCAGATTGGAGCAGTAGTGAGCCTCTAAAGCAGATTGTCAGTGTCAGTAGGTCTCACTTGGAATCGGGCATGTGTTTCCGGAAGGTGACATGTAGGCGGAACTGTCGTCAAGTCAATCTGTTTTCCCTTTAATTTACATTAAAATTTTAGAGATAATACATTTCATCTCAATTTGACTACATTCCTGTGATGTTTGCTTTAAAAAAAGGCAGGGACTCCTGGGCTGAGTGACCGACTCTTGATTTCAGCTCAGGTCGTGATCTCGCGGTTCGTGAGTTCAATCCCTGCATCAGTCAACACAGAGCCTCCTCAGGATTCTCTCTCCCCCTCTCTTGGCCCCTTCCCTGCTCGTGCTCACTGGCTGTCTCTCTCTCTCAAAGTAAATAAATAAATAAACTTAAAAAAAAAAAAAGAGCCAAACACAGGCAAAACTGAGGAAAAGCTTGTTTTTGGAGCTCTCATTTCTCCTCTGGGGACCTTGTCTCTCTCTCGCCAGTTCCTCTGTTATGATCATTCTCCTTACTTCAAAAAAGCCATACTGAGAATCCCAGAAAAGCAATCTGATAAATTAGTTCTAAACACAGTGTTAATGACTTAATTAGTCCTGAAAAATATCTGCATTTTAAAAGGAGACTGTAAAAGAACAAAGGTGAATCTAAATGAATGAATCTCTAATGATGAGATTTAAGGCGGGGCGGCCTTCCCGGTGACCCCTGTAGACAGTGTTGCACTCGTAAATCTGGCTTCGTTGCCTGCCTTCTTTCGGGAAGTGCGTATGGCTTCGTGTGGGGGAGACCCATTACCACGGGGGGACCTGCCCTTTTGTTCCCGAGTCCCAAAGCCTGTCGCATAGCAACCACACCTGGTGGCTTTTCAGCGAAACTCGCTTCTTGTGACTGTTATCCTGACCCCTGGCTCTCCAGAGTGTCACCTTCCCGCTACTCGGACTAGGACACAGCGAGAGGTGGCCTCCGGTGTTCCGGTAATCACATTATTAACCACCTGAGAGACGCCCCCTCCCGCACGGTGTTGTTTCCGTGACTTTACGATAGGAGCCCGAGATCAGGATGAAGAGAAGTCAGATGACGCATTTGAGGGGAGGGGTGTGCTGGTCTCATCACGTCGTCACTAGCACATCGACGCTGGGACGGAACGGGAGGCCTCCGACTCTAAGGAACTGTGCCCTGAGTGCGTTCATAGTGACAAGAACTGCCCTCTCCCTCACCGTTCTGCATGTTCAGGTCTTATCATCTCGTCTTCCTAAAGCAAAGATGCCCACATTCAACAGGCCCCCCTGTTTAAAGATCCCCGAGGGTGAAATCGCACGACCGTGCCTGTTCAGTATCTGTGCGTACTGACCTCGTGGTTTCCCGCCCGCTGCAGGGTGTACACGCGGCCTCCCTCCCTCGTGCTGATGGTCATGAACGCCGTGTGCATTCTTCTGCAGAAGAAACCCAACTGGGCCTCGGCGAAGTTGCTTCTTTCTCAAACCGGTTTCCTAAAAAAACTGATCAACCTGGACAGGGACAGCATCCCCGACAAGGTAAGAGAGTCGGTGCCTAATTAGTGCGTAATTAACGCACTCCACCCCTTGGTCCCCAGTGTGGAACTTGGACCCGTGCGCTCCAACTGGAAGGCGGTGGTGCAGCAGGCCCCACGCCCACACGCGGCGGGGTTGCCGGGAGCGTCCGGGGACAGCAGCCCGCCGCGCCGCCCACGTTGGAAAACGCCTCCACCGAGGATCTCTGTAAGGAGCGGGGAGGCCACCGGTGGGAGAAGGTCTCTCTGGGTGGATCGCACCACACCAGGTAACGCAAGGAGGGAGCGATTCAAGCGTCTGAGATTTTTTTATTTGAGATACAGTTGGCGTGTAACGTTGTATTGGTTTCAGGTGTGCAGCATTCGGTGCTTGTTCCCGGAATGATCACCACAGCGCACCTGCTTATCATCTGTCCCCTCCTAGCTACAAATATTTTTTCTTAGGATGATAGATGATAACTTGCAAGATCTACTCGGTAACGACCCTCAAATGTACAACACGGTATTGTTAACTATAGTCATCGTGCCGTGCGTTACATCCCCAGGACTTACTTATCTCTCCTAACTGGCAGTTGGCACCTTTTGACCCCTTTCACCATCCCTCACCCCCACCTCTGGCGGCCACCGGTCCACTCTCTGTGTCTGTGAGTTCAGTGTTTTGTTTCAGATTCCACATCTAAGTGAGGTCGTCTTTCTCTGTCTTATTTCACTTAGTGTGATGCCCTCAAGGCCCATCCGTGTTGCCACACTGGGAGGATTTCCTTCTTTATTACGGCTGAATAATACTGCATTGTGTGTGTGTGTGTGTGTGTGTGTGTGTGTGTGTATCGCATTATATATGTGTGTGTGTAGATCTATATCACATTATATATTTGTGTGTATGTATATATATCACATTATATGTGTGTATATATATATATATCACACTACGTGTATGTGTGTGTATACATATATCACATATGTGTGTATACATATATCACATTATATGTGTGTGTGTATATATCACATTATATGTGTGATATATATATATCACATATACGTGTCTGTGTGTATATATATCACATTACATATGTATGTGTATATATATATCATTATATATGTGTTATGTATATATATGTCACAATATATGTATGTGTATATATATATATTGCATTATATGTGTGTATATATCATATTATGTGTGTGTGTGTATATATATATCTCTCACATATATGTGCATGTGTTATATGTATATCACATTATTAGTGTGTGTGTATATATATCGCATTATATGTGTGTTTTATATATATATCACGTTATATATGTGTGTGTATATATATGTGTCACATTATGTGTGTGTAGATATATCTCACAATATATATTTGTGTGTATGTATATATATCACATTATATGTGTGTATGTTATATATATCATATGTGTGTATACATATCACATTATATATGTGTGCATATATATTATATCACATTAATTACATGTATGTGTGTATAGATATATATTATGTTATATATGTGCGTATGTATATATATATATATATCATGTTAGATACATTGTGTTATATATATATAGATTATATGTGTGTGTGTATATATATATATCACATTATATGTATATGTATATATATCACATTATATGTGTGTGTATATATATCACATTAATTATGTGTATGTGTGTGTATATATATTTACATTATATATGTGTGTGTATGTATATATATGTATATCACATTATATGTTGTGTTATATATATATCACATTATGTGTGTGTGCATATATATATCACATTATGTGTGTGTGTATATATATAACATTATAAGTGTGTGTATGTATATCACATATATGAGTGTGTGTGTATACGTATCACATTGTATATGTGTGTATATATATATATATCACATCATATATGTGTGTGTATATATATATATCACATTATATAGGTGTGTGTGTATATACACATCACATTGTATATGTGTGTGTATATATATATCACATTGTATATGTGTGTGTGTGTATTTTTTCTTTATGTGTTCATCCTTCAATGGACACTTAGTTGGCTCCCATGTCTTGGTTGTTGTAAATAGTGCTTCAGTGAACATAGGAATACATGTACCTTTGCAAGTTCGTGTTTTTGTTTCTTTTAGGTAAATGCCCAGACGTAGAACTGCTCGATCATATGGTAGTTCTGTTTTTAATGTCATTGAGGAGCCTCCGTACTTTCTTCCATGATGGCTGCCCCAATTTACATTCCCACCACCAGTGCACAAACGTTCTCTTTTCTCTACATCCTGCCAACACCTGTTGTGTCTTGTCTTTTTGCTACTAGCCATTCTGAAAGGTGTGGAGTGGTGTCTCATTGTGGTTCTGATTTGCATTCCCCTGATGAGGAGTGATGTTGAGCATGTTTTCATGTGTCTGTTGGCCATCTATGTGTCTTCTTTTAGAAAAATGTCTATTCAGATCCTCTGCCCATTTTTTAATCAGATTGGGTTTGGGGTTTTATTTATTTCTGTTTTTTGTTTTTGTTTTTGGTGCATTTTGTTTTTGTTTTTGTTTTTTGCTGTTGAGTTGTATGAGTTTTTTATATACGTTGGATATTAACCCTTTATCAACATATGTGGTTTGCAAATATTTTCTCCCTCTGCGTAGGTTGCTTTATCATTTTGCTGATGGTTCTCTTTATCGTGCAGAAGCTTTTTAGTTTGATGTAGTCATATTTATTTATTTTTGCTTTTGTTGCCTCTGTTTTTGGCGTCAAATCCAAAGTCATTGCCAAAATCGATGTCACGGAGCTCACCGTCTGTGTTTTCTTCCAGGAGTGTTATGGCTTCAGGTCTACCTCCAAGTCTTCAATCCATTTTGAGTTATTTCTGGGTGTGATGTGAGATAGGGGTCCAGCTTCCTTCTTTCACATGTGGCTGTGCAGTTTTCCCAACATCATTTATTGTGCAGATTGTCCTTTCCCCGCCATATATTCTTGGCTCCTTTGACATAAATGAATCAACTGTACATATGCATGGGCTCCTTTCTAGGCTCTCTGTTCCATCGACCTGTGTGTCTGTTTTATGCCAGTACCACACTGTTCTGATCACTGTAGCTCTGCAACACAGTTCAAAATCAGGAAGTGTGCTGCCTCTAGCCTTGTTCTCCTTTTTCAAGACTTTTGGGCTATTTGGGATTTTTTGTGGTTCCATATACATTTTAGGATTATTTGTCCTATTTTTGTGAAACATGCTATTGGAATTTTGATAGAGATTGCATTCGATCTGTAGATTGCTTTGGGTATTACAGACATTTTAACAATATTCTTTCAATTGGTGAGTATAAAGTATCTTTTGACTTACTGTGTCTTCCTCAGTTTCCTTCATCCGTGCCTTATAGTTTTCAGGGTACTGGAAGGTCTGTCATCTCCTTGGTTAAATTTATTTCTAAGTATTTTATTCTTTTTTTTTAATGTTTATTTTTGAGAAAGAAAGCGTGTGAGCAAGCATGAGTGGGGGAGGGGCAGAGAGAGAGGGAGACAGAGAATCTGAAGCAGGCTCCAGGCTCTGAGTTGTCAGCACAAAGCCTGATGTGGGGCTTGACCCCCAAACCATGAGATCATGACCTGAGCCAAAGTTGGATACTCAACCGACTGAGCCACCCAGGTGCCCCAAGATATTTTCTTTTCGATGCAACCACAAATGGGATTGTTTTCATAATCTCTCTTTCTGATGGTCCATTGTTGACGTAGAGAAATGCAGCTGAATCTTGTATATTGATTTTGTATCTTGCAACTGTAATGAATTTGTTTCTTCTAACAGTTTTTGGATGGAGTCTTTAGGGCCTTCCACATGTAATATCACGTCCTCTGTAATGGTGACAGTTTTATTTATTCTTTTCCGATTTGGATGATTTTCATCTCTTTCTTGCCCAGTTGCTCTGGCTAGAAGTCCCAATACTGTGGGAAGAAGCATCCTTCTCCTGTTCCTGATCTCAGAAGAAAAGCTTTCAGCCTCTCACTACTAAGTATGATGTTAACTGGGGGCTTGTAATGTACAGTCTTTATTATGTTGAGGCGTATTCTGGCTATACCCAGTTTGTTGAGAGTTTTTTCATGAATGGATATTGAAGTTAGTCAAATGCTTCTTCTGCATCTATTGAGATGATAGTATGATTTTTATGCTTCGTTTTCTTAGTGCGGTGTATCGCAATGATTGACGTTGGACCATCCTTGCCCTTGGGAATAAATCCCACTTGATCATGGTTTATGGTACTTTTAGTGTAATAGTGAATTCAGTTTCCTAATATTTTGTTGAGGGTTTTTGCATCATTGTTCATCAGGGATATTGGTCTTTAATTTTCCTTTTTTGCAGCATCCTTGTCTGGTTTTGGTATCAGGGTAATACTGGCCTCATAGAGTGAGTTTGGATGTGTTTCTTCTCTTTCTGCTTTTTGGAAGCCTTTGAGAAGGATTGATATTAATTCTTTTTAATGTTTGGCAGAATTCACCACTGAAGCCAACTGGTCTTGGACTTGTTTGTTGGGAGCTTTTTCACCACTCATGCAGTCTCCTTACCAATAATTATTCTGTCCAGATTTTCTATTTCCTCATGATTCAGTTTTGGTAAGCTGTATGACTTTAGGAATTTATCCATTTCTTTTAAATCGTCCTATTTGTTGGTGTGTAACTGTTCATAGCAGTCTCTTGTGACCCATTTGTACTTCTGTGGTATCAGTTGTGATATCTCTTTTGTTTCTCCCTTTATTCTTTGGGCACTCTCTCTTTTTCTCTTGGTGAGTTAGCTACAGGTTTTTCAATTTTGTTTGTTTTTCCGGAAAAACCGACTCTCAGATTCATTGATCTTCGCCACTGCTTTTTCAGTCTCTGTGTCGTTGATTTCTGCTCTCGTTCCTGATGTTTCTTCCTTCTACTAACTTTGGACTCCACTCGTTCTTCTTCTGCTAGTTTTTGGGGGTGTGTTGAATTACAAGACTGACCCTCAGGTCGAAGCAAATAGGCGTCTTTCACTGAAAGGCTGGAAACTTTTCAGTCGCCCTCCTGGGTGCTGGGCCCTGGGGTGGGTGAGTCTGCACCAGCCCTTTCAGGACTGTTTCTCAGCTCACTGTGGCCTTGTGGGTCTCATGAATAGAAGCCCTATGGATTTGCAAACCTAGGTGTTTCCAGTATCTTCTCTCAGGTACAGGTCTAAAAAGTTGAGGTGCCAGGGGTACCTGGGTAGCTCAGTCGGGTTAGGTGTTGCAGCTCAGTTCAGGTCATTGTCCCCCAGTTCGTGGGTTCGAGCCCTGCCTTGGGCTGCATGCTGACAGCTCAGAACCTGGAGCCTGCTTCGGATTCTCTGTGTCTCTCTCTCTGCCCCTACCCGACTTGTGTGTTCTCGTTCGTTCTCTCTCTCTCTCTCTCTCTCTCTCTCTCTCTCTCTCTCTCTCTCAAAACTAAATAAACATTAAAACAATTTTTTAATTTAAAAAGTTGAGGTGCCAGATGTGGGGTTCAAGCCCTCTACTCTTCAGAGAGAAGCTTGGGCTGCTGAGTTCCCTCCCGATTGTGGGTTACTGTGCCAAGAGTGGAGGTTACGGCGAGATTGCGTCTTAGCTCCTCCTGCCCATTTCGAGGGTGTCTCAGAACATCCACGCGATGTGTATGGGTCATTCAGGTCGTGTCTGGGTTTCTTTTGGAGATGACTGTTCTGTGTGTAGTTCCCGGTGTGTCCGTGGGAGGGGGCGAGTGTGGGATCCTCCTACATCGCCATCTTGAACTAGATCCCTGAGATTTATTTTTATTTGCTCAACAAATATTCATAGAACAGCATGTGCCAGAAACTCTTACGAACACTTAAAAAATATTAGCTCATGCTTGAGGAGATGGGGGACAGACTGGGGCATAGAACAAATTGAAGAAAATAAGGTAGTCTGGATGCCTAGTGAAGGGCTTTGCTGGAGTAGATTGAATTCAGAAGAATATAGATTTCCCGTAGGATTCCAGGGGCATGAGAACAGGGCCAAGGCCTGCAAGCATCGGGCTCAGGGCCCCGGGCAGGTGGGAGGCCGTGCTGGGCGGGTGAGTCTTGGACGAGCAGCTTGGTGGAGTAGCTTCCTTCCAGGGGACATAAGAGACATTATGCTAGGTCACAGGAGCAACCCGTTCCTTTATACGGAATAGGGAAGCCAGACATCCAAGAGCTCACTGCACAGTTAATTAATTACTTAGAATGATGATCTGGCTATTGGGATGTAGGGCCCTGTATGAACAAGGTGAATTGTTTAGCAAAGTGTTAATGTCGATGTCCGTATTATTCGTGAATTAACGTAACAGCTGCTCGCTCTCTGAAGCGTTCTTACCAAAAGGATTCCCTGTGGTTTAAACAGATCTTTCAAGCTAAAATAATAGCTCATCTAAAGAAGTTGTTAAAAGCATGACAGTATTCGAAGCAATAATGAGAACGCCAATAGTAATCCGATAACGGGCCACCTGCCGTCTAAATTATTTAGCAAAATGGTTCTGTCCTACAAGAGGGGAAATGCCTGGTTGGAAAGGAAGACAAAAGGACTGTCAGTCTGAGAAAGATTTTATTCCGGTTCTGACTCCCCAAAGTAGATGAGAAATAGTATGTGCCCGCCTCGGAACAAGGAGTACCACGGAGCTGAGGTGGCTCTCTGGGCATGTGACACGGATGAGCGAGAGAGTGTCCTCAGTGAGTCTCCGTGTCCCCCGGCCGCGCCGCCACCCCTGACTAGACAGACCTTTAAATAGGCACCGTGCCCGGCGGATGTGCCTCTCGGGCGGCAGAAGCTGTGGGCGGGGTCCTGCTCCCTGACGCCTCAGGTGCACGAGGAGGCTTCAGACCTTGCCAGCTGGAGGAAGTTAACCTGGTGTACTTTTGTTTTAAAACGGAGTTCCCGGGACAGCCGGGGGGCTCAGTTGAGTGTCCGACTCTCGATTTCGGCTCAGGTCATGATCTCATGGTTCCTGGGATCGAGCCCTGTGTTGGGCTCTGCACTGACAGCTCAGAGCCTGCTTGAGACTCTCTCTCTCCCTCTCCCTGCCCCTCCCCCCCCCTCTCCTTCTTTTGTCTCTCTCTTAAAATAAGTAAATAAACTTAAAAAAATAAAACAAAGTTCCTTTTTAAACAGTACAGCAAAGCCGCTGTGACAACAGTAGCAATAATCAGATGTTTACAGCAGCGACTTCCCCCTCCTCTGCTGCAGGGCCGTTGCACCCGCGGCTACGTGTCGTTAATTCTGCCACCGAAGAGTAGTTGAGTATTTCTCATACGAAATGAAATTTCACTTTCATGTGAACTGGGGGAAGAAAGCCTCAGCTCAGCACGTCTTTTTCTTGTAATACATGAATTGTGTTTTCTCTAGGTTTTCATGAAGCTGAAAAAAATTTTGCTCTTCCCTGATTTCAACCCAAGCAAGATTGCCCTCGTTTCTATAGCCTGTTGCTCTATGTGCCAGTGGGTCATAGCTTTGAATAACTATCATGAAGTGCAGAAGGTACGCCCTTTCCCCGGAAATATCGAGAACAGCCCGGAAGTAGCTCGTGCTTAACAGTGCTCACAGAATACCTCACGAGAACCACTTTCCTCAAAGACCCTATGCTGACGCCTGCAGATAGCAGGTGCATCTGTCGGGTTGTTTTATTTATGGCAGCTGTGCTGTTTTAGTTGTTTTCGTGTGTGTTACCACACCGAGTTACTTTACACCCCTTTTGTGCACATCATTCCGGGAGAGGTTGTTATAAGAATTGACACAAATGCCTGCCAATCAAAAGCGACATTTTTAACGGCGCACTTGACCTTTTTGACCACTTAGGTGTTGTGGCCTTCTTTTTCAGCTCGTGGGCCCCAAGCAGATCCAAGTGGCAGAAGCTCAACGTGTCCTAAAAATCGCACGACAGAGGCTGGCCGAAAAACAAAGAGGTTTGCAGCGGGTAAGGCATTATTTGCTTGTTAAACTTACAGCCGCTTTGTGAGACGACTCGCCAAGAAGAGTCATTGTCCCAGGAGAGTTTACCAGTTCAGGAGAAAACGAGGATAACAAGGGTGGTGAAGAGATTAATCGTGGTTAAGTAAATAACAGAGACACTATATGTAAGGCGCCATCACATAATAAGACGCTCAGTAATGCTAATTATTACTGTGTCCGTAATATATTGACCTGTTTCACCGAATTTCTCCCAGGAGAGCTTTGTGACTTCAGTTTACCGAAGACTCGCCCAGTATCAACCTGTGTTCTTAAAAACTGTCCTTAACCTGTTTATATCAATTACTCTGTTGCTTTGTAAAGACATGGTTGTTTCTTTCTTTCTTTCTTTCTTTTTTTTCTTTTTTGATGTTTATTTATTGTTGAGAGAGAGAGACAGAGTGTGAGCAAGGGAAGGGGCAGAGAGAGAGGGAGACACAGAATCTGAAGCAGGCTCCAGATTCTCAGCAGGCTCTGAGCTGTCAGCCCAGAGCCCCACGTGGGGCTCAAACTCACGAACCGTGAGATCATGACTTGAGCCGAAGTCGGACGCTTCACCGACTGAGCCACCCAGGGTGGCTCTTATAACCCAAGACATGGTTATTTCTTAAATGTCTTGGTTTTAAGCTAAAGTTGGGGTATCATTATGAGAGCCAGGACTGAGGTCACCAGCCCTCGGACACACATCCTGAGAGTGGGTGAGGTGGCACCCTGCGGATGGCCACATAGCAGGGAATGTCTCCCAAACCCCTACATTTCAATGTGGTTATCTACACTTTAAAATCTGGGAATTTATTTAATGGGGCACCCGGGTGGTTCAGTCAGTTAAGCGTCCAACTTCAGCTCAGGTCATGATCTCACGTTTCGTGAGTTCGAGCCCCGCGTCAGGCTCTGTGCTGACAGCTCGGAGCCTGGAGCCTGCTTCCGATTCTGTGTCTCCCTCTCTCTGCCCCTCCCCTGCTGGCACTCTGTGTCCCTGTCTCTCTCTCTTTCTCTCTCTCAAAAATAAACATAAAAATGTTTTTTTAATTTAAATCTGGGTATTTGTTTAAAATTTGAATTTCTGTCTTCTCCTGATTAATTCAGAAGATCCGGCAGCCCTGGGCCGGCATGCTCACCAGGCGATAATGAGCCCCCAAGTCACGTCAGGCATTTCTGTCACCTGCTTGGCCCCCTGGGCATTTCTTGCAAACCCAAATATATATATAAAGTGTTGGACATTTTTGAAGGAAATTATTAAATTTTTTTCCTTATGTGGATAGGTCATTTTTTTGCTAATATTTTGTTGCAGGTTATGATCTACCTATATAGTAATATATAGATACGTGTGGATAATAGCTGACATCTATGGTGTGTGTGCAATATGTTGCAAATACTATGCTGCTGCTTTATACAGACTTGTCATTTAATCCTCAGGTCAGCTTTCAGAAGGTTTATAAGGGCGATGTTTGTAAGGGAGAAAACTAAATCGAAAGATTCAACATTTGGGGCGCCTGGGTGGCTCAGTCAGTTGAGCGTCCGACTTCAGCTCAGGTCACGATCTCACGGTCCGTGAGTTCGAGCCCCGTGTCGGGCTCTGGGCTGATGGCTCAGAGCCTGGAGCCTGCTTCCGATTCTGTGTGTCTCTCTCTCTCTGCCCCTCCCCCGTTCATGCTCTGTCTCTCTCTGTCTCAAAAAAAAAATAAATAAACGTTAAAAAAAAATTAAAAAAAAGAAAGATTCAACATTTGCCCAGCATCTTTTTTTTTAATGTTTTTATTTTTGAGAGAGAGAGAAGCGTGAACAGGGGAGAGGCAGAGACAGGGGGACAGAGGATCTGAAGCAGGCTCCACACTGACAGCAGAGATCCCGACGTGGGGCTCGAACTCATGAGCCATGAGATCATGACCTGAGCTGAAGTCAGACACTCAGTTGACTCATGCCCCCAGGCGCCCTATTTGTCCAACATCTTGAGCCTCTACGTGGTGCCCACGCTCTAACCCAGGCCGTCTCGCTCAAGCCCACACACTGACCTCCGACCCTACAAAACTCTCCTATGCAGGAGTGATATGGGAGGCATCCGGCAGCCATTGTGGCTCAGGCACCAACCAGGGAGCGCCAGCTCTTGTCACAGAGCAGCTTCAGGTCCAGAGGCCACCAGAGAGGACCGACGGGGGGTAGAGGGCCAGGGTGGGCAGGGGTAGGGCCGACAGTGGGTTCTCCAGGGCATGAGGCAGGCCCGTTCAGCAACCACCACAGGTGTATCTCGACATTTTAACAACCGGTGTGCCTACATCAGTGTAGTTCTGTCCCACACACAAGTTAATGATCCAGGAAAGGAAAAAGTCTGCTTCGGAACTTAAAGGAAAACAATTAGACGCTATACAACCCGGTAAGCAGGCAGTTCGAGAACAGATGCAGTCGAGTCTCGGACAGCACCGGTCCGTCTACACGGATTTTTCCCCATAAATACCAGGACAGGCCTGTAAATGTATTTTTCTCTTCCTTATGGTTTTCCTAACGGCATTTTCTTTTTTCTACCTTGCCATATTGTAAGAATATAGTCTGTAATACATGTGACATGCCACGTGTGTGTTAATTGGCTGTTACCAGTGAGGCTTCTGTTCAACAGCAAGCTATTAGAAGAGAACTTTTAGGGAGTCAAAAGTTTTACGTGGATTTTCAGTTGCATGGGGGGTCGGCACCCTAACCCCTGTGTTCAAGGCTCAGCTATAATTTTTAATTTAGCGTAAATGTCCATTTGGGCTTTTTTTCCAATAATTATTAGAAACACTATGTAAATAAATCTTAAAATGATGATGTGCCTGGTTTTCCAGGACATTCTTAGTCACTAAAAGTCAATTCAAGAAAACTTGAGGGATGCCTGGGTGGCTCAGTCGGTTGAGCGTCCAACCCTTGATTTCGGTTCAGGTCATGACCTTATGGGTCATGAGTTTGGGCCCCGCATCGGGCTCTGTGCTGACGGCTCAGAGCCTGGAGCCTGCTTGGGATTCTGTGTTTCCTTCACTTTCTGCCCCTCCCCCGTTCATGTTCTGTCTCTATCTCAAAAATAAACATTAAAAATTTTTTTTAAATAAATAAAATAAATTTGCAAAATGCTAAATCAATATACAAAAATCAGTTGCATTTCTATAAGCCAACAACAAACTATCAAAAAAGAAATTAAGAGAACAATCATATTTACAATTGTGTCAAAAGAATAAAATGCCGAGGAATACATTTAACCAAGGAGGTGACAGACCTATTTTCTGAAAACGTTAAGACACTGAAGGAAGAAAAGGAAGAAGACACAAATAAATGGAAAGATACTCCATGCTCATGGCTGGGAAGAATTAATATTGTAAAGCGCCCACACTACCCAAACCAAGCCTCAGATTGGATGCCACCCCTTGTCAAAATTCCAAGGCACTTTTCACAGAAATAGAACAAACAGTCCTAAAATGTGTATGGAACTACGAAATTTATTACCTTCTGTCTTTTTGATGATGGCCATTCTAACAGGTGCAAGGTGGTGTCTCATTGTGGTTTTGTTTGATCAGCATTTCCCTGATGATGAATGATGTTGAACATCTTATCCTGCTGGCCTTTGTGTGTCTTCATTGGGAAAATGTCTGTTGAGTTCCTCCGCCCATTTTCCAATCAGATACTGTGGTTTTTTGTTATTGAATTGCAGGAGTTCTCTGGAGATTAGCCTCTTCTCCAACATATGGGTAGCAAAACTGTTCTCCCATTTTGTTAATTGTTCTTTCATTTTGTTGATTATTTATCTTGTTCTGCAGAAACTTTTGAGTTTGAGATAGTCCCATGAATCAATGTTTGCTTTTGTTGTTTGTGGTGTTGGTGTTACGGCCAAAAAAAATCATTACCAAGTCCAATGTCGAGCAGTTTCTTGCCTACATTTCCTCTAGGAGTTTTATGGTATCAGTTCTATGGTATTTAGATTTGGAGTTAATTTTTGTGAGTGGTGTAAGATAGGAGTCTGCTTTCATTGTTCTGTGTGTTTTCCCAGCAGCATTTGTTGAAGAGACTGGCCTTTCCCCATTGGGTGTTCTTGGCTCCCTTGTTGAGTTGCCAGATTTGCCAGATTTGATCCTGGGCTCTCTACTCTGTTCCACTGGTCTGTGTATCTATTTTATGCCAGTACCACACTGTTTTATCACTGTATAGAAATGCTACTGGTTTCTGTGTGTTGGTCTTACATCCTGCAACCTCACTAAAATCGTTGATTAGCTCTAACAGTTTTTTGGTTGAGTCTCTGGGATTTTCTATATACAAAGATCATATCATCTACAAATAGTGACATTTTTACTTATTCCTTTTTTTTTATTTTTTTAATCTTTATTTTTGAGAGAGAGAGAGAGAGAGAGAGAGAGAGAGAGAGCATGTGAGCAGGGGAGGAGCAGAGAGAAAGGGAGACACAGAATCTGAAGCAGGCTCCAGGCTCTGAGTTGTCAGCACAGAGCCTGACGCAGGGCTTGAACTCATGAACTGTGAGATATGACGTGAGCTGAAGTCGGACACTCAACCGACTGAGCCACCCAGGCGCCCCAACTTATTCCTATCTGATTTAGGTGCTTTCTATTTCTTTGTCTTGCCTGGTTACTCTAATCAAGACTTCCAGGACTACATTGAATAAGAATGGAGGGGGCGGGCATCCGTGTCTTGTTCCTGAGCTTGGAGGGAAAGCTCCCAGTTTCTCACCGTTGAGTATAACGTTAGCTGTGGGTTTGTCATAACTGCTTTTTATTTTATTTTTTTAATTTTTTTAATGTTTAGCTTTGAGAGAGAGAGAGAGAGTGAGTAGGGGAGGGTCAGAGAGAGAGGGAGACACAGAATCCGAAGCAGGCTCCAGGCTCTGAGCTGTCAGTACAGAGCCCAACGTGGAGTTCAAACTCACAAACACCGAGATCATGACCTGAGCAAAATCAGACGCTTAACTGACTGAGCCACCCAGGCTCCCCTGTAACTGCCCTTTATCATCTTGAGGTTTGTTCCTTCTGTATCCAGTGTGTTGACAGTTTTTATCATGAAAGTGTATTGTGTTCTGTCAGATGCTTTTTCTGCATTTATTGTGATGATCATGTGACTTTGATCATTCTATTGATGTGATGTCAAACATGTACTGATTTGCACATGTTCAACTACCCTTGCATCCAGGGGTTAAATCCTTCATGGTCATGGTGTAACAAATCTTTTAATGTGTTTTTAAATCCCGTTTGCTACTATTTTGTTGAGAATTTTTGTATCTATATCCATCGAGGATATTAGTCTGTAGTTTTATTTTTCAGGTCAGTTGCTTTATTATTCTGTAGTTTGGGATAAATAATTATGTTTCTGGATCTCTCTTGACTCTCTGTGTTGGTCTCTGTGCATTTGATAAAATAGCCACCCCTCCCTGTCCTGACAGAGTGGTCCAGAGGAGGGGATGAACCTCATCAGCCCAGCCTGAGCTCCTGGTTGTCTCTCACACCACTGCGACTGCCCAGGCAGCCTTGTGCGTTCTCAGTGGCTCCCCGTATTCAGCGTGTGCCAAGATCTATCAATGTCCCAAAGATGAGCATCTCAGTCAGCACTGAGGCTCATTGGAAGCCTGTGTAAATAGTTCTCTTCAGGGACAGCTTGGGAGATGGGTGTTTCTGTCTGCATCCTCGGCACTGAGCCAATTAAGATCTGTTTCTTTGTTTATTATAGTTCTATGGGACCCACAAATGCAAGAGCTGCTGGCCACCAAAGCCAGGTGCTCAAGTGGTATATCCTCTGGGCCACAGCCACCAAGGCCAGGATGCCATATATGTGCACAAGTTCCTTCCAGGGAGAGGGCAGAGACCTTGAGTGCGCCAAAGGGAGAATGTGGAGATGGTACCTACTGGTCCCCCCTAAATGTGCACTAAGCTAGAAGCCTGGTCCTCAGGCCACAGCCTCGTTCAGAGAGGCCTCTTTAAACAAAGCCTGGGAGGGAGGCATTTCTATCTCCACCTTTGTGCTGCGTCCAGGGGGAACAGCCAGTCAGAAAGTATTTGTTTGCTATAGTCTAGCGGTCTTATGGATGCAGGCCCTCTTGGCTTTCAGAGCTAACTGTTCGGACTCCCATCCCTCAGGCAGAAGTCTTAAAAGTTGGGTTCAAAACCTTTGCCGTCAGGGAGAAGTTGGGAGTTGGGAGTTCTCTCTTGTGTATCTCTTGCGTATCGCTGTGCCAGGGGCGGGGTTATGGTGAGAGTGTGTCTCAGCCTTCCGTGTTTGGATGTGAGTACTTCTCGTTCACCCAACATATAGGAGTTGCTCCGCTGGTTTCCGAATTTCTTTCATGGGGAACAGCCCCATGCGTGGCCGTAGGCTTGGTGTGGCCACAGGAGCAGGTGAGTTCAGATTCCTCATCTCACCATTTGGGACTGGAACTCCCTTTCACTTATTCTTGACTCGTGGTGTCTTCCATTTTGGTATGTACTCATTTCCCATGATCCTCACGATTTTTTGTGTATTTTTTATATTTTCACTCATTTACCCAACAAATACTTATTTATAATACTGTCTATTTGTTTTTATTATTATCAAGTAGTAGGCGAGAAAAAAATAAAGTCTAAATTTCAATCAGAACCTTACTCACTGATACTCTCCATTCCCCTCCAGCTCGCAACATGGCCTTCATGAGAAGTTGCTAATATGTTAACTCATTGAACTCACACAAGTGTATTTGAAATGTATATATGTATATAAAATACTGACAGATACACTTAATACTTTAAAAGTGAGTGTAGTAGTTAACTCCACTGATTTTAAGCCCTTCACTGAGGTTTTCTCCTCGCTGAGTTATATTCTGTCTCCCATTTTAAAAATAGGTCTCTTGTTCATCTGTGCCCTAGTGTAAAAAATAATTCATAAAACTCTAGGGAACTTAGGGGAAATCAATAATGCAAGAACATATTATATTACATGAACATTCATTTAAAAATGTTACCTTGGGGAGTACCTGGGTGGCTGAGTTGATTAAGGGTCCAACTCTTGATTTTGTCTCAGGTCGAATCTCATGGTTCATGTTTGAGCCCCACATCCGGCTCTGCACTGACTGCACGCAGCCTGCTTGGGATTCTCTCTCTCCCTTGCTCTCTGCCCTCCCCCATCCTTGTGCGCATGCTTTCTCTCTCGATCTCTCTCAGAAATAAATAAGATTTTTAAAACACGTTACCTTGGGAACACAGCGTTGTCATATAATAGAAATTCCGTGTGTTTAAAGATGCTCAACATCACTGACTGTCAAGGAAGATACAACAAGATGCCATCATACACCTGTCAGGGTGGCTAAAATCAACAACACAAGAAACCACAGTGCTGGCAAGGATGGGGAGGAAGGGGAACCCTTGTGCACTGTTGGTGGGAATGCAACCACTGTCGAGAACATTATGGAGGTTCCTCAAAGCATTAAAAAGAGAATTTCCATATTATGACCCAGTCATTCCACGACTGGGTATTTACCCAAAGAATACAGAAACACTAATTCGAAAAGAGGTATGCAACCCTGTGTTTATTGCAATGTTATTTACCAAAGCCAAGACATGGAAGCAACCTAAGTGTCCATCAGTAGACAAGTGGATAAAGAAGATGCGGCATATATACACAGTGGAATATTACTCAGCCATAAAAAAGAATGAAACTTGCCATTTGCGATAACGTGGATGAAGCTAGAGAGTATAATGCTAAGCAAAATAAGTCAGAGAAAGAAAAACACGTATGATTTCGCTCATATTTGGAATTTAAAAAAAACAAACAAGCAAAGGGGAAAATTGAAAGAGAAACCAAGAAACAGACTCTTAACTGCAGAGAACACAGTGCTGGTCACCAGAGGGCAGTGAGTGGGGGGGATGGGGGAAATAGGAGATGGGGGATAAGGAGGGCACTTGTGATGAGCACCGGGTGATGTAGGGAAGTGTTGAATCAATGTATTATACACCTGAAACTAATATAACCCTGTACATTAAACTGGAACTAAAGAAAATAAAAAATTTAAGTAAGTAAGTGATGGTACAAAGCAAAAAAAAAAAAAGATTTCATGTGTTTAATTGAATCTGTAAGTCGTTCGCTTGAATCTTTATATGACTCGCTCGGCCATGAGTAGCAAGAGTGTTTTCTCAGAAAAATCAAATCGGAGGGAATGAGCAAACAAACACAACATTTTATATCAGAGTAGAAGCAACGGAGTAATGATTGTGGGTGAACCTGGAGTGAGTCGTAAATCATTAGTCACTCCAAAAGTAGCTCGTGTGTGTATGTGTTTAAAGATTAGGTATTTTCACCAGGATAACATGTTTAGAATAGGAGGAGAAATCACAAATTATGAACTGCGTTCAGTAAGCACAGTTTTGTGTACACAGTTTGTGAACCTGCCGTGTTCAAGTCCCCATGCTAAATACAGCCTTCCAAGATTTTGAGAAGACGAAAACATCTTTCAAAACTACAAATGACAACATAAAGATAATATAAGGATACTGAGGCCACAACCCCAGAGATAATAACAGGCAACGTATAATTACGTCTCACATGGCAGTCGTAAAGTGTGGATTTGACAAGACTGAGGCTTTGTGACAGCTGCGAGGTGGTGAGAATTTTAAAGAATGCCTTGGATTTACATCCCTTTAAGGAACGGTTTCAGGCATTAGGAAAGGACGGGAGCCACGTCCCAGAAGGACGCACGTTTAAGGAGTGTTTCAGAAATGTGGACAAAATCAGTCTGGCTGCAGTGTACTATTACGGGAAAGGACGTGGCATGGGGGAGGAGGGGGTTGGGGTCAGACCATGGAGGCTTTCATTGACAAGGCCAGAAATTTGAGCCATATCTGTAGGCAGTCACTTCTACAGAGACTCAGATGCTCCAATGCTTTTGAGCAAGGGCGCTAGCAAGATAAGTGGTAATTGAAGAAAATCATCGTATCGGCTGTTCATGAAAATGTGTTGCCGGCCGACTGCCTGCGGACAGTCTAATGGCCACTTCGTCCGACCAGCCTCACTTCGAAAACTCATCGGTTCCTCCAGGCTGGTCAGTGTATCTAGAATGACGAAGTTCAGTCATTTTGTTAGAGAAGGAAACTGGATGTGACACAACACTTTCAGTGCAAAAAATAAATCAGAAAAGGATGAATCTTCAAGGGCCAAGCTCGTAAGAAAGCCTAGTGAGGAAGGTGGCATTTTACACAGTAACTTTAGTATCAAGAAATCCTGTACTGGGGCGCCTGGGTGGCGCAGTCGGTTAAGCGTCCGACTTCAGCCAGGTCACGATCTCGCGGTCCGGGAGTTCGAGCCCCGCGTCAGGCTCTGGGCTGATGGCTCAGAGCCTGGAGCCTGTTTCCGATTCTGTGTCTCCCTCTCTCTCTGCCCCTCCCCCGTTCGTGCTCTGTCTCTCTCTGTCCCAAAAATAAATAAAAAACGTTGAAAAAAAAATTAAAAAAAAAAAAAAAAGAAATCCTGTACTTAGTTACTACATTTTTCTTGTCAACACAATCCTCTGTCCAGGATGTGTAAATGGAGTGGTTACACACCATACGCGTACAAATGATGGTTAAACTCTTGAGGCAACACGAGAGTGACACTTGGTCTCAACAGTGAACGAACTGTCTTTCAGGTGGAAGAACACGTGCTGGCCTTGCAGGCGGCCTACAAAGACCTCGTGGCCAAAAAGCAGCTGCTAGCAAACAGAAGGAAACTGGCCACCAGGCGCCTGCAGTGTGCATCTGTCTTACTAACCAGCCTGGAAGGCGAGAAGGTGTGGCTCTCTCTGGCTTTATGATCCGTCGTTAATGGCTACTGGGCTTGGCGAACCCAAGATGTCACTTTCCCTGAAGGTCGTATCACGTACCTCCTCAAGCTCTCTTCTCGTCCAGTCTTTTTTACTGAGATCAGCAGACACTCCTGATAAAAATAAAGGAGTCCTGGGGCGCCTGGGTGGCTCAGTCGGTTGAGCGTCCGACTTCGGCTCAGGTCATGATCTCACGGTTCGTGAGTTCGAACCCCGCGGCGGGCTCTGTGCTGATGGCTCAGAGCCTGGAGCCTGGTTCGGATTCTGTGTCTCCCTCTCTCTCTGCCCCTCCCCCGCTTGTGCTCTGTCTCTCTGTCTCTCAAAAATGAATACATGTAAAAAAAAATTTTTCTTTTAAATAAACAAAGGAGTCCTGGTCAAGTAGCCTTAAGACAGAGGGAACAGACTGCACAGATCAGACCTTACTTTCTCTTGCTCCCAAGACGTCAGTTCCCTTGTCTGATGAGGGGCACAGAGTCCATGAGTGTGTCATGAGCTCCCCGGTCCAGCGCAGGGACCACCCCTGCCGAACGCATGAAACAAGGGTGGCTGAAAGGGAGGGGATGTCATCAGGAAGGGAGAGGAACACCTCTAGAGCTCTTTCATCTTCTGTTTTACATTCCCCCTGATCCTCCCTAAGCTTCACCCTCCTCCTCCGAAAGTGAAGTCAGTGGCTTTTGCTTAACAGGGTATTAGAAGTGCCAAGTGAGATGTTCAAGGTAAAATGCCGGTTAGACATGTTAGGATTCGATAAATGCCGATCACTATTATTATTGAATATCGTTAATAATACAATGAATTACTCTACTTATGTTAAAAGTTATCTTCATCACACAAAGGATTTGACATGGCTATCAGCCCTAACACACATGACACTGTTGACAAATCCAAGGGTAGGACTCGTGTTATCCTCAGAAAACAGTTTGTGTTAGAATGTCCTCCATTACTCCCTTCGATGCAAACACCGATGAAAAGGGTCATAGTGGTAGCAACGCTGGGTCCCAGTGGAGGACCATGAATATGTTAATGTCTCATGATAGCATATTTGATGTCAAGTTTCAAGAGCTCACTTTTATGTTAACATTTAGACTCAATGGCCAGAAACAATCGATCAAATAGACAAGAAGTTGGAAAGAATCTGGGGTGACGTGCTTCTTTCAGCAGCGTGCATCGTCTACAGCGGGGCGTTGACAGCAGAATTTCGCCAGTTGATTGTGAACAAATGGGAGACTCTCTGCACCGAAAACAGCATCCCTTTGTCGCCCCACTTTTCTTTAATTGAAGTCATGGCCCCAAACCACGAGGTACTAACGTATTTCTATTATCAGTTAAGGGGCTGCTGTTGTTGATTTGAATTCGGGGCATAAGTGCATTTTGTTTTGGCTTAGATCTTTTCCCCAACTTGTTTTAACAAAGGAAAATACTGAAATTTGTTCCGGGTCTTTAAAAAAAATTTTTTTTTAATTATAGTTCTTTTTTTTTTATTTTTTTAACGTTTATTTTTGAGACAGAGAGAGACAGAGCATGAACAGGGGAGGGTCAGAGAGAAAGGAAGACACAGAATCTGAAACAGGCTCCAGGCTCTGAGCGGTCAGTACAGAGCCCGACGCGGGGCTCGAACTCACGGATCGCGAGATCATGACCTGAGCCGAAGTCAGACGCTTAACTGACTGAGCCACCCAGGCGCCCCTTTTAAATTATAGTTCTAATGCCTCAGTTAGTTCCATCTCTTTCCCATCCTCTGGGCAGAAGTCACAGAATATCCTCTTACTCGTTGTAATCCTCCCGACCTACCCTAAGAAGTATAGCCAGTTTCTCTCCCAGAAACCCCTTTCATTAATAAAATCGGTGAACTTACTGAACCACAGGTAGCGTTCTTAGAAAGAGCCAAAAATATAGACCTCACATTTATCCACGTATCAATAAATATTTGTTGTCGATCTATGTTGAAAGGATAAAAAAAAGAAATACCTCTTTTTTAATTCATCCCCAAAGAGTAATTTTAGATTGATTCCCCCAGTGATAACTCAACTTAAACTGACTATCCAATCTATAAAAAGTCTCAGAAGCAGATACTGGCTTCTCATTTTCATAATAGTAGTAACCAACTTAAGCCCAAACATATCCGTAATTACATTAGATGTAAACAGTCTTAAAGGTCCGTATGTGTGGCAGGACAAACGGTGACACCAAAGGAGAACAGAGAGCCCAAAACAGGCCCATACACACATGGACAAAGCTGATATTACAGTGCAGGGAGGAATGGGTAGTCTTTTCAGTAAATAGGGCTGAGTAATTGAATATCTGGAAGGAAGGAAGGAAGGAAGGAAGGAAGGAAGGAAGGAAGGAAGGAAGGAAGGAAGGAAGGAAGGAAGAAGGGGAAAAAGAAAGAGAGAGAGAAAGAGAGAGAGAGAAAGAAAGAAAGAAAAAGAAAGAAAGAAATTTGACCATGACCTCACACCAAACATAAAAAGTCAACTGCAGTTGAACTGTGGACCCAACTGTGGAACACACAGGAATAAAGCATAATTTAGGAGAGTATGTTCATGACCCAGGTTAAGAAAAGATTTTTCAAGCAGAACTAACCATAAAGGAAAACATTAATCGAATTACATTAAAATTTACACCTTCTCTTCATCCAAAGACACCACTGAGAGGGTGTAAAGAGAAGTCAAAGAACAGGAGAGGATATTTGTAACACCAGAGTTCAACAAAGGGCTGAAGCATCCTAGCCGTGGTACAGTAACCAGCAATCAATGAGCAAAAGACGTTCAACCCAGTAAATAAATGGGCGAGAGCCTTGAACAGGTCGCTCACAAGAGACTATGCAAATAGCCAATAAATATTTGAAAGGGGCTTACCGTCACTATTCATTGGGGAAATGAAAGTTAAGTCTAGAGATATCACAACACATCAGCCAAAGGACTAAAATCTGAAAGACTAACAATATTAAGAGTCAGCACGGATCTGGAGTAACAAATTCTCATATACTGCTGGTGAGAATACAAAATGCTAAAATCATCTTAGAAAGCCGACTTTAGCTACAAGTATTAAAAATCCACATACCCTAAGACCCAAGATTCCTAGGTGTCTCCCCAAAGAAATGCATATATACGTTGATCAAAAGAATATAAAAGAACGTTCATTGTGGCTTTGTTTTAGCCAAAAACTTGAGACACAATCCAAGTGCCCTCCCCAATAGGACGGATAAATAAATAAGCCTGGGTATGTTCATACAGTGGATACAGTTGGAGCACTACACCCACGAAACCAGGCAGAAAAGAGGATATACTTTAACTTTCCTTGATCGAAAGTTCCAAAATTAGCAAAATGAAACTATAGGAATACCTACTTCAGTAAGAAAATAAGGAAAAGCATAAAAGTTGGGGGCATGATTAATTTTTTAAAATACAAACTCTGGGGGCGCCTGGGTGGCTCCATCGGTTAAGCATCCAACCTCAGCTCATGTCACGATCTCACGGTTTGGGAGTTCAAGCCCCACGTCAGGCTCTCTGCTGACAGCACGGAGCCTGCTTCGGATCCTCTATCCCTGTCCCTCTGCACCTTCCTCACTCATGCCCTCTCTCTCAAAAATGAATACACATTTTAAAAAAAAATCCAGAAGCAATTACTGAATATGAAGTTTTCTTAAAAAAAATAATAATATAAAGTAGAAACTCGAGTCAGCAGCTTATATCTCTGTCCACGCTGACCTCTGCTCCACGCCTCTATTTGGGGGCAGTCTGTGCCCCAATCAGCGGGACTCCCTGTGGTTTTCAGGATTCTTCGCCCCCTCATGTTTCCTTCTATGTAGACGTCAAGAGCACACAGTTCTTCACAGGCTCAAACAAAATCTTTTTCTTTCTTCCAAAACTGAAAAGTATCCTTGGCTCCTCACGGGGATGCCCTGGCGCCTCTCCCTGGAACGTCTCTGCTGTCCTTTCCTTCCCCGACCTCCATGGGCCTTCTGGGCTTTTTTCTCCCAACCTGCTGAGACTGCCAGGAAATCCGGATGAAGCTTATCCATTGGCGTCAGCTTCGGAGTCAAACCCTCGGTCTGCCTCTTACTCTGACGGCACGACCGCGGGCGAAGCCCAGTTCCTCCTCCTGAGAAGTGAGGGCTGCAGCAGTGTAACTAGACGGTGGCGGGTGTGCGGTGGCCACCGCGCCTCCATCTGTACGATTCTGTGGCGTCGCGCGTGTCACAGACGCATCGGAGCCCAGCGTCCTTGGGAACAGGCGCCCGTCCTATTTCGTATCGATCTCCCGTCGCATCTTTGTTGTGAGGGCCGCTCCTCCGTCCTGATGAACAGAAAGGGGTAATTTAGCGAATAGTGACCCGGAATTCGTATCCCGGTGTTTTAAATGATTCGTGTCCTCACTCCTTTTAAACGTCATTGGCTTTTTCGAGAGCAGTGGCCCTGTAGGGTGCCTCAGTGTCCCGTAGGGACACACGCGCAGGCGTGCGGAGCAGTGGAAGCACTAACGCTCTCATTCCAGATCCGCCGGTGGCATTCTCAGGGGCTCCCGCTCGGTCAGTATTCAACGGAGAACGCCATCTTGACCAGGAACAGCCTGCAGTGGCCACTGCTGATTGACCCACATAAGCAGGCTCACAACTGGATCCGGCAGACGGAAGGGTCCAGGCTGCAGGAGCTCTCCATGGAGGACGGCAGCCACATCCAAACTATTGAAAATGCTGTGAAGACAGGAGGGAGTGTCCTCTTGCAGGTATTTGGACGGAATGGCCTAGCTCCCTAATTCTGTGCGGCTGCACTGTAGACCATGCACCGAGTGTAGACTCCCCTAATTCCCTGCAGCTGCAGTATAGACCACGCGCCGAGCATAGAGACTAAAAGCTTTTAATTACAGGTAACTTTGTCAAGGGAAAAGTAATAAGTACATACGTACAGTGACTTTTCGATGTTCAGTTCTCTCAGATCAGGCTTTCTTTGGTGCCCAAGTACTAACAAGATTTACATTTTTAAATGCTGTGACTTTCCAACTGACTTATTTATTATAAGATGAACTTTTTATCTTTGTCTGTTGGGTCTTTCAGAATCTCCCTGAAACATTAGCTCCAAGTTTAAAGGCAATTTTGAAGAAGGAGATCTATCAGAAAAGAGGACAATATTTCATAAGGGTCGAGGATTCTGAGATTGAATACAATTCCCAATTTAGGTAATGTCTCTCACAGTTAAATTGAGTCAAATGTTTGTGTTCTCTAAGATCGATATCATGGAAGGCCCTGTGCCTCAGTCCCGGTGAGCTTTTCCTGGAGGAAATGGTGAGATTGCGTTTGGAGTGTTTTGTTTGTGTTTCCGGGGCACATTCATCAGTACACAGAAGAGAGAACGGAGTTTTGTTCATCAAGCCGTTCCCAACCAGCATTTTCCGTGCCGTGCCTGATAAAACCTGGGGCAAGAGGTCCCCAGAAAGGCGTGGAGCGGCAGCCAGCCGGAAGCCGGACCCCACTCGACCCGACTTGATCTGTTTGCATCACATCTGATTTCGGCAGAAAAAGCTTCTGCTCCTTTATCAGACAAAATCCGTACTGGATATGTGGAGGGAGCAGGGAGAGATTTTGCCTGGTCCGATGAAAACGCTTCCATGTTCCCGGCAGTTAGGGACCTTCAGGAACTCTGCCCCCCCCCCACTCCCCGACCAGCCAGCTTCGCCAAGGACTTTTATACAGTCACATTGAACACTATAAAAATGCAGTTCCCGAGGGAATGAGACATTTGAGTTGCCAGAGACAAGCACTCTCCCCGTGAACTCATAACCAGCAGGTCGTTATGTAGGGAGTGATCAGCACAGGGGAGTTAGAAGCTGGGTTTACTGGTCCCCAGCCCGGTGCGCTTAACTGCGCTACAGGGGCTCTGACACACTGGGTCCTCACCTGGTCAGTGGGTCGATCTGTCGGTCAGCGGGTCCTCGCCCCCGGGCAGGGTCCCAAAGTCTGGCTCCTCACCACCCTCTTGCAGCCGGGAATCCCCTCTCCCAGCCTCCCTCCTTCGGTTAAGAAAACATTTTGCAAAGTACAGTTATGTTCCTCCAAACAACATTCTAGGGATTTGATAGGTGTCACTCAAAAAAGGGGTCCCATAGTTTTGAAAAGTGCGAGGTTAAAGAAGGTTAGACAGGAGGCTTTTTCCCTCGAGGACTTAAAACCCCTGATTTAACAAACACTCTCCGGGACACAGCCGACAAATTATGGACTGAGCAACAGCCCCAGGAATGAATGAAGCAACGTCTTGCTGAGTGGAGAGCCTGGTGCCCGTGTCTGAATTGTGTGTGAGGAGGGGGCAGAGGGCACGGTCGCGGAGGGCAGACTGGCGACAGGTCCCCGCTCTGTCACTTTCTGGCCGTGGACTGTGAGCAGCTTACGTGGACCCTCGCAGCCCCCATTCCACCCTCTATAAAATGGGACGAGGAATCGCCCCTGCTGTATTGGGGTATCGGGTCATGTGGAGACCGCACAAGGCCCAGAATCACTCCTGACCCTCCCCCCGGGCACCACCCTGCTCCAGGCCACCATCACCTCTCCCATGTTAACCAGTCTCCCGCTTCCTTCTCCCGCATCCCCACCCCCACCCTGGTTACTGTCCAGGCGGCAGCTGGAGGGGCCCGTTGGAGAAGGCCGGCCACCCTCTGCCCCCAGCTTCCGTGGGGGCTCTCACTCGGTGCAAACACCACGGTGCTGACGGTCCCCAGAGGGCAGGTCAGGGCTCCTACTAGTTAGTTAACACTTTGCTCTCCTCTGTCCCGATGCGGGGACCAAATATGGTCGGAACGTAATCTGTGGCTGTGTTTTATTTTAAGTTATAAATAGCAAATTCATTCACAGAGTATAGATTGAGAGCCTATTTTGCATACAGGGCTGAACAACACTAAAAATTAACCGTGTCTGCTTCCGGAGAAATATTTCTTTCCATTATTTCATAAATTAGTTTCCTTTGTTTTCCTGCCGCCGCGGGGCCTTTGAATAACTGGCGTCTTTCTCTTGCTTTAGGTTGTTCATTTCCACAGAGGTAGACAACCCCCGTCTTCCTCCGTCGGTTTATAACTTTGTTACCGTGATCAACTTCACCTTAACGTTCCGAGATTTGCAGGATCAACTCCTTTCTACGGTATTAACTCACGAAGTTCCTCACTTAGAAAGTCAACGTTTCCAGTTGTCGGAGAGGATATCCCTTGATGCTGGGACTCTTGAAGAGCTAGAAGAACAAACGTTAAATGTACTGGAGACCGTGCAAGGTTAGTGAAGGTATTTCGTGGCATTGGGAGACCTTTGCTAACTCCGTGAAGGACAGAAGAAAAGCCAGAAGGGCCCTATTCTGAATCGGTACCAAAAATACCAGATCTGCCGTTTCCATTGGAGAACTGATTGATGGGGGTGAAACACCCTGTCTCTAAAATGAAATGCGGTCCCACCTCTGTGTCAGCTCGTCATGCCGCAGGACATTCGCCACGAGGCAGTCAATAGAAGTTGTAAGAAAAATCCTACAGAGGCTGGCGGGTGCCTCCTTGTCCTCTGCCATTTATGTCAGTTGTCTGACATCTGTTCTATGTATCAGGTTGGACTGGAGACCTAAAGAGTAGGTTTCCCCACGAATTCATCGCTAACATATACAAGGCCATACTGCGGTGACTCGTGTGTGTCCCATTAAAAGATGGTGTTTATTACAATAGCAGTAGAAACGGTTTTCCTCTTCGACACAGGAAGTAGCTAAGAAACCATAGTCTTTACATTTCAACAAAATAATTTCTAAACAGCTAAAGATGAAGCATTACAACTTCCTGGGGCGCACTGGCTGCTCTGCCCCTGAAGGGGTCCTGGATCCCCAGTTTCAACACGCAGGATGGGGGTGCGCTCACGCGAGCAAGCATGAGACGCTAGAAGGGTGTCCTACGGGCGCCGCCATCCGACACTGTCTACCCGGAGCCGGCATCAGATTCCCTTCCCCTTGGGGTTTCAGTCCCACGAGACCGCCCCCTCCCCACAGACGGGCTTCAGATCGCAAGTTCCAGGACCCGTCCTGAGGTCTGATTCGTTTGCTGGAGCGCTCACAGAGCCCAGGAAACCCGTTTGCTGTCTGGATTCCTGGTCTCTTGTGAAAGGATGGAACTCGGACCAGCCAGGTGGGCGTAGACGAGGTCCAGGGAGGGTGCGGCTGCCACGTTAACCCTCTGTCCACTGCCCTCCCTCCCGGTGAGGTGATCCGCTGTCCTTAGGTGGAGTCCAGAGTCGCCTCGCTAACCTAACAAAACACACCTTTCTCACCCTCTTCTGTCCTTTAGAAATCCCCAGGGTTTTTAGAGTTCTCAGCCGGGAGGAAGACCTCGTGTATATTTCTTATTATAGGTCACAGGGTCACAGCTCATCTGAGGTCACATACTTGTTATCTAACGCTGGGTTCCTGTTCGTTCTCTCTCTTTACTGGCGACTCTGGGGCTCGACCGACTCTCAGATGCTTTCGTTCCTGTTAAGGATAGACTACATTCCTTCCTGTTCTAATCACAGCCTTACGCTATTTCTGTGTAACGTACGGCTAAGCCATGCTTCTGTTAATGACAAGACCAGTCACATGGACGAGGTTGTCACATCTGTTTCCCTCGGGAGGTGGAATGAGTCAGCAGCAAAAGCAGGACACGTAGGTCCTAGGTGACACACAGAAGGCGACACGGTTGGTCCGACTCACAAGTCCCGTTTCATGAACCGCTATATATGCAACTGTCACGTTTGGGCTATAACTTTTGTCTACATTGAACCAAAGACAGACTTGATGAGACAAAAGGAAAGTTGTTTCTGATAACACACATCGGCACATGCCCGCACACGTCCACACACGCCCGCACATGTCCGCACACGTCCGCACACGTCCGCACACGTCCGCACACGTCCGCACACATCCGCACAGCGTGTCATTATGCCTTTGGTGCTTATTCCTACCGCTTGTTCCTCGTGGTAGAGTCTGAGGGTTTTTTTTTTTAAGTTTATTATTTTGAAAGAGAAAGAGCACAAGCGGGGGAAGGGCAGAGAAAGAGAGAGAGAGACAGAATCCCAAGCAGGCTCCACACTGCCAGCAGAGAGCCCAGCACAGGGCTCAGTCCCACAAACTGTGAGATCTTGACCTGAGCCGAGATCAAGAGTCGGGTGCTTAACTGACTGAGCCCCCCTGGTGCCCCTCTGAGATTTTTGTAAAGACTCACCTTTTACTAATAGTGGTTATAATTTTACCAGTAGTGGTTATAATAAAAATTGTTCTGGAAAAAAACTAAAGAGACTCCTTGACTCAGTACATATTTTTTCTTCCCTTTTTCCAAGTTTTAGTAAAGTAGATCATCCTTATATCTCTTTGTAAATATTCTCTCTTTACTGTGGCTCCCCAACCGCTGTGGGAAACCCAGGTAGAGTGGGGACTATGAGAGGTAGCCCACAGCTGAGGTCCAGACATCACTTAGGAAGCATCACCGAAATCGAGAAGCATGCAGCATCCCGGTCGTGGAATGTAATAATCCCATCATTCCTTGAAATGATCATGTGAAGCTGGGTTTAGTTCTAGATACCACGTTTGAAGAGGGCTCTTTTCAAACCAAGGTGTCCCAAGGTAAGCATCAAGGACAGTGAGGAGTCTGTCAATCATATCATTTACAAAAGCACCTGAGGAAAATGGGAATGTTTTGTTCATAAAATAAAGAATTTATGATGGAAATATGAGAATCGTCCTAAATATTCAAAAAGGATAGAATTATTCTGTGTTTCTAGAGCAATGCCTTTTCAAAAGATAAGTTGTAGCCTGATAGTGGAATGAGAAATCACTTTCCTTGGTCATTATCAACTTGATTTGCTTCACAAAATAGAATACAATAGAAAATATCAGAGTGCATCACAGGAAATAATGAGGAACTTGTTATTTTCTGGAAATTTGGTTTTCATTTCCTTCCGTCCTTCGGATGGAATGGCTACTTACTATGTGCTTACAGTAAAAATAGAACCCACATGGGGTGCCTGGGGGGTTCAGTTGGTTAAACATCCGACTTCAGCTCAGATCATGATCTCACGGTTCATGGGTTCAAGCCCCACATCAGATTCTGGGCTGACAGCTCAGAGCCTGGAACCTGCTTGAGTTGTGTGTCTCCCTCTCTGTCTGCCCCTCCCCCACTCATTCATTTCTCTCTCTCTCTCTCTCTCTCTCTCTCTCTCTCTCTGTCAAAAATCTATAAAAATTAAAAATAGAACCCACACACACTGAAATAATATAAAGAAGAGATAAGTGGGGGAGGGGGGGTACATGTGTGCTATTAACCAGATTATTCAGAAATATGACTCAGTTAAGAGCCCATCTCCAAAATAAAACCACCAAAAAGTCAACTGTAAAAACTCTTACAGAGGGGCACCTGGGTGGCTCAGTCGGTTAAGCATCCAATGCTTGATTTCAAGCTCAGGTCATGATCCTGGGTCCGTGGGATCGAGCCCCACATCGGGCTCTGTGCTGACAGTGTGGAGCCTGCTTGGGATTCTCTCTCCATCTGCTCCCTCTCTCTCTCTCTCTCTCTCTCTCTCTCTCTCTCTCTCTCTCTCTCTTTCAAAATAAACTTGAAAAAAGAAACTCTTTAGAGAAAGATTTGAGGATGAGGGAATGTACTGTGTTTAACATTCCCATGGTTTTTATTCATTCAAATTCATTTTTTGTCTGTAGCATGTGTGTTAGATGATGAGGAAATTGTAGACATCTTAAAAAAATCCAAAACGGCTTCAAATGAGATTTCCAAGCGCATCAAAGCGACAGAAAAAGCAGAAAGTGAAATCCAAGCGCTGCGGGAACACTACCGGTCTGTCGCGACTCGAGGCGCCCTGCTCTACTTCCTCGTGGCCGGGCTCGCCCGCCTCAACTCCATGTACCAGTTCTCCCTGGACTGGTTTCGCCAGGTGTTCGTTCGATCAGTAGCTCCCCGGAACAAAGAACAGGAACACGGCCTGAAGAGCGAGAAAACGTCTCAGAAAAAAGTTGGTGATATCACAGACCTCGCCAAGGAACCAAAGTTCGAGAGCGACAGGCATCTCTTGGAGAAACATCTTCAACAGTCAGTAGACGTGCTGACAAGAAATGTTTTTAAGGTGAGACCTTCTCTTCTGTGACTTTTACAGACTTCTGTACAGGAGGAGGGCTAGTCTGACGTTACGTTTCCCCCTAGGTGGTGTCCTCAGCTCTGTTTCATCAACACAAGCTATGTTTCTCCTTCCGGCTTTGCACCACGATCATGCAGAATAATGCTAGGGGCAGTCCAGTGCCGGATGACATCGGGTCCCTACCGGACGAAGAATGGGACATCTTCTTACATTCCGACACGTTGACGAACGTTAAAGGTGTGATGCCCCAGCCTAGACTTAACAGTAAGTAAAGGGTCCTTGCTCTGGGTTCAGCAAAAACCTGTTAAAAACGTGTTTCCCTGAAAAACCCTGAGAGATGTTTAAGGTGCTCCAAGCCGGTGTTTCTATACGGACTAAACTAAAAGTAGCTTCAGGTCAAGTGTGACGTGTGATTCATCCTTGTATCTTCATCCGTTAAACATATAATTGGTGCTTAGTAATTGTTGAAGAAGTGAATGAATGAATGAATGAATGAATGGCGTTTGCTGTGGTTATTGTAATCCTGTTGTATTACACCGAATGCCCAGTGCTGGTCATTAAGGACACATGCACACACACGTACACACACGCACACACACTGATTAAATACCACCTAGAGCGAAACTTTACCCCTCCTAACCACAGTCCCCCTCAGTTTCTTATGAAAATTCCTTGAAAATTTGAATCACAAAAAAATCATGCTTCTGCAAAATGGTTAGCAAAACCACGTAAGTGCGGGATCTTTTCAAATCCTCCTGTGCTGCACATTTTTAAATATATTTATTTCTTAAATTGTGGTAAAATACACACAGCATAGAATTCACCTTCTCAGCTATTTTTAAGCATGCAGTTCAATGGCACATCGTAGTGCTGTGTTGGGACCTTAAGTCACAGGAAGTGTCCAGTTAAAGGTCGTCTGATGCTGTCCCCGAGGGAGAAGAGGGGCTGGTTTGGAATGTCCTTGGCAAGTTTTTGAGACTATTAGCAGAGCATAGAAGTCAGAAGGGAAATACAAAAGAATTGCTCTTGAGGAGACCAGACGTTTGGATAGTTTTGTTTTGCTTTTCGTTTGTTTTTATTTTACTGAAGCCTGGTATGCGGATGTTTGGTCAGTAAATGTTCTTATGAGTTTATTAAGATTGCTTTGCTTGCAGAAAAACAGACAATAACTCAGTATCTTGGGGCACCTGGGTAGCTCAGTCAGTTGAGCGTCCGACTTTGGCTCAGATCGTGATCTCGGGGTTCGCGAGTTCGAGCCCCGCGTCGGGCTCTGTGCTGACGGCTCGGAGCCTGGAGCCTGCTTCGGGTTCTGTGTCTCCGTCTCTCTCTGCCCCTCCCCTGCTCACGCTTCTCTCTCTATCAAAAATAAAAACATTAACATTTTTTTAATAACCCAGTATCTTAAACCAAAAAATGAAATGAAATAAAAATGTTGAGGAGGAGTCCGGGGTATCTCAGGAAACAGCAAGGAAAGTACGCAGAGCCACGCAGCAGCACGAGAAGAGCGGCGACCGCCGTCACCACAACTCAGCGCCCAACAGTCCTCGGTCAGACCCCACGCGTCCCAGAGGGCGGGTCTGCGCGCCACAGCCCCAGTCGGGGGCCCACTCCCGAACCCCTCACCTGTGACCAGGAGACAAGGCCGGCAGCCAGACAGCCAGCCCACCGGCATCCCCTGCACTCGGAACCCTGAAAACATCTCCAGTGTATTTAAAGAAACAACAAACTTTAATAGCTTCCTTTATTATTATTATTATTATTATTATTATTATTATATAAGCAGCATGGGTTTATTAAGCAAACCGTTACAACCTACAGAGAAGCAAAAAGAAGCAAGTGAATCTTGTGTGATTCCACAGTCCTGAGATAATCGCTGTTAATATTTTTGTGGTTTTTCCTCCCACTAGTTTTCCTCCCTATATGTCTTCTTTACATACATTCATACTTGTATAGGAATACTCCTGTATTCTTTAAGGTGACTTTGCTGAACAGACTTACACCTAACCTTTTTCAAATTAACGACATGTCACAAGGAGCTTCCTCTGTCAGCAAATAGACTTTTAATGTCTACACGACATTCCAGTTTTTGAATGGACCAAAACTCAAGTAACCACTCTCTTAAGTTAGAGACTTGGGTCTCGAAGCACTATGGTTGACATATAAAGTATCCTTTTCTGTCCACAGGGACTGAAACTAGAAATCGATATCATATGAAAAATCCAAAATGTGGATATTAAATAACATACTCTTAACCAATGGGTCAAAGAAGTCACAAGGGAAATTAGAAAATATCTTGAGACAAATAAAAATGAAAACAATACGTCACTTATGGGATACAGCAAAAGCAATAGTAAGAAAGAAGTTCATAACTATAAATGCATACAATAAAAAAACAGGTCTCAGGGCGTCTGGGTGGCTCAGTCAGTTAAGTGTCCGACTTCGGCTCAGGTCATAATGTCGCGGTCCGTGAGTTCAAGCCCCATATGAGGCTCTGTGCTGACAGCTCAGAGTCCAGAGCCTGCTTCCGATTCTGTGTCTCCCTCTCTCTCACTCCTGCTCATGCTCTGTCTCTCTCTCTTTCTCTCTCTGTCTCTCAAAAATAAATAAAACATTAAAAAATATTTTAAGGGGCTCCTGGGTGGCTCAGTTGGTTAAGCATCCGACTTCAGCTCAGGTCGTGATCTCACGGTTCGTGGGTTCGAGCCCCGCGTCGGGCTCTGTGCCGACAGCTCAGAGCCTGGAGCCTGCTTCGGCTTCTGTGTCTCCCTCTCTCTGGCCCTCCCCAACTCACGCTCTGTCTCTCTCTCTCTCAAAAACTAAATAAACATTTAAAAAAAATTTTTTAATATTTTAAAAAAACAGGGTCTCAAATAAACTACCTCAAAGAACTAGCGAAAACAAAGAACTAACTAAACACAAAGCTAGCAGAAGGAAAGAAACAGGAAAGAATGAAGCACAAACAAAATAGAGAATTAAAAAATAGAAAAGAAAACCTATAGCTGGCTTCTTGAAAATATCAACAAAATTAACAAAGTCTAAGCTAGATTAAGAAAATAAGACTTGAATAAAATCAGAAATGAAAGCAGGAACATTAAAACTGATGCTCAAAAATAAAAAGGATCATAGGGGACTACTATGAACAACTATATGCCAACCAGTTGGACAGCCTAGAAGAAATGGAAACACATAATCTACCAAGACTGAATCATGAAGAAATGGAAAATTTGAACAGACTTATAACAAGTAAGGAGATTGACTCATTAAGCAAAAATCTCCCAACAAAGAAAAGGCCTGGGCCAAATGGCTGCACGGGAAAATTCTACCAAACATTTAAAAAAGAATAAACACAAATTTTCCTGAAACTCTTCAAAAAAAATGAGGAGGAGGGAACACTTCCAAGCTTGTTCTGGAAGACCAGCGTTAACCTGATACCAAAGCCAGGGATTCCTTCAGAAAAGAAAACTACAGACCAATATTTCTGATGACTATAGATGTAAAATTTCTCAACAAAATACAGCAAACCAGATTCAATAGCCTATTAAAAGGATTACACACCATGACCAAGTACAATTTATTCCTGGAATTGCAAGGACGTTTTTACATAAGAAAAACCAATCAATGTAATAACCACATTAACAGAATGAAGGACAAAACCACATGACCATTTTAATTGAGGCAGAAAAAGCATTTGATAAGATTCAGCTCTTTCAGGATTAAAAACACTCAACAAACTGGGAATAGAAGCAAAGTACGTCCACAGAGGAAAAGTCATTTGGGAAAAACCCACAGCTAACATTCTACTCGGTGGTGAAACACTGAGTTTTTCTCTAAGATCAGAAACAAGGCAAGGATGCCCCCTGCTCTCACCACTTGTTTTTAACAACGGAAGTTAAAGCCAAGCATTAGACAAGAAAAAGAAAGAAGAGACATCCAAATTGGGAAGGAAGAAGTAAAATTATCTGTGTTCACAGATGACATGATCTTCTATGTAGAAAACTCTTAAGTGTCCACAAAACCCCTGTTACAGGTAGTAAACCAAAACAGCAAAGTTGCAAGATACAAAACCAATGTACATCATCAGGTGCTTTTTTATACATTAACAACAAGTAATATGAAAAGGAAATTAAGAAAACAATCCCATTTATGATAACATCAAAAGGAATAAAACACTTCGGAATAAACCTAACCGAGGAGGTGAAAGACGTGTACACTGAAAACTATAAAACGTTGCTTAAAAACATCAAAGACAACACAAATAAATGGAAAGACATCCCATGTTCATGGATTGGCATACTTAATATTGTTAAGATGTCCATACGAACCCAGAGCAATCTACAGATTCAGTGCAATTCCTAACACAATCCCAAAGGCACTTTTTGCAAGTATAGAAAAATTCTTCCTAAAATTCATGTAGAATCCCCAGGGACCCTAAATAGACAAAACAATTTTGAAAAAGAAAAACGAAGTTGGAGGCATCATACTTCTTGGTGTCAAGCTATAGTATAAGGCTACAGGAATGAAAACAGTCTGGCCCTGGCATAAGGACAGGTAAACAGACCAATGGAGCAGAACAGAAATTAACCCTCACCTATATGGTCCAGTGATCTTCAACAAGGATGGAAAGACCACTCAGTGGAGGAGAGGACAGTCTCTTTAACAAATGGAGCTGGGAAAACTGGATATCCACATGAAAAGAATGAAATCGGATCCTTATGCCAAATCAAAAATAAACTCGAAATGGATTCAAGATCTAAACATAAGACCTAAAACTACAAAACTCTTAGAAGAAAGCCTAAGGGAAAAGTTTTCTGATACTGGAGTCGGCAGTGATCTCTTGGATATGACACCAGTGCACAGGCAACAAAAGCAAATACAGACAAATGGGACTACATCGAACTTAGAAACCTCAAAGGACACAATCAACAGAGTCGGAAGGCAACCTGTGGAATAGGAAAAGCTATTTCAAATTACATATCAATAAGGATATATTAATAAGGATATTGATAAGGAGTTAATGTACAGAGTACCTAAGGAACTCAATAACTCAACAACAACAAAAAATCAAATAACCCAATTTAAAAATGGGCAAAGGACTTGAATAGACGTTTCTCTAAAGATGATACACAAACGGCCAACAAGCATATGAAAAGATGTTCAACATCCTTAATCATCAGGAAATGCAAATCAAAAGATCATAATGAGATGTCATCTCACACTCATTAGGATAGCTGCTGCAAAACAAAACAAAAACAAAATAACAAGCGCTGACAAGGATGTGTGGATATCAGAACCCTTGTGCGTTATTGGTGGGATTGTAAAATGGTGCAACTCTTAATGGAAACCAGTATGGAGGCTCCTCAAAAAATTAAAAATAAAACTACCGTATGATCCAGCAACACCGTATCTACGTACATAGCCACAAGAATTGATAGCAGGGTCTCAGACTGATATTTGCACACCTATGTTCACAACAGCCGATAGGTGTAAGCAACCCAGATATCCACCAACAGGTGAATGGATAAACAAAATGGTGTATACGTACAAGGGAATATTTTTCATCCTTGAAAAGGAGGTCACCTGCTACGGCACGGATGAACCTTGAGGACATCGTGCTGAGTGAAATAAGCCAGTCACAAGGAGACGAAGACTGTAACTGCACTTACACGAGGTATCTGGAGTGGCTGGGATCCTAGAAACAGGAAGTATGACGGGGGTGCCCAGGGGCTAGGGGAGGGCTGTTTCACGGGGACAGAGTTTCAGACTCTCAGGGGAAGTTCCGGAGATCTGTTTCACGACAATATGAACGTACGTAACACTGATGAAGTCTACACTCACAGTTGGCTAAGATGAGAAATTTTATGTGTTTTTGCCACAATAAAAAGCGGCCATTTGTGTAACTGATTTTTACATAACATGGCTTTTCCTCGACAACAGGTATTTATTAATCGTCTGCTTTTGGTGAGCAACTCAAAGGTCCAGAACATCGTCTCTTTTTAACATGCTCCTTCCCCATTCTCTATTAGACAGGTATGAAACTTGCAGAAATCGGCACCTTCAGTGGTTGTCGGATTCCACGTGGAAGCAGTGTCTGTACGTCAGCCACGAACTTGAACCGTTCGCTCTGCTGTGCGAGTCCCTTCTATCAAATGTGTCACAGTGGGACGCTTTCAAAAGCAGTGAGGCTGTCTATTGCCTGATGAGCCTGCCTTTCTCTCCAGAAAAGGCTCCAGCGGAAGAAAGGAAGAAACCACCGGAGGGAAGTAAGACAGCATTCAGCGTTCTGTTTACTCTGACCTAGTCGCGCGTGTGCGTGTGTGTGGATGGTCAGCTTACACACGTGGCTCGATATCTTATGAGAAAATCGCAGGGAGGAACGTAGCTCAGCCGTGAGCCCGGCTCGTGTCGCTTAATGCGGGCTTCACGCGGGTCTTGCGACTGAGCACGAACTCGGGCGGCTCCCGCGCCACCCACCGCCACACGTGCACCCCACCCATGTCCCATGGGTCGTTGTATGTAGCAGGTGCGCTCTGGAAGTCGCTCACTGCAGGTGGCGCTGTTTTCGGCACACCTGTCCTGTCGCGTCTGCCCCTCGGGCGCCCTGCCCTGCTCGCTGCCCCCTGACCTCCACCCACATCCTAGCATGTCTCCCTCCACACTCCTCTCCACTCTTCTTCCAGATTCCTGACACAAGATACCTACCACTCTGTCTCGCGGGAACCGACACATCCTTACAGGCATTTCCTTTGCTCTTTTTCCTTGGGACAGGCGGCCAGAAAGGGAACTCGTGGATCAAAAGCATATTATTTTTATGGTAATAGATTGCCGCTAGGTTGCTTGTCTGAAAAGTCCAGCATAATTTCTGTTTCCACCAGCGATACATGACTTCCTCTTTTCCAAGAGGGCTATTGATTTTTTGGTAACTTTTGCCAATCTGAAAACGTTAAGGTACTCTAACTTGGATTTCCTGGCCAGCACTACATTTAAGTACCTGACCATTTGGATTTACCTGTTAATGTACTCGGCCCATTTTTCTACTGAATTGCTTATTCTTCTTTGGCCGTCTGTAAGAACCCTACTGGTGTAATCGATGATCAGCTTTGTTTTGTTGAGGATGCTAACTTGTTCGTTCAAGTATTTTTACAAATCGGTCACTGTCGGTTGGATTTATCGATGGTGTCTGTGCCGGCCATGCTGAAGTGTCTGTGTGGCCAGTAGTCACGTCTATTTTTCTTCCTTTTACAGCTTCCTGATTTCCAGTTCTGATTTAGAAGCTCTCCTCCCCGCCCCCCCCCCCGGTCATTATTTTGTAAAGTGAAGATCTTTTTATTTTAGGGGGAACAAAACGATTTATCCATTTGTAACTAGACTCTCATGTATCGTAGGCTTTTTTTTTTCTAAGACCAGCAAACCTGTTTTCACTCTATTCAAAAAACCTATTTCTATAATCCAAGTTGTATTTAAAGGTAGACGCTGGGGAAGGGAAATACCTAGGGATAGGAGGTAGGTAGAAAGCATGACTGCGTCGGGGATGGCTGGAAGCAAAACCAGAAGGCTCCCCACCTCGTGGGGCGGTGAGCCCAGGGGACCCTGTGGCGTGCACGAAACAACCAGATACGGATAATAGCCAGTTCTTCCAAAATTTAGGAATCGTGTTGCGTTTCCATTTAATTCTCATGTCCCATATCTGTTACGGGTAGATTATGAATAGAAATCTCTTTTTTGTATATATTTAAAAAAAAATTTTTTTAATGTTTATTTATTTTTGAGAGAGACAGAGACAGAGTGTAAGCACGGGAGGGGCAGAGAGAGAGGGAGACACAGAATCCGAAGCAGGCTCCGGGCTCTGAGCTGTCAGCGCAGAGCCCGACACGGGGCTCGAACCCACGAACCACGAGATCGTGACCTGAGCTGAAGTCGGATGCCTAACCGACTGAGCCGCCCAGGCGCCCCATGAATAGAAATGTCTAACCCCTAGAGTTATCAGTGTGTATTCACCAGGAAAGCATGTATTCACATGCGGAGCAGGTTAGGAAGTGTCGGCCAAGCCCTGCTCCCTGGCCCGAGGTCCACCTCACCTGTGACCTCAAGGACCCCTCAGGTCTTATAGGAATAAAGTTCGCTTTAAAAGAAGTCAGCCATGTCTAAAAAAAATTGACAGTTTTATGCCAAAATTTTCATCGCGGTGTCTCTTTAGTGACCCGGGGCATTTGACTGTCCATCTCTGTGTCTCTCTCTAAATTTTATCTAGCTGAACTTCTGAATGAAGTTGAAGAAATATATAGTCCTGTGAATTTCCACTGGGAGAAACTCACTCCATTTCAAAGACTCATTCTGGTAAGATGCGCTACAAGAAAGTAGTGATGTTCTCAGTGTTTTGAGCACTTTACCAGTAACTGAAACCATTCCCATTTAAATTGTTATTAGCAAAATACGTGGATTTTACGAGTAGTGTTGATGTTGGAGGGAAGCAGTCAGCTCCTTACTGTTTCTTTTGTGCGGAGGGTCCAGTCGGGTGGTGCTCCGCCCCCCCTCCCTCCCCCCAGGGGACGAGGACTTAGAAAGTGGGTACATTTGAGAGATGAACAGGCCTTCTCCCCAGCCCCTTTCAGGACCCGCCCACTTCTTCCAAGTACATCATCCTGGATTCACCCTTATCACCCAAAAAACTCTTTCGTTTCCTCATCTGCCATCTAGTTTGGTGATGGAGAAATCCCTCCTCTCTCTCCCACCTCCGCCCCGACTTCTGCAAACAGCAGCCTCGACAGCCGGTAACCCTTCGATTTCTGCCTTAAATTTTACTCCAGAGGGTGATTGCCCCAAACACTGCATGTGGCTTATAGACATGTTCACTTTGTCTTGCTTGTCCCAACATTTCGAGTGTAATTTGTCCCGGACCAACCAGTGGATCTGAACCTGTGGAGAACTTTCTTACGAGGCTTCAAAGTCTCGAGGAAAGAGAACCAGACTAACACAAAGATGCATTTAAGCCGCGTTAACACGAATGCCGGGCACCGGTCGGCGGGTAGGACTCCCCTTGTGGAAGAAGCGATGTGCGCGCGCGCACAGAGAACGGAAGGAGCCGCAAGAAACGACAGTGGTCTTCTAGAAAATAGGGCCTTCGTTTTTCAACTTCTGCCCTTTCGTATCACTCGAGTTTTATGTAGCCAGTACGTATGACCTTCACGGCGAAATTAACTGGTCGGTAAGGCCTCTGCTACATTTCCTTGGCCCGGTAAGCGCCAGATGATCTCCGCTCGTGAACTGCGAACTCTGTGAGTATACTGATCCGGTTTCCCAAACCCACAGTCGGAAGACCTGGCCTGATAAAGTGTTGCGTGTACGTACAAAGAAACTGGTTAGGATATTTGAAACGGGGTCTGACCTGTAAGAGTCAGAAACTGAGACGCCCCCTGCGAGGTGAAGCGAGACGAGATTAGAAAGAAGGCGGGGCGCCCGGGGAAGGACGATACCGCAGAGCCCCGTCAGGACAAGGCCCGGTCCGGTCAGCGCACCGCTCGCCATCGCGACGGCCTGCCAGACAGGAGCGCGGCCGGGAAGGATGGCGACGGGGGGACGTGGATGCCAGGAACCTTTCCAGAACTGCTCGTGGCTGCTTGGAAAAGAGTTCAGCACACCCCCGACCTACGGTGCTGCTCTGTTGGCCAGTAAAGTAAGGGGGGCGGGGGTACACTCACATCTGGGAGCACAGACGCTCGGCGGTGACACCCTCGGTGATGACGTGTGGGGACCACACCTCACTGTCTGCTGGCCTCAGCTGATTCTAATGCTTCCACTCACTGGACACACTGGCCGAGCTTGGCCCTTAGACCCCAGATGCTCTGTGTGCGGCCGATACTCATTTAAAAATATACACACACAGGGGCGCCCGGGGAGGGGCTCAGTGGGTTCAGCGTCCGACTCTTGATTTCGGCTCAGGTCACGATCTCTCAGTTTGTGAGATCGAACCCCGTGTTGGGCTCTGTGCTGACAGTGCAGAGCCTGCTTGGGATTCTCTCTCTCCCTCTCGCTCTGCCCCTCCGCCCCCCTCAAAATAAATAATAAATTTTGTAAAGACTTGAAAGAAAAATATATACATAGACACACACATACATGCTCCACTTAAGTCAAATAAAATTAAGATTAATTTTTCCAAGAAATAACAGAAAAGATTCGAATTTGACGTATTGATCACATGTATTATGTTAAACAGTGACTTTGCCGATATTTGACAGAATCGACATGTAAAAATGGCAACTTCCCACGGTCCAGCCCAGGGCACCCTCACAGACCCACACGGTTTCAGCTTTGCCTTAACTGACAGACTCTCTGATGCTGAAAATGCTCAGGACAGAATCCATGGTCAGTTCCCAGAGAGCACAGAAGTGGCTCGTTTGAAACGATTTTCATGCCGAAGGTGTTTCCTCCGAGAGGTGCAGTGATTTCTTCCGACGGGCCCTGAGCCCCTCTACTCACCACGTGGACACGGTTTCCAAAACCTTTCGGTCCCGCTAGAGTTCTTTCCGGATCCGCACCCAGCTTGCTGGGCTGTTTATCTCCGTGTTGTTACTAGAGGAGCCAGGGCGCTCCTGACTTCCATCCACACGCGGTGGGGTCTGCCTGCTCCAGACGCAGACAGCGGGGAGGACGCGCCCACGAGAAATCGGGGACCATCACCTGGATCTCACGTCCGAGGCAAGATCTCTGTCAGAGTGTGAGAGACAGAGGCCCCGAGGAAGGGCCACGTGAGGGCCCCCGAGCGGTGGCCGCGGTCTCCCCACCGCACAGACCCGCCCGCTGCGGTCTCCCAGAACGAGGGACACCGCAGAGCTCCGGGGACGGCAATGACGAACGCCTCCTTGTTTGGTTCCGTTTTGCCACAGGGAACGTGCCTTTGGTGCTTTCTCTTTCAGATCAAAATTCTTCAGCCGGAGCAGCTAAAGAATTCAGTGAGAAGGTTTGTAACTGAAAAAATGGGAGATGAGTATGCTCTCAGGACTGGAATTCGTTTGCAAGAGTCCTATGAGGGATCCAGTGCCACAACGCCACTGATGCTTCTGCACTCCCACGGTAAGAGGCCCGTGCGGCGCTCACCAAACGGGGCGCCGGGGGCTCCGTCGGCGAGGCGTCCGACTCTGGGTTTCGGCTCGGGTCACCATTTCATGGTTCGTGAGTTCAAGCCCCACGTCGGGCCCTGTGGTGACAGCGTGGAGCCTGCTTGGGATTCATATTCTCTCTCTCTCTCTCTCTCTCTCTCTCTCTCTCTCTCTCTCTCTCTCTCAAAATAAATAAACTTTTAAAAAAAGGCGTAGAGAAGTAGGTTCTGTGTTGGGTATTTTTATGTTTAAAGTCTTTTCCTATTCTTCCTCACATATTTGGGGAAAGGGACAGATTAAAACGTTAAGTTATATGAAGACTGAATGTTCCCAAAAATGTAAAAGAACAAAGAAGAATACAGTTTCCCGGATTCATAACATAACCGTGGAAAAACTTACCGGTACCAATTTTCTGTGCAGAAAATATCTCCTATACATGTATTACTGATCTGGAAGTTGGGATTGCCCTTGTATTTATAAACTGTTTTAATATGTTGGCTCATGAATATGTATATAAAACAAACCATCAGAAAGCGGCCCCGTCCACCCAGCCCTCGTATTCCTCAAAGCTCCAAATGCTTTTTCCCTTGTCTTTGCCCAACAGACCCTAAGCAAAGTATTTTAACTCACCTTTCATTCTTCATCATCTCCAGATCAAATATGTCTTTAGAATTCACCATTTTCAAACTTTGATTCTATTAGGCAAAAAAGACTTAGGAAAGTGTGTCTTTGTGGAGGCTTTGTCTCTCTAACCTTTCATGTAAAGCAGCCACTCTGTGCCTGACACACTCATAGGTGCTGTGCATTTCCTGAGGACGTAGCCCAGGGTGGCTGCCGGGGCTCCAGCCCTCACGCCCACACTCCAAACAATATATAGAATGGAAGAAAGGAAGTATTACACAACAATTCAACAAACTGCTACCAATTTAGATGCCCATACTTAGCTGCTAAAAATGAAGTATTTCAGCTGGGGACACAGTCATCTTGGGTAACACTGGGGTCAGCTGCTAAGGAGAGGGGGACAACTAGATGCTGGAGTGGATAACCAGCAGTCACTGCTGTAGGTAGGTACTGTCACCCCCCATATGTTAGAAAACCCAGGCCACCCAGTTAGTAGCAGAACCAAGATCTGAACTCCGTGTTTGATCCAAACCCTGCAGTTTCCCCTCTGTGACTGCGCCTCCTGCCACAACCCCATCATCACTAGGTTGCGTTTTTTTAAGAGGGAACGAAATGTATTTACAACAGGGTGCACGTTTCCACGTTGTTACAGGGACTGACCTCACCAACATGCTCCTGAAGTTTGCGCAAGAGTTGAAAGGAAGAACGCAGCATGTGACGGTGCTTTCCCTGGGCCGTGGCCAGGCCGCTAAGGCAGAAGAGGTCATTGTGAAGGCCCTGAGCAGCCCCACACAGTGGGTCTTCCTCCAGAACTGCCATCTCGCCACGTCGTTCATGCCACGGCTCTGCTCCATCATAAAATCGTAAGAGGCTTACGTGTATTTGTAAGGGATCCGCTAAATACCAAAACAGTGGGATGAGGGGCGCCTGGGGGGGCTCCGTCGGTTGAGCCTCCGACTCTTGATTTCGGCTCAGGTCATGATCTCGTGGTTCACGAGTTCAAGCCCCGCGTCGGGCTCCGTGCTGACAGTGTGGAGCCTGCTTGGGATTCTCTCTGCCTCCCCCTCTTTCTGCCCCTCCCTCCTCCCTCTCTCAAAATAAATAAATAATCTTTAAAAAAAAAAAAACAGAGAAAAACAATGAGGTGAAAGTGGAAATGAACGCATTTAAGCAATAATAAAATAAAGTGCCGGGCCACTCGGGGGAAATTAAGCTTTCTTACCTGGGTTCTTCTTCCCCCAAGAACTTTAAAACTCCACTAAGAATACGTCGGTTTTACAGGGAAAAAAAGCCTCCCTGACTGTTGCTCTCCGTTCCGTTGCCCACTTTCTCCTCCTCAGCCCTCCCTCTCAGCAGAAAACATGCCCCACGCACACACGTGTGCATCCAAACCTTAGAGTTTAACATTCTACACGATTCCAAACAGCTCCTGTCCCTCCCTTCTGGCCTATCCTTAGCGCTTCCTCTGACTTTCTCTGGCTCCATCCCGTTGCAAAGAGACGCTCACTCAGGCAGAAGCTGCCCGGGGCTCGGGCTTCTTGTTGGCGGTGGAAGTAGCTGGAAGGTAGTTAGGCTAACACGGAGCGGCGGTGGGAGGGGTTTAAACTGGTCGAGTTTTAACCGGTTGCCATCGATAGTTTTCTCTCCAACGGTTCACTTGTGTCGACCTCACCTGGGTGGTCGGCGCTGTCCTGTGAGTGTGTGCACATGCGTGTGTGTAAGGCCCTCCCCTTCACACTGTGTTCTAAGGCTGGGCACACCCACAGGGAACCAGAAGCCAAATGCACCTGCCTCGATTAAATTTCTAAAAGCTTCGCTAGGATCGTCCGTTCTGTTCTGACTCCTGTGCCTTCAACAGTTTACAAAGTTCTTAATAATCTCCTTCTCGTATGTACCTTGCCATTTAAGAGCCAGAAGACGGGCGCCTGGGTGGCTCAGTCGGTTAAGCGGCCGACTTCGGCTCGGGTCACGATCTCGCGGTCCGTGAGTTCGAGCCCTGCGTCGGGCTCTGTGCTGACAGCTCAGAGCCTGGAGCCCGTTTCCGATTCTGTGTCTCCCTCTCTCTCTCTGACCCTCCCCCGTTCATGCTCTCTCTCTCTCTGTCTCAAAAATAAATAAACATTAAAAAAAAAATTAAAAAAAAAAAGAGCCAGAAGACAAGACTGCTCAGTGGTGTAATTTCGGTACTTGTAAACCTTGGAAGGTGACATGATAATTCCCGCCACGCCCCTCATTCATTAGTCATTCGAACACTACCAACAGGGCACCTGCCAAGAATCAGTCTAGGGACTGTGCGCGGGAGGGACCAGACGACGTCGGTCAGCCTTCCAAAGTGCACTAGGCTCGAGAACAACAGAATGGCAGATAGCAATGTATCATTTTAAAAAAAGAGACTACGGGCGCCTGGGTGGCACAGTCGGTTGGGCGTCCGACTTCAGCCAGGTCACGATCTCGCGGTCCGGGAGTTCGAGCCCCGCGTCGGGCTCTGGGCTGATGGCTCGGAGCCTGGAGCCTGCTTCCGATTCTGTGTCTCCCTCTCTCTCTGCCCCTCCTCCGTTCATGCTCTGTCTCTCTCTGTCCCAAAAATAAATAAACGTTGAAAAAAAATTTTTAAAAAAATAAAAAAAGAGACTAGTTGGGGCGCCTGCGAGGCTCAGTCGGTTGAGCGTCTCGGTTTCGTCTCAGGTCACGATGGCACAGTTTGTGAGTTCAAGTCCAGCATCGGACTCAGCACCGGTGCAGAGCCTGCTTGGGATCCTCTCTCTCTCTCTGCCCTTCCCCTGCTCTCTCTCTCCCTCTCTCAAAAATAAATGAATAAATAACCTTAAAAAAAAAACTTTTAAAAAAATAAAAAGAGAAATTAGAGGAATGTTCTTCAGAACAGAATTTCAGAAGCTTAATAAAAGTAGTTAACAGCACATAAAAAAAAAGCAGTCTATGTAGTCAGAGTATAATTAAGAGGAATTCACACTTCTTTATCAAATCAAGCCTTTAAGGGTTTAAGACTACAGCCTACTATGGGAGAGAAAACTGTGAAGCAAATTCTTTAGATTTAAGAGTTAAGGAAATGTGTTCACAACATATTACTAAGGAAAACTATCAGGCTACAAACCGTATTACAGTGTAGTGTTTTTATTTAGAGAAAGAGAAAAGGAAAGGCGTACTTACACCTAGTTAGTGGGATTTTACTGGGTGGGTATTTATTCTGAGAGAGAGAGAGAGAAAAAACACATGTAGGGGAGGGGCAGAGAGAACCCCAGGTCAGCTCCACGCTCGGTACGGAGCCCGACGTGCGGCTCGAACTCAACCGACGGTAGATCGTGACCTGAGCTGAAACCGAGTGAGAGGTTCAACCAGCTGAGCCAGCCAGAGCCCCAGGGTTTTAGTTTATTTTTGTTTTTCTGTTTAATTCTGTGTTGGATTTTTGTTGTTGTTGTCTTTTGGGTTCTGTGGGGTTGTTTCATTGAAGGCAGGAGAGGGAGAGCTGGGGGGCTCATTCACGATTATTTAAATGAGCTCTAGGTCACTTCCAACACAGAGATTCTGGGATTCCTAAAAACATGTTGGTTTGGCTGGACTATTTTTATCACCCTTCTGTTTTGCAGATTTAATAGCCCGGATGTGACAGTGGACCCTGAGTTCAGGCTGTGGTTAAGCTCAAAGTCGGGCGGTTCTTTCCTGATTCCTGTTCTTCAAAGGAGCTTAAAGGTACGGACAAAGCAGGACGGGGCTTGGTATTGACCGCGGAACACTGAATGTACATTGTCTTGTGTTCATAACTCGGATTTCGAAGAGGGTGCTGAGTGTAGCACGCTGAGTCTCTCCTCTGCGCTCGGCCCTGCACTGTGGTCCAGGAGGGACACTAACACAGCAGGCCAGATCCCTGCTTCCAAGAGACTCACGGTTCGCTGGACATTTTCTCAAACAGGGATGCTTAGACTTCCGGCACCTGTGAACCGGAGCACGGGATCTGTGTCCTCTGCCCTTTGGCCCAGGCTTTTCCTTCCTCTGCTGCCCTGTCACCCCACAACTCATTCTCTGGAAAGGCTCTGGCAGAGAGCAGCCAGAGAGCAGGTGTTGGGGACAGGGGCCCGAAGGGCGGCCTCGCGGAACATTTCACCTCAAGCAGGTCCATCGCTGCGATTAGCAAGCCACGGCTGCGCTTCAGATATTAGCAACTTTCTTCCCCAGAGTCACACTTTCTCTCTCCCTCTCTCCCCACCTGCCCCCGCTCTCCCTCCCGCCTTCCCCCTCACATATGCTTCCTTACGCGGGTGCGAGACACGAGCAGGAGTCTCCAAAGATCAGTAATGACAGGAACACAACGAAAATTCCTCATTTCCGCATCCTCAGGGCTTTCTCAGCCAAACTTGCTGGCCATCTGCAGTGAAGGGGATTCGAAAGGTCAACATGCTGGGAGGTACGGAATACCCACTCCGCTGGGCGCTCTCCAGGCCCCGGGCCGCAGTGTGAGAGTCTTAGGCCCCGGGGCGGGGACCGGTCCCTCCTTCTCTCTCCCCGGAGAGGATCTGATTGTGCTCCCCAGCAAACCCGCGTTTCTCTATCCCTGGAAGGAGGGGCTGCTGTGCCGGACACTGGCTGTTCCAGATAAGCAGCGAGGTCCTCTTCCGGGACACAGACCCCGCTGCACACTCAGGATACATCCGACTCCCACTGGGTGGCCCTGGGGGGCATCAGAGCCTGGCACCAGGAGCGGCTCTGCGAGTGGTCGGTCTGAGCCTTGACCCAGAAACCTGCTGTTCACGTACACACGTGTCCGTGTATCACCTACGCGATCCCACCCACGGATCCTCACGCGTGCACACGCACACAGCTTGTATGTGTTTGTGTACAACGTGCAGACGAGGGAGCTTTGCAGACACGTCACGGTTTCAACAGTTAACAGCCACACTCTTTTTTTTTAAATTGAGTCCTATCTTCTTTTTTTGAAGTTTATTTATTTATTTATTTGGAGAGAGAGGGAGAGAGAAAGAGAAACATCCCAAGCAGGTTCCGCGTTGTCAGCACAGAGCCCGACAGGGAGCCCGAACCCACGACCCCGGGATCACGACCTGAGCCGAAATCGAGAGTCAGACGCTCAGCCGACTGAGCCACCCAGGCGCCCGACGGTGTTACACTTTTCGTTTTAAAATCTGAATTGGAACAATAGGAAATCTGGTACAGTCCTCTTACGGAAACTTTCAAGTGAAAAAAGAATTAACCCGGGGTTTTTGTTGTGCCCTCGTAGCCAGTCCCCTGCCCCGCTCTGTCCCCTCTAGACCTGGTGCCTGTGTCTCACGTGCTGTCCTTCTCACACCTCTTCTCAAGATTGCAGTGGAAAATCCGCAAGGATTGAAAAGTAACTTACTGCAGACGTTTGGATACAGTGGCAGCGGAGTGGTGACAGAAGAGACATTTGAAAAACTGGACTGCGGACCGTGGTGGAAAAAGCTTTTATTCGGCTTCTGTTTTTTCAATGCTCTCATCAATGAGAGAAAAAACTATGGAACACTGGGCTGGAATATTGCTTACAAATTTAGTTCTTCAGACTTGGAGGTAAGTGCCATACCTTCAAAATAAACAGTAACAACAAATGAATAACAATATATACAAAGTACACGGACACTGAGTGTTTTTCCCGTGAACTCCGTAACTAGGTAACAAAGGCTAATGTTTCAAAGCTTGGATCTCCGAGCTCGCTTTTCTGGAAACAGATCACAGCTCTCCCGCTTATAGATGTATGAGTGTTTACTCTGTTGGGCGAGCTCATTAACTCTCAGGGTCTTGGTCCTGGACCAAGAAAGGAAAAAGCAGGATGAGGGAAGGCAAGCCAGATGTTACACCCACTCGAAAGGGCACCGAACGAGGCAGGCTAATTAACATAGGTCACGTAGCACAGTGCGTGACTCACAGAAACCGCTCGAAATGTTTGCAGTTTCTGCTGGATTTGGGTAAAGTAGGAGAGAGCGCACTGACCCACTGGCGGGGGGGGGGGGGCACAGCTTAGGAGTCTTTCTTTACTATTCTCTGTCTAGAACCTTCTCTCTGCTTCCTAATGCATGGTGCTTTTTTATTGCTAAGGTAAACATGTGGCGACGCCTGCTTAAACTTTCGCCAGGTTAGATTACAGGCCAAAAACCTGAGCAAAATCTTGATGCCGCCTCTGGGTGTCCACCACCTAGACCCGCCCGGACGGGCGCCCTCCCGCCTCTTCTGCGTCCTCATTGGGCTTCTCGGCACTCACGCCCTCTGCCAGTCAGAGTATGTGCCTCTGCCCCTCACCAGACAGGACACCGAACGGCTGTGCTCTGGGCTTTTGTCAAGGGATATGGGCTCAAGCACTTTGTCCAAACCCCACTCAGCCAGCAGGCTGACTGACAACACATTGGGGGAAATACCTGTGGCATCTACTATGTCAATGGCTAATATGCCAATGTGCTAACTGTGTGAGGATTCCTTGTAAATTAAGAAGAGAAAGAAAACACCCCAATGGGTGAAGGACCCGGACAGGCAGTTCACAGTATAAATACAAAAAGGCAATCAGATGATGAAACTTTGTTCAATTTCATTAGTAGTCGTGCTGTTCGTTTTACATATCAACTTGACTGGACCCCAAGACCCCCAGGTATTTGGCCAAACGTTGTTTTGAGTATGTTTGTGAGGATGTTTCTGGGCGAGATTCATATTCATACCGGTAGGTCATAAAGCAGATCCCTCTCCCCGATGTGGGTGGGCCTCGTCCAGTCGGTCGAGGGACTGACTAGAACAGAAAGGAAGTCCTCCTGCCTGTCTGCCTTTGAGCCGGAACACTGGCTTTTTCCAGCCTCTGGACTTGAACTGAAACATCGGCTCTTTCGGGGCCTCCAGACAGGAAGTGCACCGTCGTCTCTCCTGCGTCCGCGGCCACAGGTCTGGAGATTTGTCAGTCTCCGTAATTACGTGAGCCAGGTCCTAACAGCAAGTCTCTCTGCATGTGTGCTCCTCACCTGGCTCTCTGGAGAACGCGGACTCCTACAGCCGTCAGGGAAATGCTCGTTAGAGCCGCAGTGAGATACCACCTTTCGCAACCACAGTGGCTAAAACAACGGCACAGAGAGGCAGGAACTGTCACTAACTTTCTGGAAGGCAACCTGGTAATCTGTATCAAAATTCTTCAAAGAATTCCTATTATCGTTGATGTAGAAAGAAAGAGTCACATTGATAGGACTGATCAGGAAAATTGGTTATAACCGAGCCCGTCAGCAGCATTTCATTCTGTGTGTATATATAATTCATCTCTCTTACAGATGATTTTCTAGAAAACGCATCCTAAACCACCTGCAGGGGAGCGGACGGTAGGAAGTGGGTGGCCCGGTGTCAGCAGGTCTTCTGTCGCCCCAGAGCGCGTGTGAACTTGGCGCAGGCTGGCATGCCCGGGGTGCTTGATGCTCTCTTGGCATTTTGCAGAGAGGCTTGCTCAAGCCGGAAGCAGCTGGCTACATCATGGTGCTGTTGTCCAGAAGAGGACAACCGTCCCTCCCCTCCCTCCTTCCCCCTCTCTGTGCGGCGCGTGCGACAGCAGCCTTGCCAGTGGAGGGAACGACCCTGCGGGTGCCGAGCCGACGGTCTGGAAGTTCTGGGAGCTTTGCGGGAAACTGGATTTATGCACAGCCCCCCTCCTTAAGGAAGTGGGAACTTCTAGTTCCCTGGGAAGTTGAGTTTGGACACAGCTCCCCCCACTAGGGGGAGCGCCCGGCCAGCCAGCTGGTGGTCAGGCAGCTTGGGGTGTCCTGGGGGACCCTCAAGGTGACCGTGTCTACTGGCCCACAGGGCCAAGCACCAGTGCATTCTCCACCACACACAGGCTACGGCTCCCCAAAGCCCCCCAAAACCTGGGCCTGAGCCCCAAGGGCAAGACCGAGAAAATCACATACCTAATGCGATCCCGTGGCCAGAGAGAGAAAGAACAGGAAATGGAACAAGCAATGGAACAGAAAATTGTACGAGCCCGAAAGGATATACACGCTTCACACACACGCACGTATTTCACACACATGATGTTTGTAAGTGAGCCCGTGTCAGTTTCTTTTTACCTTCTTGACGGAAGAGGCAGCAAGATGGTAAAACTGACTTCTAAAAATATAGGAAAGAAGTTCCTGGAAATACTGAGAGAGAGAGTCATGAAATACGATTGCCAAGTCGCATCCCAAACTGATAAATGCCCTACAGGCAATAAAGCCGTGCCTTTGGTCTGTAATTTTCTTGATGAGCCGGACACCGTTTGTGCGTCTGAGGGACAGAATTCCTCCGCGTTCTTCTCGGAAGGAAGCACATGCAGGCCGTCGGCCTTCTGTAAACTGGACTCGGACAGAACTCTGGGTGCTCTGACCAATAGCACGTCAGAACACAAGTGGGCGCTCCTGGAGCACTTGAGCGTCCGTGAAAGAGCGCCGGATGCTGTGCCCGCCTGACGTGGGACAGATGTGTGCTCGCCCTTCGGCCTCCTCCCCCGTTTTGGAGTTTTTACTTTCGTCCGAACAGCTCTGCTTATGATTTGCATAACCTCCAAAGGTTACTCGTTATCACAAAATAACAGGGCGGGGGTCGGGGCGCTTGGCCCCCGTTTGCAGGGGCAGGCCAGAGGCGCATCGGTGCCCAGGCCCCGCACACCGTCCTCAGCAGACGCCGCGCACCGAGACTTACGAGCTAAACGCGAAATGAGACGGGGGGTCGGTGAGGGGGGACGGTGGTGGTGGTGCAAAGTCGAGCCAACGGCTGGAAAGATCAGATAGAAGGAACACCCCGAGCACGAGAAGGAAATGACAAAACGATGGAGATCATGAGGGACAATTAAGATGTCTGAAGAGTAACCTCACCTTCAAACGACAGGGATTCCGGCCGAGGAGATGGAGAAAAACAAAGTAGGAAGAAAGCGGTTTTACTCCCCCCCCCCCCCCACCCGACTGACGACAACAGATCGACAACAGATTGGAGTCTGCAGACTGAGAACGCTCACAGAGCCGGCAAGAGCTGTGACGACCCCTGGTGGCGCTAGGCTGGTCAGGGGTCCCGCCAGAAGGCAGTGGGGGAGCAGGCACGGGCCCGGAGAAGGCTGTGTGGGGGTCCCGCAGTGGGGGGTGATTCCTGCATGGGGTCCTGCACAAAGGGAAGTCCTGGGGGGGGCCGGGGGGGAGGGTCCTGCAGAGGGGGTTCCTGCATGGGGGGGGGGGGGGCGGGAGGGGTTCCTGCACAGCCCAGCCTGGCTCTGGCTCTCGTCCTTGCAAACTCGGTAGCAGCCGCGTGCCACCGCATCAGGGCCGCCGAGGCGGAGACACAATGAAGGGAAGTGGCCGAGTGGGGAGTGTGGAGAGCAGGAAATCTGTGGCCTGGCCGCATTGTTAAATCTAAATAGACAACAATGAACTGTTGAGCGCCAGTGGCCTAAGTGCTAACACAGATGATTTAAAAGGAAGGCTCGTGCGACAAGAAAAGTCCCATGATCGTCTTAGGCTGAAAACACTAACCTCTCTCAGCGGAACCCAGAGGTCGGGGACAAGGGGCACGTGTGCACCGGGGTCCCGCGAGGACAGGAAGGGGAGGCCGGGCGGGCAGAGGAAGAAGCGGGAACTGTTCCCACTAGGGGCGGGGAAGTAACTGTCGCCTTCTTGTCCCTTGAAAAAAGAAATGTTACTAAGACTTGAAGCAACGGAAAGGTTGCCTGTGTCTAAATCAGCAAAGAAGAGAGAGGAAAACAGCCAGTGGACCAACCCGTCAGAAATGAGGAGGGAGAGAAACAACAAAGTAAGTAAATGGTAGCCAAGTAATACGGAAGGAACCTTCTCAGGCCGTGTCCGAAACGTGAGCGGGCCACGTTCCCTCTCTAGGAGGCACGTGCAACTTGTAAGAAGAACACGCCTGTTATGGAAGACGGTTCAAAACTGCCAAGAAAGTAAAACCAGCGAGAAAGCGGGAATGGCAGTGTCACCGTCAGACAAGACGGGGTTGAATCTGAAAAGGCACCAAGGAGCAGGAAGAGGACATTTGTGAGGAAACGACGGTGTGAAACCCGGTAACTCCTGCGGAGAGTGTTCTGGGGACTGATGAACTTGAGCCTCACGTCGGCCCCGGGAAGAGGGTCGTCCTCCCGCATTTGAGGCTGAGGGAGCTGCAGGAACGGACAGGATTCGAACACAGGCGGCCTGGCTTCGGAGTCTGTGCGCTCAGACATTACACGCTCCGGTCCCGACACGTGGCAGACCGTAGCCTACGGTGGCACGTGTGCACAAATGTGCGTGTGGGTGCGTGGGGACGCGTACATGCCTGTGCGTGCTACGGGTGTGTGCTCCTGTGTAACCACTAGGGGGGATTTCAAATCCCCTTTCGGAATTAGGGCGCTCCCATAAGCAAGAGTAAGACAGATAATAGAATAACGTAAGCAACAAATTCAATTAAGAAGAGTTTTGTAGAACCCAACATCCCTCTAGTAGGCAGCACACGTTTTTCTTCATACATCCAAGGAACTTGTAGAAAGTTCAGCCAGGAGCACGGCCACGGAATAAAATTTTAATTATTGTGTGGGCCACATTCTCTGATCGTAATCTAATAAGTGATAAAAATTCAACCCCAAAGATCTTAAGGTGGAAATTAAGAAACATGCCTGGAGAGAAGTCTTTTATCGAAGAGGATGTTCAAAGGAAAATCACAAAATATCTCAAACACAAAGGAAATGAGGTAACTTCATACTGAAACTATGACAGTATAAAATATGCTCAGAAAGGAATAAACTATGGCCTTAAATATCTTCATTATTAAAGAGGAAGTGCAGGAAATTCATAGTCATCTTAAGAAATTAGAAAAAACAACAAAAGGGACAAATGAATCTAATTTTAATAGTGATAAAATAATACACAAAAAATAGTAGAATGGAAAAATAAATCCAAAAATTGGTTTTTGATAAGACAAAGTTTGAAAGTCTATATGGATCCAATGATTTCTGGGAAAATACGAATTATCAAAATTGACTCCAAAAATATGAAAGTTCTGAGTGGACCAACTGCTATAAGACACTGCAGATAAACATCGGAATGAAATGGTTTCACAGCTGAGTTCACTCTGGACCTTAAGACACGGACATTGATATTATTTAAGCTATTCCAAGCCTTAGAAAAAGATGGCAATTTCCCCAATCCATTCTATGAAACCATAATAGTAATGTGAATACCTGATAAAAATAATATATGTAAGAATACAGGCTAGTTGTACTTAGGACCTGATGTAAAAAATTCTGTATAAATTATTGATAAGCTTCAGCAATGAATCAAAAGCATAACACACTATGACCCCCTAGGGCTGAGTCCAAGAACACAAGAATGGCTCAATAGCTGGAAATGTCTAACTCGCTTTCCATGATCACATCAGTAGATGCAGAAAAGCCTCTCATTCAGGAAGCCATCAAGACCCCAGAGGAGAAAGCAGGAAGAAACCTCTCTGACCTCAGCCGCAGCAATTTCTTACTCAACACATCTCCAAAGGCAAGGGAATTAAAAGCAAAAACGAACTATTGGGACCTCATCAAGATAGAAAGCTTCTGCACTGCAGAGGAAACAATCAACAAAACTAAGAGGCAACCGAAGGAATGGGGAAAGAGATTTGCAAATGACATACCGGATAAAGGGCTAGTATCCAAAATCTATAAAGAACTCACCAAACTCCACACCTGAAAAACAATCCAGTGAAGAAATGGGCAGAAGACATGAATAGACACTTTTCCAAAGAAGACATCCGGATGGCCAACAGACACATGAAACAATGTTCAATGTCACTCATCATCAGGGAAATACAAATCAGAACCACACCGAGATACCACCTCACGCCAGTCAGAGTGGCTAAAAACTACAAATCGGGAGACTACAGATGCTGGCGAGGATGTGGAGAAAGGGGAACCCTCTTGCACTGTTGGTGGGAATGCAAACTGGTAGAGCCGCTCTGGAAAACAGTGTGGAGCTTCCTCAAAAAATTAAAAATAGAACTACCCTACGACCCAGCAATAGCACTGCTAGGAGTCTACCCAAGGGATACAGGAGTGCTGATGCATAGGGGCACTTGTACCCCAATGTTTATAGCAGCACTTTCAATGGTAGCCAAATTATGGAAAGAGCCTAAATGTCCATCAACCGATGAATGGGTAAAGAAGTTATGGTTTATATATACAATGGAATACTACTTGGCAACGAGAAAGAATGAAATCCTGCCATTTGCAGCAACGTGGATGGAACTGGAGGGTATTATGCTGAGTGAAATAAGTCAGGCAGAGAAAGATACCATATGTTTTCACTCATATGTGGATCCTCAGAAACTTAAGACCATGGGGGAGGGGAAGGGTAAAAAAAAAAAAAAAAAGTTACAGAGAGGGAGGGAGGGAGGTGAACCACAAGAGACTCTTAAACACTGAGAACAAACTGAGGGTTGATGCGGGGTGGGGGAGAGGGGAAAGTGGGTGATGGGCATAGAGGAGGGCACCTGTTGGGATGAGCGCTGGGTGTTGCATGGAAGCCAATTGGACAATACATTATATTTAATATAAAAAAAAATTAGAAAAAAAATCTGGGTTCGAAAGGCAGGACAGTGTCAAGTTGCTTAATTTTTCACATGACATCAATTTTTGCCTACCCACAAAAGGCAGGCAGAAGAAACTTCAAAAGCAGTATGTTCGAGGTGCTCATCAGCGGGATGAAACATGCATGACGAAAGGTACATTATGGGCAAGCTTCTGTCAGTAGTTCATCCATCGGTGGCTGTGTTGTGTACCATACGAAGACACCTGCGCAGTTTAACAAAGACATTGTTGGTGCCCTGTGTAGAGCACCACATGAAACCCTACTCGTTCCCTCAGGGAGAGGTTTGTGGGTGTGTTATTGTTCTCCACAGCTTTCCAAGACTTCAGTGGTCCCTCACAATACGGTCTGTTGGCTTCTAGCAACCCGGGAACTTCCGTGGCTGTCATTTGGCTGCTGTTGGCTATTTGATACGTAGCTACCTGCGCCCTGACTGGTGGTACGACATGCCTTTTCATCACGTAGCGTTTGTGACCCATTCTTGGTATACAATTACAACTCAAAGAATTACTTGTTTATTTCTCTGTCTTAAGACCAACTGTTGGTTCATTTGAGTTTGGTACATTAATATTAATGTATAGATCTACATAATATCAATATAAATATAATACTAATAAATATCATAAATAAAAAAAGAAGTCTCGTTATGAATTCAGACACCATTCCTGATAAGAACTCAAAAATATATAGGGATTATAAGGGACTACTTAAATATGGGAAAGACTACCAAAAAACTATAGCAAATATCATTTTAAATAGCCAACACTGAAGTTGTTTTTATTAACATCAAGAATCAAAAAAAAAAACAAACAAAAAGAATCAAACAGGGATGCTGATTACACCATTAACGTTCAGCATCGCCTCAAAAGCTCTGGTCAACGCAATGAGAAAATGACATAATTCACATTAATGATGTCAGATCATATTAATCCGTATTAAGGATGAGGGAATAAAAAGAAAAGTGCACGTACAAGCTATATCGTCCAGTTGCAGTACAACTGAGCTGTCAGCACACAGCCTGACGTGGGGGTCGAACTCACGAGCTGCAAGATCATGACCTGAGCCCAAGTCAGTCGCTCAATGGACTGAGCCACCCAGGCGACTCTGGACTAGCATTTTTGGAAGGAAAACAGGAAACAAAGATGAAAGGGAGGGAGGGGAAGAGAGCTGGAAGTTGAAGTAGAGAGGTGGGGAGGGGGGTCGGAGAGAGAAGCAGGAATGAGATCCACTCGGTGCAGGGAGTTCAGAGAACATCTGTGTAAAGGGGCCCAAGAAACCTCCCAAAGCCAGCGGGGCCTCCGGGAGGGGATCTGACTGGAAGAGCAGGGGTCCCCAAAGACTCACGTCCCCTTGCTTACCCCGTTGTGCCTTCCGAATCTGGTGCCACCAGCTTGTGGTGTCTGTTCCAAATAATAGTAATAATTTTAATTTAGTAATTCGATGTTCAACAACAAAAAAGAGTTAATGGATGAAAATGTATATCCTGATATTTTTATCCCTCTTGCTATTTCCACGTACAACTGACCCTTGAACAAGGCGGGGGTTAGGGGCACCGACCCCTGTGTGGTTAAAAATCCACGGATAACTTCTGATGCCCCAAAGCTTTATTAATAGCCTACTGTTGACTGAAAGCCTTACCCATAACGTCAACAGTCAATTAATACGTATTTTGTGTGTTATATGTATCGTATACTGTATTCTTACAATAAAGGCAGTTCGAGGAAAGAAAGCATTACTAAGAAAATCACAAGGAGCAGAAAATCCATTTACGGGAACGGTGAAAAATTCACATATATGGGGACCCACATACGTCAAACCCACGGTTGTGCCAGGGTCAACGGTATTTTTAAAGAGAAAATACAGGTAGCTGTTGCGAGTTGTTGATTTTACGTGCAAACATCAAAGTGGGCTGCAAACACGTTCTGAGATAGTAAAGACTGGTGGACTTTCTACAGGTTGCCATAAAGGTGCTGGAGAGCTCCCTGAAGGCACAGACCGGGATTTCGTGGCAGAAACTGCACTACCTCCTTGGGGAAGTGACTTACGGCGGCCGGGTGACGGACACCTGGGACAGGCGGTGTCTAAACACCCTTCTGCACAAATTCTGTAACCCAGAAGTGCTGAAAGATGACTTCAGTTTCCCCAGTGATGAGGTGGGAACAGGCATTTACTTACAGTCCTCGATCACTGAAATGTAGTTGCGTTATCTAAAACCTGCATTTAAATGGATTTTCATGGTCACTTTTAATGGCTCTTATTAGCTGCCAGCAGCGTAAAAACAAGCCACCATTTCCCATGTCAGCTGACATTTCATCTTCCCACGCATCCTCTCAAGGCCAGAAAGACCAGGGTCTGACCTCTGTCCCCTGACTTATCCAAGAAGCAGACCATTAGGTCAGCCTCCGTGCAGGGAGAGAATTGGGCTCCACGTTTCAGAGGGATCGCGTCCAAGCAGCCGTGGGCGTCTCTTTATCCAGCATAGTCCTGTTCGTCATTATCACCTCATAGGTTCTAGAAGGCCCGTTTTCTCCCCAGGGGATGTGACACGGGACTCAGCCTTACAGAGGGGAACTTAGCCACACAGCTAATCGCAGGAAGAAAGAGCTGGTGACCAGCACGAAGAGCTCTCCCACACCATTAAGTAGCTTCTCAATTAAAACAAATGTATTATGCGTTTCATAACTGGGATTTCGTATCTTTTGACCACCTTCACCCATTTTGCTCCCCCCCGCCAAGTGTTCAGACGGAGTCTTAACATCGTTGTCACATTCCTTCTATAGCTTCACCGAAGAAAGGCGGTTTGTTAAGGCTGGATTGTGTCCGTTGTCGGTGGGTATGGGTCACTGAGGCAACAGGTAGTCAGAACCAAAGTGGTTTCCCTTCTTCTGTCTCTCTTCCCAACAAGAAAGTTACTGTGCGTATCCCAGAGCCACACTTTACAAGCGCAGTCGTCCCAGAGGTAGCTTTTGACAGGAGTGTCTGGAATATGCCACCCAGAAGTAAGGGGAGCCTTCCGTGTAAATGTTATGGGAATTTTATATAATTTACGTATGGTATTTATATATTTGTATATGGTATAAATTTTATGGGAAGAAGCATCCACACGCATTACGGAAAGTAGGTATCGCTCTGGACAAAAACTGACAAGTGGTTAAATGTTCAGATACATCAGCCAGTGCCGAAATCCGCGAGCTTGAGGGATTACATACACATCGTCCAGTCCTTACCTGACGACGACACGCCTGGGCTCTTGGGACTGCACCCGGAGGCTGTAAGGGGTGGCAGAGAGATCCAGGGCCGGCAGCTTGTGGACAGTCTCATTACCATGCAACCCGGGACCAGCGCCGATCTCGTGGTCCGGTAAGAACTCACTAGCAACTGTCGTTAGTCGGAAATTATTAAATATTCATATTAAATAATTAAGTGTTAAGTGAATATTTAGGAATTTGAAGCGCTACAGTGCGGAACTTGCAGACAAATAAGTCTAAGATATAGTGGGGGTGCCCAGGCGGCTCAGTTGGTTAAGCGTCCAGTTCTCGGTTTGGGCTCAAGTCACGATCTTGCGTTTTGTGAGATCGAGCCCCGTGTGGGGCTCTGTGGTGACAGCGTGGAGCCTGCCTGGGATTCTCTCTCTCCCTCTCTCTCTCTCTCTGCCCCTCCCCCACTCATGCATGCGCAGGCTCGCTCTCTCTCCCTCTCTCAAAGTAAACTTTAAAATAAAGTGCAAAATACAAAACAATCTGAACAGAAACTAAAGTGTAAGAGGACAGTATGATGAAGAGGGCCAACGATACCCCAGTCACAGGGCCTCAACAGCCTTACTCTGCTTATGCATAAACATAGAATGCCTGTCTGCCCGTCAAGGCCATTGTGAGCTTTAAAAGCTGTAACAGATGGGGGCGCCTGGGTGGCTCAGTCGGTGAAGTGCCCCACTTCGGCTCAGGTCATGATCTCACGGCTCGTGCGTTCAAGCCCCACATCAGGCTCTGCACTTCGGATTCCGTGTCTCCCTCTCTCTCTGCCCCTCCCCTGCTCATGCTCTGTCTCTCTCTCTCTCTCAAAAATAAACATTAAAAACCTCTAACAGACGTAACCCAGATTCTCAAGCCTCCGCAGCCTGTAACTAGAAGACAAGGTCACGTTTGTCAAGGCCACAGCTACGTGGTGTGAGCTCAGTGGCCTCACTGCCTCCCCAGCAGAGTGTGTTCCTGCGTCCTCTCGGGTGCTCGTTCACACCCGCTGAGGACGCAGGTGGCCCACGCAGGCCTCGCCTCCTTCTTCCCTCGCTGAGTTCAAATCCCAGTTCCACCACCTGACTTTGCAGACTTGGGGACGTCAGTTAAGTCTTCAAGTTCATCACGTTCGCATCTGAGATAATAACCGTGCCTACCTGTGGGGCTGTTCTCGGAATACGAGTTCCTCAGGTTAAGGGCAGCTTAAAAATCTAATTCTTCAATGTGTAAGTCTTACAGATTTTAACAATAATTTTTAAAAGGTCTTTGAATAGCGTTTGGTTATCTACTGACGTGAACGCTTTCAAGTATAATAATATTCATTACAGAGTTAATGTACTTCAGCTACCTCACCGCCAAACCTTCTTCAAATCTTGCAACAATGCTTATAAATCTAATAATTAAACAAATACGTGGGATCTTAAATTCTCTTATGTCTTCAAATATATCAACTTAGCTTAATTTCAACTCAAAATCATAAATTGAAACCAATTTCCCCACTTCCTGTTGTAAATTAGAGTCCCAAAGCTGACCTTCAGGTGTTAAGAGCCCCAAATCTCTTAAATATCATAAATATTGAAAATACCAACAGGTACAGATTCCTCACCACGAAAGTACCGTCACTATGGTTTTGATTCCATTAATCCTGTCTACACCAACTTCTCAGTCTTCCCCGGGACCAGTGGCGCCACTGTGCGTGACATGGGAGTTTGCCTTCTTGGTGTGTTTCAGGTTGGGGGCAAAACAAGTAAACTGAAACCAAAATTTAAACCACTTGGGAACACGCATCGGATGCCTTGAACCCCGATTATACTTGTCGTTAAGGTCGTCACAACTCCAACCCCCGGTGATGGTGTGGCCCACATCCCCAGGATCCGAGTCCACGTTCCCCTAGGCTGTTAGTCTGTGGGCTCACAGATCGGGTTTAGGGCCCTTGTGCTCTGCAGGAGCGCCAGCGGACCTGACCACCTGAGTCCTCAGTCTTGTCCTTGCCGCTGGTGCACGGGTGGCCCCGCTCTAGGTAATCCCCCCTGTGACGTCACCACAAGGTTCTATAAAAGCTGGGCTGCAGCTCAGGCTTTGCGGGGGATGGGCGTGTGCGGCCAGGACCTTCTGCGCACAGGCGCCCCCAATGGTAAGTTCCCCCGAGTAAAACTGTAAGTGGTCCTCTTAGTCTGGAGGACACGTCTCCCTCCTCCACCTCCTAACAGGCTCCTAAGATACACATGTCTTTTTTATATTTTTTTTCCACTTAGTTCTAAAACCTCTGAACCTATTGGAACTCTGTACGCTTTGGTCTTCTCGTCTCTTTGTTGTTGTTTAGTTGTTGTTTTCTTGAGAGAGACAGAAACCGAATGAGAAGGGGAGGAGCACAGAGAGAGAGAGAGAGAGAGAGAGAGAGAGACTCCCAAGCAGGCTCCGTGCTGTCAGCACAGAGCCCAACGCAGGGCTCGAACCCATAAAACTGTGAGATCATGACCCGAGCTGAAACCGAGAGTCGGACACTCAGGCGACCGTGCCACCCAGGCGCCCCTTCCTGTCTCTGGAGCACAAAACTCGTATTAAAATGGTATCTGATTGGATCCTCACTGTGGCTTTGGCTGACCATCTGGTGCTCTCTTCCAAGGTCACTGCACTGACACAAAACAGGTGTAACCGAGCACTCCTACCTTCTACGTGCAGGAAAGCTGCACACACAGCGAAAGAGGAGTGGCTACTTGGAAGCCTTCCCATGTGCCCCCAGAAGATCAGGTTCAATTCCCTGCGCGTCCTGCGCTCGTAAATACTGACGGCTGTGCCTCCCGCCTTCAACAAATTCGCCAGTAAGAGATAGGTTATGGGGCTGCTGTTTGCAAGCATGTTGAGTGTGTTTATCCGTGCCCCTCGGGCATTCTGGGAGGCTGGGATGGCTGCCATTATGCTGCCTGTGCTCAAAACACACTAGAAACTTCTCTGCATGACTAGATCTAAAAGATCCGTCCCATTTGACTTAACGCCCTCAGGGGTAGCAAAGAGTTGCCCTTTGAAGATGTGTGCTTTTTGAAGTCTTTTGAATCATCAGAAGCCACCTTGGACGAATGCCACTGAGCAACCTTGCTTTAAAGTCACCGCCTAAGTGTGAAAACAAAAATGGGAAAACCTCCTACTTGGCGTGAGGGGTGAGGGGACACAGAAGCAGTGCACAGAAGCTGTGGCTTCCAGGCTGTCGCTCACCGTGCAGGACGACACCCTGGCTGTGTGAGACCTGGGTGACGGCTGAAACCAGCCCCTGCCAGCAGTTAGAGTAACAGCACCAGCTCAGGGGAGCTTTAGTGTTTAGAGCTCGTCCAGCTTTTGCGCTCTGCCCCGCCTGGTCCAGGCCTGTGCCCCCACGGGCCGCCCAGCGTCCCCGAGGAATCTGACACGCGGTTGGTGACAAGCACACGCTGTCGGGTTGCCGCCTGCATCTTCATTTCGGTATTGACACTTCACGCAGATGCGTTCCGACGATGAATTGTCGACAAAGAAATCTTAAGAACCCTTTAAAAATACATATTTTCTTGGGGCGCCTGGGTGGCTCAGTTGGTTGAGCGTCCGACTTCGGCTCAGGTCACGATCTCAAGGTCCGTGAGTTCGAGCCCCTCGTTGGGCTCTGGGCTGACAGCTCAGAGCCTGGAACCTGTTTCAGATTCTGTGTCTCCCTCTCTCTCTGCCCCTCCCCCGTTCATGCTCTGTCTCTCTCTGTCTCAAAAATAAATAAAGGTTAAAAAAAAATTTTTTTTAAATACATATTTTCTTGTAAACGCCTAAAGTGCAGGGGGTGCCCGGGTGGCTCAGTCAGTTAAGTGTCTTTTTTTTTTTTTTTTAATGTTTATTTTTGAGAGAGAGAGAGAGAGACAGAGCGTGAGCAGGGGAGGGGCAGAGAGAGAGGGAGACACAGAATCCAAAGCAGGCTCCAGGCTCCGAGCTGTCGGCACAGAGCCTGACACGGGGCTCAAACCCACAGACTATGAGATCGTGACCTGAGCTGAAGCTGGACGCTTAACCAACTGAGCCACCCTGGCGCCCCTTAAGTGTCTGACTCTCAATCTCAGGGTCGTGGGTTCAAGTCCCGCATTGGGCTCCACACTCCTTGTGGAGCCTACTAGAATAAAAAAAAAGATTAAATTATAAATAAAATAAAAATTTCTCGGGAAGCAGGGCAAGGGGCCAGTTTTATCCCGACCATTGATTTCAGTTCGGGTCGTGATCTCACGGTTGATGAGGTAGAGCCCCGCGCCGGCTCCACGGCTGGCCGCTTCCTCATCTGTAAGACGCACGGACTCCGTCGTGTGCCTAGTCGCGTGCGGCTGTGAAGCGGCTTGGCCCGGGCCTGAACAGCGGGCTGTCCTGGGTCACACAGATCCGCATCTCTCCGTGTCCTTTGTAGTCCCGAGCAGAGTAACGACGAACTGCTGATGGAAATCCTGTCCGACCTGCTACAGCGGCTGCCGAGGTCTGTGGAGAAGGAAGAATGTGCTGGAACACCCAGCACCTTGAAGTGCATCATGTCCAGCCCCCTCTGGGAGTCTCTCTGTAAGAGCGTCCAAGGTAGGCACAGGACGTGCGTCCTCGGGGAAGGACTCTGGCCCCAAGGGGAAGGGGTGGGGGTCCCCCAAGACCCCACAGAAGCAGCCAGGCCGAGTGAGGGAGGCAGTGCGGTCTCTACGCCCCCCCTTCCCACTCTCCAAGCTGAGAGACCACCCCCTCCCCCTCTCCAAGCTTGAGGCAGAGAAGGAAAGGGTGCTGTAGCTTTGTCTTCCTTTCTGGTTTTGTTGGGGCAGGGGGGTAGGGGGGTGGGTGGCTGGGAGACTAAAAGTGAAGAAATATGCTTGCAGCAAAGCAGGAAGGAGCTGCCCTGCCTGAGGCTATAGAGCAGCTTGGGGGGTCCCTGCCCCGCCCGGCCTGCCTGCGAAGCACGAGGAACGTGGACCCTCTGACCGGCGGCCCCCGCTCTGAGGGCTCTGGAAAGGGGGCAGGCCCAGGGGTGACGGGGCACCCAGCCCCGGGGGCCAGCGTCCGGGCCGTGGCAAATGACCCAGTCAACATCCATATCTTAACCGTTTATTTTTGAAAATTTTTTAAATATTTATTTATCTGGGGGAGAGCGCAAGTAGGGGAGGGACAGAGAGACGGGGACAGAGGATCTGAAGCGGGCTCTGAGCTGACGGCACAGAGCCCGATGCCAGGCTTGACCCTCCCAAACCGCGAGATCATGACCTGAGCCAGTCAGACGCTCAACCAGCTGGGCCACCCGGGCGCCCCTATACCTTACCCCTTTAAAGAAGGTTCGTCGGGAACCCAATGCTGAGCGGTAGTCTGTGACATCGGTGCTGTTGTGGAGTCGGAACCACGGTCAGCACCCTAGGGCTGTGGCCAGGTCCAGCCGCCGTTCATTCCCGTGCAGCCTGAAAGCTGAAAGGGTCTTACATTCTTTAGTGGTTGGAAAAAACCAAAAGAAGAATATTTTAGGACCCATAAATATCATATGAAACAGGAACGCGAGGGCTGCTGCACAAATAAAACTTTATTGGCAAACGGCCAAGCTTATCAGTTTCGTGGGTCCGCGCCTGCGTTCGCACCACGGAAGCAGAGCCCAGCAGTCGTGACGCAGACGGGGTGGCCACGGAGCCTGAAGTAATTCCTGATTTTCTGCAGAAAGTGCGTTGCGATCGCTGGTCTTGACACAGGAAGTTCCTTCCATTTCCAAAGCCTGTGTTTCTCCTTTTATCTGAAAAATAACCTAATGTTCTGTCTTTCTCGATCCAGGCTATGATCCCCTCATCCACTGTGTCCTGCTAACCTTTCTGAGCCAAGAAATCGAACGATTTGATAAGTTCTTATTTGTTGTGCATGAATCTTTGAAAGGCCTTCAACTTGCGATAAAAGGAAAAACCATCCTCACCCAAGAACTGGAGGAAATGTATGAGTCTTTTCTCAACAGAAGAGTGCCTACGCTGTGGCGGGTGAGAGCCGTCACGCTACCCCATTAACTGCTGAGCCGTAAGCGTGGGGTGCGGGCAGGGGGCGGGGGGCGTTCACCGTGGCACCCGATGAAGTATTAAGTGTTACTGAAAGAAGCTGACGTACGTTGGGTGTGAGCAGGTATTAATAAAACCTCTTAGAGGGCAATCCGGCAATTCCACTCAGATAAACTGAAGATGTGTTGTTAATTTTAAGTTTCAGAAAATGATGTCATTTTTAGAGATTATAAAAACCTATATACTAATGTGTGCATACGTGTGCTTATAAAAACGCATCTATGCTTTAGATTCAAGAACCCCCAACCGAAAGTCTTGGAAGAAAATGCACAGACAACTCTTCCCAGCGGTGGCCTTAAATGAGGGAGACTGGAGGGTCTTGTGGGTGGGAAAGAGGCTTTAACTTTACATTTTACGTATCCTTGTATCTTACTGTACTGTTTTGATTTTTTTTTTAATCACATTCATGTCTTTTTAAGTTTTTATTCCGGTATAACTGACCTACAGGGTTAGATTAGCTTCAGGTGTACAGGACGGTGATTGAACACGCGTACTCACTACTCTGTGCTCATCACGACAAGGGTGCCCCTTAATTTATCCCCATCCCCCCACCCCGCCACCTCCCCTCTGGTGACCAGCAGTGTGTTCTCTGTAAGTTAAGAGTCTGTTTTTTGATTTGTCTCTTTTTTTGCTCTGTTTCTTAAATTCCACATTTGAGTGAAACCATATGGTATTTGCCTTTCTCCGTCTGTTCTTTGGCTTAGCATGATACCCTCTAGGCCCATCCACGTTGTAGCAAATGGCAGCATTTCATTCTCTGCTATGGAGGACTGCTATGCCGTCGCGTACATATGCCTCTTTGTCCGTCCACTCGTCTATCGATGGACTTGGGTTGTCTCCACCCTTGGCTACTGTAAATAGTGCTGCAGTAAACATCAGGGTGCACGTATCTTTTCGAATTAGTGTTTTTGGTTTCTTTGGGTAAATACCCAGTAGTGGAATTACTGATCATATGGTGATTCTACTTTTAATGCTTTGAGGAAACTTCATACTGTTTTCCAAGTGGCTGCACCAGCGTGCATTCCCACCAATAATGCAAGAGTGTTCCCCTTTCTCCACATCTGGGTCAATATTTGTTGTTTCTTGTGTTGTTGACTTTAGCCATTCTGACAGGTGTGAGGTGGTATCTCATCGTGGTTGTGATTTGCATTTCCCGGATGATGAGTGACGTTGAGCATCTTTTCATGTGTCTGTTGGCCATCTGGATGTCTTCTTTGGGAAAATGTCCGTTCGTGTTTTCTGCCCATTTTTAAATTGGGTTATTTTTTGGTGTTGAGTTGTATAAGTTCTTTATATATTTTGGGTACTAACCTTTTATCAGATCTGTCATTTGCAAGTATCTTCTCACATTCAGTAGTTGTCTTTTAGTCTCGTTGATTGTTTCCTTTGCTGTACAGAAGCTTTTTATTTTGATTCAGTCCCAATAGTTTATTTTTCTTTTGTTTCCCTTTTCCCAGAAGACATGTCTAGAAAACCATTGCTACAGCCAATGTCAGAGGCATTACTGTCTGTGCTGTCTTCGAGGATTTTATGGTTTCAGGCCTCACATTTGGGTCTTTAATCTATTTTGACTGTCATTTTTGTGCATGGTGTAAGAAAGTGGTTCAGTTTGATTCTTTTTCTTGGAACTGTCCAATTTTCCCAGCACCATTTGTTGAAGAGACTGTCTTTGCCCCATTGCATATTCTTTCTCTTTTGTTGAAGATTAATTGACCATATAATTGTGGTTTGACTTCGGGGCTCTCTATTCTGTTCAGTTGATCTGTGTGTCTGTCTGTCTGTAATACCATCCTGTTTTGATTACTACAACTTTGTTGTAGGTCTTGAAATCTGGGATGTGACACCTACACTTTTAGTCTTCTTTTTCAAGATTTCTTTGGCTATTTGGGGTCTTTTGTGGTTGCATACAAATTTTAGGATCGTTTGTTCTAGTTGTGTGAAAAAATGCTATTGGTATTTTCATAGGGATTGCATTAAGTATGTAGATTGCTTTGGGTAGTATTGTTAAATATTTTAACAATATTTATTCTCCCAATCCATGAGCATAGAATATCTTTCCATTTGTTTGTGTCATCTTTAATTTCTTTCATCAGTGTTTTATAGTTTCCAGAATATAGGTCTTTCAGTCCTAAACTCTTTAGTCAAGTTTATTCCTAGGTATTTTATTATTTTTGGTGCAATTGCAAATGAGACTGTTTTCTTAATTTCTCTTTCTGTTGCTTTATTATTGGTGTATAAAAATGCACTGGATTTCTGTATGTTGATTTTGTGTCCTACAATTTTACTGAATTCATGTATTAGTTGTAAAATTTTTTTAGTGGAATCTTTCGGGTTTTCTATCTACAGTGTCATGTCACCTATAAGTAGTAAATCTTTACTTCTTCTTCACCAATTTACATGCCTTTCATTCTTGTCTGATTGCTGTGGACTTTCAATACTATGTTGAATACAAGTGCTGAGAGTGGACATCCTTGTCTTGTTCTTGATCTCAGGAGAAGAGTTCTGTTTTCCCCATGAAAGAAGCGATGTTTGCTGTGGGTTTTTCATATATGGCCTTTATTATGTTGAGATACCTTCCCTCTAAACCTACTTTGTTGAGTGTTTTTATCATGAATGGATGTTGTACTTGGTCAAATGCTGTTTCTGCATCTATTGAAAGGATCATATGGTTTGTATCCTTTCTCTTATTGATGTGATGTATCATGTAGATTGATTTGTAAATATTAAATCACCCTTCCATCCCAGAGATAAACCCCACTTGATCATGGTGGATAATTTTTTTACTGTATTGTTGAATTCAGTTTGCTATTGCTTTGGTCAGGATTTTACATCTGTGTTCATCATGGATATTGGCCCGAGTTCTTTTTTTTTGTAGTGTCTTTTTGTGGTTTTCTGTATCAGGGTAATGCTGGCCCCCTAGAATGAATTTGGAAGCTTTCCTTCCTCTTCTATTTTTGGAATAGTTTGAGAAGAACAGGTATTAACTCTTCTTTAAATGTTTGGTAGAATTAGGGGCGCCTGGGTGGCTCAGTAGGTTAAGCGTCCGACTTCAGCTTAGGTCACGATCTTGTAGTTCGTGACTTTGAGCCCCACATCAGGCTCTGTGGTGACAGCTCAGAGCCTGGGGCCTGCTTTGGATTCTGTGTCTCCCTTTCTCTCTATCCCTCCCCCACTCATGCTTTGTCTCTCAAAAATAAGTAAACATTTTTAAAAAATTAAATGGCGCGCCTGGGTGGCTCAGTTAAGTGACTGACTTCGGCTCAGGTCAGGATCACATGGTTGTGAGTTCGAGCCCCATGTCGGGCTCTGTGCTGACAGCTCGGAGCCTAGAGCCTGCCCCAGGTTCTGTGTCTCCCTCTCTCTCTGCCCCTCCCCTGCTCATG